>NC_041385.1:790198031-790216463 GCF_002162155.2 Triticum dicoccoides | reverse complement strand
TGGCGGGGAGGTGCTTGGCGATGGAGAGGTAGGGGCAGCGAGAGCGGGCTCGGGATCGAAGGCGGCGGTGCTGGGCGGGCTCGGGCGGCGGCGGTGAGGTGGAGGGCGGCGGTGGTGAGGTCGAGGGCGGCGACGGTGAGGTCGAGAGCGGCGGCGGGAGGCGGCGGTGAGATTGAGGGCGGCCTCGTGCGGCGGCGACAGAGGAGTAGGGGAAAGGGGGGGAATGGAGGACTTAGCAAAATTTTGAGCTCGCCGGTCGTTAATTCAGAATTAGCAGTAGCGTGTTCCAGAAAGCGCGCTACTGCTACGTTAGCTACAACGCGTTCTGTTATACACGATACCGCTACTCCTTTCTCTTTTTCCCCTTTTTCATTTATTTTTCTTCACATTTTATTTTTTTCCTTTCACCTTATTCTATTTCTTTCATTTTCAATTACCTTTCTATTTGCTTTTCATTTAATTTTATATCCTTTAGCAGTAGCGAGTTTAGGAGAAAACGCGCTGCTACAAAGGAAGTAGCGGTAGCGCGGTTCAATATGGATCGCTACTACTATGTGTAGCCTATCGGCTAAGCCGTGGGAATTTTAGTAGTAACGTGTTTAGAATAAGGCGCGCTACTGCTAGAACTTTATCTGTAGCGCGGTTTGTGCACGCGCGCTACTGGTACTTAGCACCAGCGTGCGTTTTTGACCCACACTACTGCTAAATTTCTGTGTATAAGGTTTTCCCTAGTAGTGTTTGCCCAGATATTTTTTCCAAAAATTAGCTTTCTTGCGGCCAAAGAAGAGCGTCAACCGCCTTACGAGGGCCCCACGAGGGTCAGGGGCGCGCCTAGTATAAGTGGGCGCGCGGGCCACCCTCGTGGCCACCTCGGGCACCGTCTCACGTTAATTTTACTTCCCAAAAATCATAAATATTCCAAAATAATTCTCCGTCCGTTTTTATCCCGTTTGGACTCCGTTTGATATTGAGTTTCCGCGAAACATAAAACATGCAACAAACAGGAACTAGCACTGGACACTAGATCAATATGTTAGTCCCCAAAAAAGTATAAAAGTTGCCAAAAGTATATGAAAGTTGAATAATATTGCATGGAACAATCAAAAATTATAGATACGACGGAGACGTATTAGCATCCCCAAGCTTAACTCCTGTTCGTCCTCGAGTAGGTAAAAATAAAAAAGATATTTTTTGATGTGGAATGCTACCTAGCATAATCTTGATCATATGTCTAATCATGGCATGAATATTAAGACAAGAGTAATTCAAGGCAATAGTCTATCATTTGACATAAAAACGATAATACTTCAAGCATACCAACCAAGCAATTATGTCTTATCAAAATAACATAGACAAAGAAAGCTTATCCCTACAAAATCATATAGTTTGTCCATGCTTCATTTCCGTCACACAAAATGCTCCCATCATGCACAACCCCGATGACGAGCTGAGCAATTGATTCATACTTTTTAACGTGCTTCAGCTTTTTCAACCCTCACACAATACATGAGCGCAAGCCATGGATATAGCACTATAGGCGGAGTAGTATATGATGGTGGAGGTTTATGTGGAGAAGACAAAAAGGGAGAAAGTCTCTCATCGACGCGGCTAATCAACGACCTATGGAGATTCCCATCAATTTATGGCAATGCGAGGAGTAGGGATTGGCATGCAACGGATGCACTAAGAGCTATAAGTGTATGAAATCTCAAACTAGAAACTAAGTGGGTGTGCATCCAACTTGCTTGCTCATGAAGACCTCGGGCATTTGAGGAAGCCCATCACCGGAATATACAAGCCAAGTTCTACAATGAAAATCCCCACTAGTATATTAAAGTGATAACTCAAGAGACTCTCTATATGACAAACATGGTGCTACTCCGAAGCACAAGTGTGGTAAAAGGATAGTAACATTTCCCCTTATCTCTTTTTCTCTCATTTTTTATGTTCTCTTTTTTTTGGGTGGGCTTCTTTGGACTTTTTTTGTTTGGGCTTCTTTGGCCTGTTTTATTTTTCATAAAGTCCGGAGTCTCATCCCGACTTGTGGGGGAATCATAGTCTCCATCATCCTTTTCTCACTGGGGCAATAATGCTATAATAATGATGATCATCACACTTTTATTTGCATATAACTCAATATTACAACTTGATTGAACAAAGATATGACTTTATATGAATGCCTCTGGCGGTGTACCGGGATGTGGAATGATCTAGCGTAGCAATGGCATCAAAAAACGGACAAGCCATGAAAACATCATGCTAGCTATCTTACGATCATGCAAAGAAATATGACAATGAATGCTCAAGTCATGTATATGATGATGATGGAAGTTGCATGGCAATATATCTCGGAATGGCTATAGAAATGCCATAATAGGTAGGTATGGTGGCTGTTTTGAGGAAGATATAAGGAGGCTTATGTGTGATAGAGCGTATCATATCACGTGGTTTGGATGCACCGGCGAAGTTTGCACCAACTCTCGAGGTGAGAAAGGGCAATGCACAGTACCGAAGAGTCTAGCAATGATGTAAGGGTGAGAGTGCGTATAATCCATGGACTCAACATTAGTCATAAAGAACTCACATACTTATTGCAAAAGTTTATTAGCTCTCGAAGCAAAGTACTACTATGCATGCTCCCAGGGGGGAGGTTGGTAGGAGTTAACCATCGCGCGCCCGCGACCTCCACTCATAAGGAAAGCAATCAAAGAACACCCCCTGCTTCAAATTTGTCACGCAACGGTTACCATACGTGCATGCTACGGGACTTGCAAACCTCAACACAAGTATTTCTCAATTTCACAATTACCCCACTAGCACGACTGTAATATCACCACCTTTATATCGCAAAACTATTGCAAGGAATCAAACATATCATATTCAGTGATCTACAAGTTTATGTAGGATTTTATGACTAACCATGTGAATGACCAATTCCTGTCATCTCTCTAAATAGATATAAGTGAAGCAAGAGAGTTTAATTCTTTCTACAAAATATATGCCCACTCTCTAACAAATATAATTGAAGCAAAAGAGCACTATACAATGGCGGTTTTCTATATGAAGAGAAACAGGCAATCCAAACTTCAAATGATATAAGTGAAGCACATGAAGCATTCTATAAAGCCATACTCAAAAGATTTAAGTGAAGTGCTGTGAGCATTCTATAAATGAACCAAGGACTATATCATACCAGCATGGTGCATAAAATAAAAGTGAAAACTAAATGCAAAAGACGCTCCAAGACTTGCACATATGGCATGAACGAAATGAATCCGAAAACATACCGATACTTGTTGAAGAAAGAGGGGATGACTTCCGGGGCATCCCCAAGCTTAGATGCTTGAGTTTCCTTGAATATTTACTTGGGGTGCCTTGGGAATCCCCAAGCTTGAGCTCTTGCCTCTCTTCCTTTTCCTCATATCAAGACCTCCTTGATCAAACACTTCATCCACACAAAACTTCAACAGAAAACTCGGTAAGATCCGTTAGTATAATAAAGCAAATCACTACTCTAAGTACTGTTGCAAAGCAATTCATAATTTGTTTTTGCATTGCGTCTACTGTAGTATAACTTTTCCATGGCTTAATCCACTGATATAAATTGATAGTTTCATCAAAACAAGCAAACTATGCATCAAAAACAGAATCTGTCAAAACAGAACAGTCTGTAGCAATCTGAACATTCACCATACTTCTGTTACCCCAAACATTCTACCAAAATTAGGAAAAATAAAAAAATTATATATA
Source organism: Triticum dicoccoides (assembly GCF_002162155.2). Lineage (NCBI taxonomy): Eukaryota > Viridiplantae > Streptophyta > Magnoliopsida > Poales > Poaceae > Triticum > Triticum dicoccoides. Next base: position 790,212,713 of record NC_041385.1, on the reverse strand, counting down.
AATATAGTGCAAAAATAATCAGAACCGTTTGACATTCCAGCAAAAAATGTAAAATTGTGCACTACAGCCAAAGTTTCTGTCTTGCACCGCTCAAACCAACAAGCATTGTAAACATCCTAAAGGCAAACCTTGGCACATTATTTTTATAATACAATGGAACTGTACAAGGGCATAATTATTTTTGATGAAAAGTTTCTGTAATTAAGATTCACAAAGTTTCCGTGAGCATGAACAAAGTTCAAGGAGCTCCCCACTTCAACAATGCTTGTCTTTCTCACTTTCACTTTCCTTTTTGAAATTTTTTTAGGTTCCCCTCTTTATATTTTTGTTTTTAGACTATAGAAAAGCACTCAACAGAAATAAATGACTCTCTAAAACTTTCGGGTTGTCTCCCTGCCAGCGCTTTCTTTAAAGCCATTAAGCTAGGCATATAGTGCTCAAGTAATGGATCCACCCGGATCCCAAGGTATATCAAAGCCAATTTTAATTAACAATGATTTGTAATTTAGTAGTGAGCACAAAGTAACATATATCATGCAACAACGAAGTCTAACTCTCTTCCTATGCATCGGCATGTCATAAAAGAACAATTCATGCACACCAAGTAAATGCCAATGCACAGTATAAGCAATTTCTTGCAATTTTATCATATTGGAAACATAGAGAGGTGGAGATATAGTTCCTCTCTCATAATAATTGTAAGTAGGAGCAGCAAGCACATGCATATTATATCTATCAAAATCATCATGTGTAGTAGTAAAACGCAACCCATCAATATAATCCTTAATAAGCACAGACTTCTCCGATATAGTGTAGTTAGGAGAATTCAAAAAGATAATAGGACTATCATGCGTGGGTGCAATAGCAACAATTTCATGTTTAACATAAGGAACTATAGCAAGTTCATCTCCATAAGCATAACTCATATTGGCGTCTTGGCCACAAGCATAGCAAGCATCATCAAAAAGGGATATTTCAAGAGAATCAACGGGATCATAGCAATCATCATAGCAATCATCCTTCGGTAAGCACGAAGGGAAATTAAACAATGTATGAGTTGAAGAGTTACTCTCATTAGAAGGTGGGCACGGGTAGCTAATCCGCTCTTCCTCCTTTTGTTCTTCGCTCTCCTCATCATCTTTTTCATCCAATGAGCTCACAATTTCATCAATTCCTACTTCCATAGACTCCTGCAAAATATTAGTCTCTTCTTGGATAGCGGAGACTTCCTCAATAAATGCATCAATATCGGAATTGAATTCATAATTCTCATAGCAATATTTAAGTATAGCAAAATTTTCAGGTCTATAAACCGAATCATCAAAATCTTCAAACTCTTTAAACAAAGATTCAATTTCATAAGCACCCATAAAAGCAACGAATTGTTCTATTCATTCCACATCATAGTAATCATATATACCATTAGCATAAGAAGCTAGGGTTTCATTATCATTAAATTTGCATGAAAAGGGAAGGTGTGGAGCCTTCATCCTAGAGCAACAATTATAATCATGTCTCAAGCATAGTTCCCGAGCATACCAACGCAACATATAAATTTGATCCCATAATAGTTTCCCTTTTTGTCTCAAGCGATAATCCCTAAAGTATTCACGTTGATCCAACATGTCTCCCATAACAAAATTGAATGGGGTTTTCTCAGGATTATCAAAGTAGTACATAATATCTTCAACATAATGAGCATCGAGGGTTTCAGGAGGTTCCCCATCTCCTTGAGTAGCAAGTACACCTATTTTTTTGTATTTCGGGTTCCATATCCATAAGTAAAGATAGAGAACAACTAAGAACAGCAAATAAAAATTACTTAGTGAAAAAGCAAACAAGCACACACGAGAATATTCACCCCACGCTATGATTCCCTGGCAACAGCGCCAGGAAAAGGTCTTGATAACCCACAAGTATAGGGGATCAATTGTAGCCTCTTTCGATAAGTAAGAGTGCCGAACCCAACGAGGAGCTAAAGGTAGAAAAAATATTCTCTCAAGTTCTAGCGAGCACCGATACAACTCTACGCAAGCTTGATGTTCGCTTTACCTAGAACAAGTATGAAACTAGAAGGACTTTGTAGGTGTTGTTGGATAGGTTTGCAAGAATATAAAGAACACGTAAATATAAACTAGTGGCTTTTTAGATAAAGAAGCAATAAAGTAAATATAGCGAGTGTGGAAAAGTGGATATAGGAGTTGTGAAATTGTCCCTAGGCAATTGACTACTTTACTAGACCGAAAACAAGTTTTATGTGGGAGAGGCATAAGCTAACATACTTTCTCTTCTTGGATCATATGCACTTATGATTGGAACTCTAGCAAGCATCCGCAACTACTAAAGATCATTAAGGTAAAACCCAACCATAGCATTAAAGTATCAAGTCCCCTTTATCCCATACGCCACAACCCCCTTACTCGGGTTTATGCTTCTGTCACTCAAGCAACCCACTATAAGCGAATCATGAACGCATTGCAACACCCTACAACGGGAATCCCTCATGCTTGCGTGATACAGAGGGCACAATAGGACATCAACATAACCACAAGCAAATTAAACCAATCATAGCAATTCATCAATCACCGGCAGGATAACAAAAATCTACCCAGACATCATAGGATAGCAATACATCATTGGATAATAATATGAAGCATAAAGCACCATGTTCAAGTAGGGGCTACAGCGGGTTGCGGGAGAGTGGACCGCTGAATATAGATGGGGAAAGGTGATGGAGATGTTGGTGAAGATGATGGTGGTGTTGGTGTAGATCGCAGTGATGATGATGGCCCCCGACAGCGTTCCGGCGCCATCGGAAGCAAGGGGGAGAAAGCCCCCCTTCTTCTTCTTCTTCCTTGACCTTCTCCCTAGATGGCAGAAGGGTTTCCCTCTGGTCCTTGGCTCCCATGGCATGGGAGGGGCGAGAGCCCCTCCGAGATTGGATCTATCTCTCTGTCTCTCTTTGTTTCTGCGTTCTGGGATTCTGCCTTGGCACCATTTATTTTATACACTAAAAAAATACACTTCCGTGATGATACGTGTTTATCACAGTAGGTCGCCTTTTTTGTCATGCATGTACATCCATGACAAATTTATGACATAATCAAGATAGTCATACCTGTGCTGTCGTAGAAGTGTTCCATGACATTACCAAAATTATCATCACGGAAGTGTCCACTTCCATGACAATAAATCATGCGTCACATAAGTGCTTTCGTCAAGGGTGACCGACACGTGGCATCCACCATAACGGAACGCCTTTAAGCTATCGGGTCGGGTTTTGGATCTGTTAACCCATTAACAGCCCGGACCAATGGGAAATTTCCATGTGTAAAATTCTGATATGCCGAAGGGAACACCTGTCAGCTCGTCAGTGGGCCAGATGTCGCCCGTCCATTGGAGGAGACATGCCTATGATACGTCGACATGTGGCTGGGCCCAACAGAGGCCCATATAGGGTAAAAAGGTCGGCCCAGTCAAAGGCCCGTAGTACTTAATCAGGTACTAGTGGCCTAGCCCAATAATGGTCTACTTAATAAAGGCCCATTTACGGCCCGAAGTTAGATCTGGCCCGTTAATTGTTCGGCCATAATTTGGGTCCATTTACGCCCCGAAGCCAGATCTAGCCCGTTAATTATTCGCCCAATAATTGGGCCCATTTGCGGCCCGAAGCCAGATCTGGCCCATTAATTATTCGTCGAATATTTGGGCCCAACTACGGCCCATTGACTTTCGGCCTGTTAGAGGCCTGATGTAGACATGGGCCCATTTCAGCCCGGTGTGACTTTCGTCCTATTTGAGGCCTGATGTAGACATGGGCCCATTTTAGCCCGGTGTGACTTTCGGCCTGGGAATGGCCCGTGCTGCCCATGGGCCATATATGGTCCGATGGGACATCGGGCCCACTAACGGCCCATGCTAAAGGTGGCAACAGTTAAGCCCAACGTGACTTTGGGCCTGTTAAAGGCCTGTCGCGTAATTCGGCCCGTTGATGCCTGTACTAAGCTTTCGGCCTCTTAAAGGCCCATGATATCAGTGGGCCAACTAAGGCCCGAGATATGTTTCAGCCTGGTAATGGCCCGTGAGCTAACTGGGCCCAAAATGACCCGGTCTACATTTCAACCTGCTGAAGGCCTGTCGACGACTAGTGAAAATTGAGGCCCAACATGCATTTTGGCCTGCTAAAGGCCCGTGGTTTCATCTCGGCCGTAACAGGCCAGTACAATATTCAGCCTGTTAATGGCCCAACGCTACCTAGGCCAAACTAAGCGCTGGGTCGACAAAAGGCCCAACTAAAATATAGGCCGGTGTAAGTTTGGGCCTGGCGCAATGTGTGAAGACCCCAATCATTCGGGCCCAAGAAAGATGCAGGCCGGCCCAATTGTGGCCCGCTAAAAACCAGGCCCGTTAGAGTCAAATGTTTCGGCCCGGTCGACTACATCTGATTTTTTTTCAGATAGCGAATGATGGCAGTAACTAGTAGTAATTAAGAACAAACCTACTCTATACAATAAAGAAATTACGGCATAGTAACTAAGAATAAACCTACACTATACAATAAAGGATTTAAGGTATATTACATCCACTGAGCATCGAAGTTTGCCACCAGTGATCATAAAGCGCAACAAAGAAGCAGATTACAAAAACTGGGCACCATTGTAGCGTAACAAAATAATACTGAACCGAGACCACTTCCAAGACAGTTCAAGAAAGGTTAGCCTTGTGGGGGAACTGCTGCGCAAGCTGCTGAGCAAGGCTGTGAGACCGGCCTAGCATGTCGGTCATAGCTTCCAGGTGTAGCTGTTTAGCGATGAGGTTCTCATTGGTGTTCTCCGCAATCTTTCTTAGAGATAGGACTTCAAGTCGAAGTTGAGTTGCAGAATGCCTTTTTGCTAGAACTTAGGACTGAAGAAGTCGAACTGATTCAAACAACGAATTCTGTGAGCTTGTCTGACTGCTAGTCTCAAGTAACTTGAACACTGCATCAAGACACAACTTTGGGGTTGTCTTGCTATCTTCAAGATGTTTTGCCTTCTTTGCTGCAATATATGTTGGGTTTGTCGCACAACCTTTAGCAGACTTGTGCATGCCATCAGGCATATTACCCTGAAACAAAGCAGAGAGATGACATGTTTTGCACATGTATAAACAAAGATGATTACTGTGCTGTCAATTCCATCCAATTTCAAATTAGAATAAAAGAGTAAGTTCAAAATATCAATAGCATAATTTGGCATTGTTCATAATGCGGGGAGCTTCACCACACTACTGGATTACCATGTCAACATAACAAGCATAGATGAAGGGCAAATAAAATCATTGTATCTTTTTTGGATAATGTGCATGGCATGTTGTTCATATCATCAGCCGCATCAGTAAGATAAAACAGGAGATGACAAGGTGCAAACGTGGGCTGCTTCACCACACACTGGATTATAGATCCACAAAAACAAGCATACATATAGGGAGTATTAAGTAATGTGCATGGTAGGAATAAGGAATTTGGTTTTACAAGTAAAACTTAGAACTTACGATTCTTGCGAACACATTTTGGTAGAAACAGGAAACTAAACAGCAGTAAACGATGGGGAGTATGAGCAAATTAAACAGCAGTTGAGGATAAAGGCTTTAGAAGGACTGGCTTACATTAACAGTTAACACCGGCTTTATAATGCCCTTCTCCATGTCAAGGGAAGGATAACTCAAGAATTGCCTATACTCTACATTTTGTAGAGAGTAATTATAGATATGATAATACTGGAAGGGATAGAGGATAATTAAGATAAGATGTAGATTGATGCTACACAATCAACTACCAATCCTTGGAAGTACAAGCGTTACAGGACAAAATGTACTGACAAGAGCAATGGGCTACACTTCTGCACTGGCATTGTCTGTATTCTACTTGTTGGTAGGATTAAATATAGATCTGATCTTTTTTAGTAAATGGTGGGCGGGGGAGATAAGATGCAGAATGCTACACAATGAACCAATCCCTCTATCCATAATACAAGAGTGTTTTGAACACTGGTGTACTGTACAAAACGTTCTTATATTATGGAACGGAGGGAGTAGCTGTTAATGTAAGTACAGTGATATACCATGTTCAGTCCTTACAAGAGGACTGAAGAGCTAAACCTCTTCAAAAGCATTGGGTTGATTCTAAATTTATGTAAGAGTCCATACAGATCTTATAATGTCCACCAAATGGACGATTACAAGGCTAACATGTGCAGTTATGCTACATAATCAAACAACTATGAAAGTAAGTATGGTCATACAGGGCAAGAGGTACTCACAAGAGCAATGCAGTGTGCAGTATAGTTGTGAGATTTTGTGGTCCCTTGAGAACGAATGTTCTTCTGCTAACAGTTTTTTTTACAAGTGAGACATTAAGGCAAATGCAGAAATGTAGTTCAAATTGTGATGTGATATCATAGACAGTACCTTACGCTGCAGCCGAGACCAATGTGTAACAAGATTATTCCAGTCACCGTCGGATAAATGTAGCACCGGAGACTTTATAGAAATTTCGTTCAGAGGCTTGCCATCGAAGTGCGCTTGCCTCAGGTAGGAAGGATACTTCATCAACGAGTGCTTGAAAAGCGCAACCAACCCTTGCTCGTCTTCACAATCCAGTTTGCTCCTCGCCTATTTAAAAGAATGAAGTCTTGTGTATTCTGTCAGCAGAAACATATGTAGTAATGACCATGAATAACATTAGTACATTACTTACGCGTAAGTTGCGGAGGAAGATTGGAAATTGTTCTGCGTCTGCGGTATAATCTTTCCATGAAGGAAAGATGTGCACAAAGTTCCTGACAACAACATAAGCTTTGTCTTCTAAACCGGGAAGAAATGGAATAGGGGTCCTATTTGCTGCAATTGGGGCTCTCTCTGGTTCGAAAAGGGATTTGGCAACTGGATTTGGTGTACTCTTTGCTGGAATGGGGGTTTTGCATTGTAGAGCTGGTGCTATGTCAGCTGGCATAATCATACTGTTTGCTGCAATTGGGGTCTGCTGAGTTGGGGCATCAGAAATGACCAGTGTAGTAGGGCTAGAGTCTGCTAGAGTTGGGGTGTTTTGTGGGTCAGATGATATTGCAACTACACCTAATGGGCTATTTGATTTATCAGGTGCCACTACCTTTTCCAAATACTTTGCTTGTGCTCCTCCACGATCAGCAATCGCCCTCTTCCTTTTGAACGTCTGATACACAAGAACAACATTCGAATGGATAAATATGGTATGATGACAGATGGAATATGTACTGAAAATGGATAGGCAGGGCGTATTCACATACACGATGTGTAAACTAAGCTAATGGCAGTTCAACAAAGTAGAAGCAATGCAAAGCATCAGTTGCAAGATATGTGCGAGCAATGTAACCTTGGAAAGTTATAGCAAGTACCTTGATGGGTGAATAATATAGGGCATCTTCCTCTGACTCCTCCACTAGGGAGCTAAATTGACTTAGGTCTCCCTCTAGCTCAGAATCACTGTTAGGATCATATTCTAAGCATGAATCTGTAGGTGGAGAGCATTTTGCATTGCATTGCATCGAGACTTGATTTCAGTCCCTTAATGCCAAGTTTGATAGCCATGGCATTGTTCTACTTTATTCTTTTCATGCGCACAAGCTCATAATCATTATGATGTTGCTCAGAACCTGAGATTCATGAAAACATAAAAAGTAGTCAGATTATCTATGGAATGCATTGCGGATTCAACTCGAAGAGGGTCTCCCTATAAACCCCTGCATATGCAAAGTTCACCCCCAACCATGCTGACCAGACCACACGCAAAAATACAAACCCCTCATGTCTCTATAACAGGCAGGCACACATTTCAAAGCTGAAGTAGGAACATTAGAATCATATGAAATTCGTATTTGAACAAATAAACTAAGAAATTATGAGTGGCATAATGTTTAGCTTCAAGGGTGGAGTGTTGGTAGTGCGACACAAAGCAAGTAGGCAGATTGTATTCCATGTAAAAGATCGAAACCTATGTAAAAGCGGGAAATGACACTTTCTTTCTATACAATGCAGTGTTCGTTGCCCACACATGATGGAAGAGATCACATAGAGAAATACTATTCTCTCATGTCTACGGTTCCAGTATTTAGAAACAGGGTGGTCCACCCTAAAAGAATATTGACAACAAATATGACAAGGCAAGCATAGATGTAGTGAATCAATCATTTACTTGTGAGCTTACTAGGACAAGTATACAGAATTGCAACTGCAGTAAGAGACCGTCCAAAATCTGAATGAAGAAGTTTGTCTAGCACTTATTGTTTGCAACTAATCGACGTGAATAATTGAATATTATATCGAATGAGTAAGAAAGACAAGTAAAATTGTCAACAAACCTGGCTTGCAGTAGTAATCTGGGTCAATGTCTCTACGACCAACAATCCAAAATGACTAGTGTCTATTCCGAGGGCCGGAATTTTGAAAACCCTGTGAACTTTAGAGGTACTAAAGATCACCGAAATACATCTGAACCAGTAAGTGTAGGTAGTAGTGAGCACACAACAAACCCTAATGACAGTCCTGCCTAATGAGTAATGAATCAATTATAAAATGCGTGATGAGGAGTGGTTGCTGAGTGTTGAGGACGTATCTCAGGATAAATCAGGTTGGCTTGGTGGGTGCTGCACGCCTGAGCCCTGAACGGACTGGGAAGGTAGGCACGGCGGCACGCCCGGGCAGCGGTTATGTTGTTGGGTGAGCGGCTCCTGGCCTCCCGTTAGTCCGACGTCTCCTCCTAGAGTCATGCCGTCCGGGGACGGCAAGTCGCCGGCGAGGCAGGCGGCTGAGGGCGAGTAGAGATCAGAAGCGCGCAGCAGAATAGAGAGGAATCGGGGCCTGGGACGACCCAAAATCCTAGGGTGGGTCGGCCCACCGTGGGCACCCTGTGGAGATACACACCCGAGCAGTGAACATGCATTTTCGAAACTAATTTAGGAACATTTAGCTGACCAATTAAACAACTCTATTTTAATAATATCAGATTCGTGTTTGAACAACTAAGCTTGTTTAGCTTGATGGGTGGAGCAGTGTTATTATGACATGAAGCACGTATTCTGATCGTATAGTGATCATAAAAGGGGGAAACTCTAAGCATATTTTTTTAGCAAAAGAGGGTTTCTCCTCCGATTTCTATTAAAGAAACCACCACATAACCAACATGATCAATTAAACCCTAAGCATGATCAATTAAACTGTATTATGGCTGTGCCATGGCAGATTTGAAGCTGCAAACCGAAGAAATGATATTTAGCATCCATTGTTTGCTTCGAACTAAGAACTAAATTCTAAGAGCTTAAAAGAAAGTAGAGTAACCAAGTTAAGATCTATTTTCTGGTTGAGATCAAAAAGATTAGGAGATATGAAGTACCACCTGAGGGAGTCCTGGATTAGGGGGTGTCCGAATGGCTGGACTAAGACCTTTGGCCGGACTCCTGGACTATGAAGATACAAGATTGAAGACTCCGTCCCGTGTCCGGATGGGACTTTCCTTGGCGTGGAAGGCAAGCTTGGCGATACGATATGAAGATCTCCTCCCATTATAACGGACTCTGTGTAACCCTAGCCCTCTCCGGTGTCTATATAAACCGGAGAGTTTTAGTCCGTAGGACGAACAACAATCATATGATAGGCTAGATTCTAGGGTTTAGCCACTCTGATCTCGTGGTAGATCTACTCTTGTACTACCCATATCATCAATATTAATCAAGGAGTAGGGTTTTACCTCCATCGAGAGGGCCCGAACCTGGGTAAAAACATCGTGTCCCTTCTCTCCTATTACCATCCGCCTAGACGCACAGTTCGAGACCCCCTACCCGAGATCCACCGGTTTTGACACCGACACCACCTCTCTTGCGGCGCCGTGTAGGCATCTGGAGGGTGATGGCTGTCAGTGGCGTTGAAGCAGATCTGCAACGGTAGACGGGTGCATCGAGGGATAAGTCCCGTTGCGGTGGAAGAGAAGGTCGTGTGAGCGGCCCCGGCAAAGAGGACGACGGCGCCGATGAAGCGAGAGGACGCGATGCAAAGCTATTTGTCCGTCACCATGGATGAGAAACGTCCATCTCTAGAAGTGGACGACGTGGTCTTGGTAGGCGCTTCGGCATGGTGGAGGACGGTGGCGATGGATGTGGTGGAGGACGGCGATGATGGATGGGGTGGCAGACGGAGGCTGGTGTGGGGATGGGGTGTTCTAGCACAGACGGTGTATGAATCGGAAAATGGAGGAAGAGGTATGGGGAACCATGTTTTTGGGACGCGCCTGTCTGAAATATGGGAAGTTACGAACTTAGCCCCCGTTTAAAATTTGGACGTCTCATTGGTTGGGGATAGGACAATAATCTCGCATCTCGCCAATATTTGCCCAGAGCGATTTCGGGCGAGGAGAGGGTGGTTGGCGCCCATGGTTGGCGCCCACGGTGTATGAACGGGGCTGACAGGTAGGGCGGTTGTGTCACGTCTGAGTGATGTTACAAACCTGCCCCTATTGAAAATATTTGCCTACATCGATTTCGGTCGGGTCGAGTTTGTTTTGCTACCCACCGTGTATGAATGGGGAATGGAGGGAGAAACAGAGTTCTTTCAGACGATCTTGAATCAAATGTGTTTTGCCGCTCATGTTTGACGCCCACCGTGTCGGAATGGGCTCAGAGGCGGTCGTGTCACGTCTAATTGAAGTTACTAACCTACCCCTATTTAGAGTAGTGGAAATCGGACCGATGGATTGTCCGTGTAATGGGTAGACAGTAATTTCCATCTCCCAAACACTTGGCTTCGGGCAGCCGACGTGGGAGTGGACATTTTGCCGCTTTTTTCGAATTTTGGGACAATAAGCATCCACGTTTACCCTGGCAACTAAATTCGAATCCATTTTGTATTCCTATATCAATCTTTATAAATCATTCTACGTGTTTTTATATGTCTTCAAAAGGACGACAAAGTTGTATTACACTGTCATATATCAATATGGTTTACAAATGCCGATACTCAAATTCAGAAGCTAGAATCCAGTTTAAGGTGAATTCGAATATTTGGAACACTTCATGTCCAAGTCAAAAGTCACACGCAGCATAATGTGTACTCCCATTTAGATATGTACACAAGCAATGTAGCAAGATTCAAATACCGAGTCAATCAACCAAGAATGTACAGAACTAACAGACATATAAACACTTATAGAGTATATGGATCAATAATATCAACTAACATTCATAAGCTAGGCTGCTGTACTTTTTTTTGGCTACAACAGCATCCTTTTTTTAGCCAGCATCTTGGCCCTTTCCGATGCGTGCCACTTATTGTCCATCTATACTACTACTATTGCTGAATGCACATTCAGCCCGATTGACATATTTGTAGGTCTGGCACAACAATCCAAATGAAATGTCTCCGAGTCTTATCAATTAATACAGACTTGTGCGCAAATAAAATTACAAACCAAAAAACAAAAAAAAACAATTATTACGAGATCTCTAAAACAAATGGTTTGATTCAGTACATGAACAAACAACACAAAGGTTATTCAACGATGGAAATAACATTTCACCTACGGTTTACCAAGTAGGAATTTAATTTCCTTTTTTCCTTCAGGACCTTAACAATCTGGTCAGTCTCAGCTTCCTTCGTTTTGAAATCCACCAAATATTTAATGGTTGTCTTGAGTACTGCTTGTGATTGTGCTGTTTGCTTCCTCAACATGTCAACTTCATCTCTAAGTGCAGAAGCAGAATCTCTTTCTACCACTAGTTTAGCCTCTAGAGCATCATCAGTTGGCTATTCATAATGCACGATTGGGCCGGTGCCACTGCTGTGGGATGATGCAACGTCCATGGTGACCTCGCTCTTTGATCTTGGGCTAACCTATTTTGCCATTAAAGTTCCGATTGGATTCAGGAAAGTTGAAGTTAGCAAAACATGTCAACTGGGAGTTATAGCAGCAAACCAGTTAAACAAAGAAGGAAATAAAGAGTTTCAATTGGATGCTGAAAAGTAGTTATTAACATCATTGTAACCCACTGTTGCAGCAGCAAAGCGGTTAAACAAACAAGTAGATAGTTAAGTTAAGGCAAACAAGTAATCTTAACAGTAAGTATCAAACACATATCTAGGCGCAGTTTATAATATGATTAACAGGCTGTGGCATTATGTAATTAGTAGCAAACTAAATTAAGCCAAGCAACATAATTGTACAATTTTGCAATAAGTGGCTAACTAAAATTCCAAGAAGTATGTAACTGAACTTACGCTAGTTCTTTGTACAGGCACACTGCAACTTCTTTTTCGCTTACAAGGTTGTATGAAGGAGTCCCTGACATCAATTGCTTGGATACGCAGTCCCAATACTTCTTTCTTCCCACACTGCATTGGTAAGTCAAATGGTTAATCTGGTCAGATGGTGCGTCCTTGATATGAGGACGTGTAGTCAGACTGGTTGTAGCCACACACATCACACTGGCTTTTACTATATATTTCATGCGATTACTTTTGGCATATCAAGATCTAAGCAATCTACAATAGGATGAAAAGACTGACATCCTTCACATTATTGGCGAACTCAGTTCATAGAAACAAGCAATTCAACCATTCTATGGGTAAATCAAAAGCGCCACTGGAATATTTTTCACTACCCAATCATACACGCAAAAAGGGGCGACGCCACCATAGGGGCTGGTATGGGCGGCTACCTCCGGTGGCTGGAAAGTATGCACCTAGTTTGAGTCGTCCAGGTTGGCCCAGGCTAGTTTTGTTTGTCCCAACGCACGAGCAGGCAATGTAAAAAATGAAGAAAAATGTTTCAATTTGGATGGGCCAATAATAGAAGTGCAAGGCAGGCCCTATAGCAGGCTCGCGGGCCAAATGAGCGCCTCCCATATCGATCGACAGCAGGAAATATCCCAATTGATTCGCTCCAGCCTCCAGTATGGTTTGCTCCAGCCTCCAGTATGGTTCGCTCCTAACCTAGCCGCCGCTGGACGGACCGACACAGCACTTCCTCACACCCTCATTGGAGGGCAGTCACCGGGATTCAAGCGAACGGAAGGACAAGAAGATGAAGATCCAACCCTGGGTGTAGCCTGCGTGGGAGGCAGCGGCGACAGCGCGGGCATGGCATCAAGCTTGCACAAACGGACAGTCGCAGCTTGCAAGAGTAGCATGCGCAACGAGCAGGTACATCACATCCCTGATTATATCTAATTCAACTCTTAAATTTCTGGCCAATAGTTAAACCTGACGGTGTTGTAAAACTGCTTGTATGTAGGGAATCTATGAGAAAATCATACCAATTTCTACTTATTTTATAACTCCCCCAATCAATACTGAACTGACTGAATCTATCTAATCAAGTTTGCGATGCAAACATACAAGCTCATGTTGTTCTTGAGCCTGAAGTGTGTAATGAACAGACTGCTAATGAAGGATTTGATGCAAACATTTTACATGCTCCTGGTGATGAACATATAGTGTCTAATGAGGGATCTAATGCAAGCATTTTGCAAGCTCATTGAAGGATTTAGTGTCTAATGATGATCTGCTATGTTGAGAGAGACAGAGATTTGCAGGCATTGATGACAAGCAAATTATAGTGCATTTTCATAGCTTGAGGAAACGTCGAGGCCATCTATCAGAAAGTCCCCGTATCATGACAACATAGCATAAATACTTTTCTAATCTGTTGTTTGAAACTATTGGCATACTTGTGTAGGATAGATATATTGATATGCAGTTTGCACACTGGTTATAGGTGCAATTACACTTCAATATTTTCAACCAGAGATGAATAATTCAAGCAGGTACAAACCATGTTTGTATTCCTTGTACACCATGTTGCATTTTGTGTTTTTTGGTGCTTGCATCATTTAGTGTTTATAATCTGAACTACTTTGGATCATTAGGTGGTTTTCAAAGTGCATGTAGCTTCAAATTTCTCAAGTTATGTTGATTTCCGGAGTGCAAGTGCCTTCGTATTTTTTAAGTTAAATGTTTGCCCCTGGTAACTTGAATTCGTGGATCCGCCACTACACACAAACCATACACGAATGCTAGTACGAATTAAATGAAATGCAGGGACTTACGCTAGCTCGTTGTACAGGCTCACTGCAGCTCTGCTTGCGCTTGGGATGTTCCATGTACAAGTCCATGTTACCACTTGCTTGGATGTGCAGGCCTTGTGCTCCTTGCATCGCCCTCTGCATTTTTGACACGGCGAATGGTTGATCAAATAAGAGGAATCGACCTTGATGTTGTACCGAAGGACAGATACTTACAAGGTTATACATGTGTGCAGGATGTGTAACAGATCCCGTAGCACCGTCATGCTTCGCTAAAAAATGGATTTGCTTGTTTCAGATGATATCTCCAGAAGAAATAAGAGTTAAAGTCAGAGTTGCATAGGCATGTAAGCTAAGAGAGCAGTGAAAGGATATCCAAACATCGTCGGAATAGTGCACAAGGGAGTGATGTGTGGATACGTAGTTCGGGCCGGCGTTTGGGAATGCTCGCGTAGCTAGAGTGCGGGTTGGCGGCGAATTAGGGATTTGAGCAATCTGGGCGCGGAAGGGGACGGTGGAGAAGAGAGATTTTGCAGGGCTGGAATTGGGGCTGCCAGATATTACAATCCGAAACGTGAAAGAGCAAACTTATTTTGTC
>NC_041385.1:790196955-790197762 GCF_002162155.2 Triticum dicoccoides | reverse complement strand
TGGGTGCTACGCGTCCGTCCGACACACGCGACCACCCCGACAGGACTATGCTTTGGTGCCTTAAGGCACCTGCCTTTGCGTCCATGACATATGGGCCCAACAGGTGGCTGGCCCACATGTCAGTGACCCAAAGGCAGGTGCCTTGAAGGCACCGAAGCAGCGTCCACCCCGACACGACCCTGGTCTGCCTGGTGCGTCTACATTTGAGAATGCAATCAAATCTTCTTTCATTGGCAAACGAATCTGTATGTATTACCATGCCCGTGTTTTCCTTGCAATAATTAGTCATTCGAAACGAGATACTCCCTCCGTTCACTTTTGTAAGTCGTTTCAGACAACTTAAAATGAACTGTTTTGCACATTGTCTGAAATGTCTTCAAGGTCTTATAAAAATGAACAGAGGGAGTACTATAAATTAATTAATGCGGAGTTATTTGAAAAAAATTCAAAACGGTATCCACGCTAACGTGGATTAGAGTGTGTGTCACATAATTAGTTATTTGAATTAGAGTGTGTGTCACGTAGCGATCTCCAATTCTAACGTGGATTTCGCATTTCACTGTATCCACGCTACTTTTTTAATACAAATTCATATGTATATGATGAACACCATGGTAGTGAGAAAACTTTTGGATGGATTCAAACATATGACCTATAAAAAAGCACAACAAATTGAGTCAATGTCAACTTTTCGAAACTTAGTATGGCACGAATTCGAAATAATTACTCGTATGCATGGTCCTCAGTTCAAATCTTACAATGTAGACCGAATTGAAACATTGATGTTAAGTCTCGTACTATGTACAT
>NC_041385.1:790185208-790196757 GCF_002162155.2 Triticum dicoccoides | reverse complement strand
ACGGTACATACTTCCTGTATCGGTCAATCTTCCTCTCCTAACCACCTTAGGAAGCTATCGGTTTCCAACACACGTTCATACTTTCTCTCCATGTTTCGATCTCTAAGTCTCTCAACTACACAACCCCTTTTTCCACTCTGTTACCAAATGTATTTACCTCACACACCCGCCATTGCACCCCATGCTGAGCTCTCTCTCTCTCTCTCTCCCTCTCCCTCTCACCCTCTCGCGCTAAATACATGCATTGCCTATCTAGCCCCCCAACCTCTCATGCGCATGCACGCACTTTGTATATCTAGGTCACTCCCTCGAGACTGTCTTACTCTTTTTCTTACGCACGGCGGGCCACACTCGCTCAATCTTGCTCTCTTTATCCGAGTCTCGTTTAACCTCTTTTTCTTTCACACACAAATGATATATCTCCCTGTTCGGGCCTCCATCGACACACTCTATACTCTCTCATGTAGATTGTTTATCTAGGTCAGTCCATCCAAGCCGCCGCCACTCTTTCGACCTCATGGAGGGCCACGCTCACTCAATCTCTCTCTCTTTCTTTGTGTGTGTGTGTGTGTATGTCTCGATTGACCTCATTCTTTCTCGGACAAAAATGATATATCACCATGTTTGAGCCCAATTCGACCTATTTACATTGTATACTCTCTCACGCACATTGTCTATCTAGGTCACTATCTCCAACCCATCTCACTCGTTCGATCGCACGACGACCCTATGTGATCGATTGACCTTGCTTCCTCCCACGCACATAATATATCTACACGTCTGTGACTGGATCATCTCTCAAGCTATATCTTACAACCCTCACCCTTGCCAAAAGCTCAATCGGACAATATCTCTCCAGAGCATATATATCTGTTCAATGAATGTCGGACCGCACTCACTTTGTCTCTCTATCTGTATGTCTCTCGATTGACCTCGCTTTCTCACACCATATCTTCCACGCATTGAAGATACTACCTCTCCATCCCTCACAAAGCCGGAGCTATTTACATTGCGAGGGGCACTCCAACCTTGGATTAATTTGTGTAGGCATTTATTCCGGTCAGTTTAGATTATATTTTCGTAGTATTCGGCCCACAACTACTCCAAACACCATTGCAACCCCCGCAACTCCCCTAGTTGATTTCCCTCTACCTCGGTCATCGCTCTCTCGCACGTCCATTCTCGCCTTCAACGTCGCACCATGGTATTATTGCAAAAAACTATGTTGTTCTCTTTAATTATTATAAATAAGCTTCAAAGCTACACACCGATAGTCCACTTGGAATGGAACAAATTTCGACCCACAAATTAAAGTGCTACAAACTACACACCGAGGGGCCCACATGTCATGAAACAAATTTGGACCCATATACAAATTAAAAAATAAAGGACGAGGATCGAACATGCGACCGGGCCTTCAAGCCGCACGTCAATAGGCAACATACGTAGAACAACAATGTTTGTTGTACCCCCTTTGTTCACATAATGTTTTTATATTACTACAGCCTATTTAATAGATAACATGTAATATTATTTTTAGTACTATTCGCCTTCACTTACTGGTGGGTTCCATGTGTTCTCTCTCTCTCCCCCCCTTCTGCATTTAGACGCACGGGCAAACACGAAGAACTCGCGGGCGATGTTACCGTTGACCATATCTGGACGCGTTCACAAGTCACGGCACCAGTTTCACGTACTAGCAGCACTATTCAGTGTGTACATGCAATGCACGTTAATTTGGAAGTATAATAAGTGCATGCGGCTTGATGTACATGCAATGTAGTCTAGGTCGTTGGATGACAAGGAATACATGTGGCTTGATGACGTTTTATATTTAATTTGATACGGCTCTAGCAGAACATTCAATCAATCAAACCATAGATTTCGTTCAGTCTGACTCTGACTTTAAATTATACGACGATCGATATAAAATAAATGGAAATGATAAATGTTCGGATTTTAACCATGGCAATCCGAACGTTTTTCATGGCAAATTTAGATTACGCGGCGGCGTCTTGCGGTGGGAAACGGCTCCTCTACCGTGCTCTGTGTGTCATCGGGCCACTGACCGGCAGCGACTGCGGTGTCATGCGCCGTTGTTGGCGTACTCCTGGACGTTGTCCTAGCTTCAAGGAAGGCCAAAATGTTCTGGACTTCGGAGCGAGTCAACTGGCGGGAGGAGGCGACTGGCGTTGGTGCAAGGAAGCGGTCGACGACGGCCATCCATGCCGCAGAGGAGGGCACTGGCACCCACGCGGGGACAAGCTCTGTCAACGGCACATCGGAGACACTCGTGTGCATGGGCACCGGCACGGGCGCACACGTCAGTGCTCGCGCAGGCGCATGCGATAGCAGGTGCACATGCACCGGCACGGGCGCGCGCGTCAGTGCACACGCAGGCGCATGCGCTGGCAGGTGCACGGGTGTGTGAATGTCGGTGGGGACCTCGTGGAACCCCGTGGGATCAAGCTCAGTGACAATGTGCGGCTCCCAGCCCATCAATGCCACAGGGATGGGCGCTGGCGCAGTCCGCGCAACGGGAGCTGGAACAGGAGCGGGGACATGCGCGATGTCTTCCCGCAAGGCCAGTTCAAGCTCATCCCAAAGCGCCTTATATTCTTGAGAGTCCGGCTGGGTGTCTTCCTCAGGAAACTAGAACACTAAGGGAAGACCATCGTGATGCGGCATGGCGTACGTTTAGGTCAGGCTAGTTGGCGGTAGATGACGGGAGAATTGGAGAGGAAGAGAAAAGATTGTAGCGATACCGGGTAGTGCGGGGTTGATTTTAAACTGCGGCACCAGCGACATTAAAAGTGGGAGCAGTTGGGACGAAGGTTGGGCGGTAGAGCCTGGTTAAAGGGCTCACCTCCTGGTGAGCCCGCACAACGGTCTGCTCACACGCCTCCCTGTCAGCCGGCGCAGCGGTCTTCTTGCACGCCTCCCGTCGACTCATCACACGCTTGATCAGACGACACATGCCGATGAGAAGTGGGGACTCGTGGCGGCACAAAACGCCCACGATTTCAATAATGAAAGCGTTCTCCTTAACGTGACAGGTCTTTGTTCCAAAATACCTTGGCTCTTCATTTGTGCAACTTGTCATAAGCAGCTTGTCTCAAATTGAAGAAAAAACTTACGAAGTAATATTTGTGCCATATCACGTGACCATGCTCAGTTTCAAGAATTCATGCCCACTTTTGGATTTTCTGAAATTTAAGATCCAGGATTCGAAACAATATCATAACCTGCATCATGCAATAAATTGTCAAGCCGTACATCTGTCCTGTTGTATTTCTTAAGAAAGGATTTGGTCAAACATTTTGCTTAGTTAGACTTCAGACAAGTTATATATGCAGAGTAAAAGGATAATCCATCCGTACCAGTGCATTGCCTGATATATTAACTCAAGTATTAGGCACGAACAAACGGGCTCAATTCTGTCCTCATCCTGGTGTAGTAGTAGTAGTATAGGCAATGCAGTTGACGGGTGACCTTGACGAGCGGCGACCGAGGGAATTGAACCGCGCTTGGCACATTAGGTAACATTGTCTAGTTACTAAAGCATCCCTCCGTTGTTCATCGGTAGTCATTATGGACTGGGGACATGAGGGGAATTTCCTAGGGCTGGAATTCTAGCCGCCAGATATTTCGACTTGAAACGCTGAGGCTTGACTAGTTGGGGTTGCCTAATGTGCGTACCACGCACGCCACAGAAGGACACGAGCCCGGGTTTTTTTATTTTTTTTATTTTTTTAGGATCAACAGGAGCCAAGGTCTGGCTGGTACGCCGTTGGGTCCTACCATTCGAGAATACGAAAGGAACCTTTTAAATTGCCGAACGAATCTATGTGTATTACAATACCCGTATTTTCCTTGCAAATACTAATCTTAATGTGGTAATTGATTTATGAGGAGTTGTTGAATTAGAGTGAGTTTGTGATATAGTGATCTCAACATGGATTTCACATTTCATGGTATCCCTAGTATGTTTTCCAATGAAAATTGAAATTTAAAAGATGAACAATATGGAGGTGAGAAAACTTTGTATGTATCAAGCATATGACCACACACACACACACACACACACACACACACACACACAGACACACACACACACACGCACGAACACAACAACAATCCAATAAGTATTGTGCACCTATTTTCCAAACCATGCATGTATGACACGAATTCAAAAATACTCCTTCTATTCCCAAATATTAGTCTTTTAGAGAGTTCAACAAGTGACTACATACGGAGCAAAATAAGTGAATCTAGACTCTAAAATATGTCTATATACATTCGTATGTGCCAGTCCCTTTGAAATCTCTAAAAAACTAATATTTATAGGAACGAAGGGAGTAAAATGTAAGACATGCATGGTCCTCAGTTCAATATTTAAAATGAACATGAGACTGAAACATGAATATTAAGTCTAGTACTATAGTACATGCACATGTTGTGTTTAGGCGGAGCTATGAATATCAGGGGTCAACCCCTCGACCTTAGATAAAATTGTGGAACTTTGTTTAGGGTTGTTTAGATTATATTTGTCCCCACCCTCCCAACCACCGATTGGTTGTGCACCCCCACCCCTCCACCCCGGGAGAATATCATGTGCCCCCATACCTTAGATGCTATATGCCAATACGAGTTGCTTGGAGCTTGTAGATCTGAGATATATCAGCTCATATGATGTGTCTTAATATTTTAACAAGAAACCTTGATTAGTTTGAGAATTGCACACAATTTGTACAAAAACTACTCAGATGCCCTTGGATCCCATATGCAACAACCTCGAAGCTCGTATCACCGTAGCATCTAAGATGAAGGAGGACATCATATTCTCCTGTATGTAAGAATATCATGTGCTACCACACCTTAGATGCTTTGGTGATACAAGCTCTTCGGAGCCGTTGGATTTGTGACCCAACACCTCCTCGGTGGTTCGAATGGGTTTTCTAGAAAAGCCCCAAAAGAGTTTGGCCACGGCTTACAAGCACAAAGACTGCTCACATGCCATTGGATCTCAGATCAAACGACCTCAAAGCTCGTATCACCGTAGCATCCAAGCTGTGATAGCACCTTATGATTTCTCGCACGGGAGTATATGAGGTGCTCCCGCACCGTAGATTCTATGGTGATATGAGTTCACTGAGATCTAACGGCCCACAGTAGGAGGTTTGAATGTTTTTGCAATATACGACTGATATAGTTTGGGAAATGCACAAAAAGTACAAGTACTACGCATGTGCCATCTAATCACTGATCAGACAACCTAGATGCTCATATCACCGTAGCGGGTAATGAAGCTACGGGGAGCACCTAATATGAGCAACGGGGAGCCGTTGGATCGAAGATGCAGCGGCACACACGAGGCCTGAATGTTTCATTTGCAAAAAAACCTTTGGAGAGTTTGGAAATTACGCATAATTACAAAGACTACTCCCAAGCCATTGGATCTCACTTCCAACGGTGTAAAAACTCATACCACCATAGTATCTAAGCTGCGGGGTGGATGTGATATTCTATGCCGCTGTCATTTTTGTTCGTAAACTTGCAAAATACATGTAACTCGTACCATTACTTGTCTAACCGCGCAAAGTGTGTGTTCAAAAAACCATCATACACTGAAATATCGGAACAACACACGGGGGTCCCACTTGTCATTCATCAAATTTGGACCTAAAACTAACAAATCTGAAAGAGGAGATTCGAACTGGAAACCTGGACTACAAAGCGTAAGTCGATAGCCTAAAACAACAACGGTTGTTGGCTTTGTCCCATAACTTGATTTTATACAGTATTACGTTGAATAGAGTATAGGAAGTGCTCGTCAACACGTGCATGACCATTGTCTCACTTACTGGTGGATCCGAGGTGTGCGATCTCAATCTCTCTTCTCTCCATCGTCTAACCTTTGCACGGGCACACACGAAGAGCGGCGCTAGCTTGCCGTGGTGTTATTAAAACTAAAAAAATCTTGGAAAATAGAAGAATCGCCTAGAACAAGAGACGTTGTGGCTGGTCGAGACAGAGCTAACCACATCTATCCTCTGTGACATGTTTGCATGATGAAGTTGTGTGGCTAGTGGGCTGTTTTCGACCGACTGGCTGGGTCCCGAGGTCGAACCATAGGTACTAGAGCTACCGCCGATGTCTGATACAGTACTCCCTCCGTCTAGGTGAGTAAGTCACCGTGACCAAGGAGGAGGGGAAAACGAGAGACCTTAATGTTTATTTGCTAATTAATAGCATTGCATGCAATGAACTAACCACTGCATGTCGTGTTTGGTAGTCTCAAATCATTAAAAGCATGCACACCCCTCATCTCTTATTGGTTGATATGTCAAGAAAAAAGAAACGAGATAGAAGTTAATGCACCGCGCCTAAGTGTTTTTGGATTATTTGATTTTCATAAGATGACTTACACACCTAGACGGAGGGAGTATATTTTTACACGCACATTTTTCCTCCTTGCCGAGACGTGGCACACCCTACCGCGCGGTTTCGGGGTCCTCCTGGGTGGTGCACGCATATATTCTACCTGACGTGGGACGCCCTACCGCTCGTTTTCTAGGTCCTCCTCGGTTGTAGCGCCAAAGCAAGTAAATGAGTCGTCAAATCATGAAAGGCCACCTTTCCCGCCGAGTACATCAGTGAAGCACGGTGGCTAGCTAGTTGGGCTAGTTCGACCAATTAGCTAGGCCGCCGTCACATTTGTTTTTTCACCCCTTTTTTTATCTACTTGCCGGCAGGTAAATTTAAATATCCACCGCGGCGTTGCTCTGGTGTTTGGGTGCGACAGGATTTTTAAATATCTTGATTGACAGGAGCAGGCGCGACAGGATTTTTAATTTTTTGATTGACAGGAGCAGGCGCGACAGCAATTAGTCACGATGACTCCGCGTGTAAAACCCACTACTCCCTGATGTGAGATGTCGTCGACTGGTGTTTTACCGTGGTGAAAACCAAAAGATTCCCCGCTCCTCGGCTGGCTCCCTCCTTCTTCCCATAGATTGCATTGCCTTTCAGCCGTTTCGCCCCCTTTGCTTCCTCTCCCCATTGCTTCTACCTGGTGCCATGGCGGCGCAGCAGATCACGAAGTCCGAGGTGAGGTTCCTGACACAGGAGCTCCATGCCAAGGATGTGGAGCTCAGGGCCAAGGACGTGGAGCTCCGTGAGCTCAAGGAGGAGAGGAGTGCCATGCTCCTCTGTTATGTGCGGGAGTTCATGGAGCTTCAAAAGTGGCAGGCGTCCCCCACAAAGATGCTCGAGGCGTCAGCGGCGTTGCTGCAGAAAGTGGGAGATACAATAGGCCGTCAGGGGAGCCGGCTGGAGCGCGAGCGGGCCGATCGTGACGAGGTCTAGGATCGCCTCAGCCACTTGGTGAACCAAGTTGCCAAGCACGTGTTGCGGCTACGCGATGCCTACCGTCGTGCCAGCGCGACGATGCCGGTTGTCGGGCTAAACCCGTTCGACCACCAGGTCGACTTCAACGAGCTGTGGCTTCCTGACCTAGTCTCCTTCTTCACCTATATCTCCGAGGAGCTGAGCCGTCTCCGCGCGATGGTGGGGCTGAGCTGGACAAGGAGGGGTTACGGGCTGCCGTCGCTGTTGTCAGGCGAATCCTTTCAGGGCTCCGTCACCGGGGTCCATTCGTGCCATTGGACGCTGTCTTTGACGAGCTGGCTCCCGTCGACCGGGAGCGGGCTCTGCGGGCAGTTGCACCCTGCATCACCAACGTCGTGCGCCTCAAGAAACAGAGGGACTTCGGTGGTGTTTAGGAGCCCTCTGCATGGGCATGTCCATGTCTCGGTGCAACATGACTGTTGGATCAAACTCAGACGGTGTAGATTAGTCACTGTAGCACAAAGCGTGTGGGTGTGTTTGGTTGCATTCTCATCTCAATATAGTTGTTTCCTCTTCATGTATTTTTGTTAACCTACTAGTGTGGACTCATGCACCCTTCATGTACTCTGCCAAACACCCAAAAGTGGGTCGAGAAGGGAACTTTTGCTCCCATCCCGTGCACCCTTCATACACCCTGTCTAACACTATTCGTGCTTCATATGGTTCATGTTTCGTGGAGTACTGTAGCACCGTACTCTTCGTGCACTGTAGACCTACTTCTGTTAACATTGATCTCAACGTTCATTCTCGACCGGATAGTCGAAAAAGTGGTACTATGTTACATATAGGAGTAGTTGACATGCGCACAACATCATTTGTTATCGTCATATCTTACTACACTAGCAACAAGATTGTGTAGTACTGACGTACTAGTATGAACCACTACACATGCCTAGTAGTAGGAGCACTGTGTATGTTCAAGTGGCTGCCGTGTTTCGCACTCCTCCGTCGTAAGAGTGGAAAATGCTTGATGTAATCATTTTTTTCTTCAGAAAAACACTGGACACGCTCTACCATGCGGATACTCCTCCAGCCATGCACTAAATTACTCACTTTCACCGACGTGTGGGACAGCCAGCACCTGGGTCCACCATCCATGCACTAAATTACTCCGTAGTAGAGTGATGGTGGACTACCCCGATCGAAGCACCGCAATAATGCCCAATGAGCCGTCAAATCACAAAACCCCCTCCTTTCCAGCAGTAAGTTGGACGGACGAAGCAACCATCATTTCACTCTTCTCTCTCAGCTTCCTCTCTTGAAGAAAACCCCCACTCGCTTCGCTTCTCCCTCATCTCGTTCCTCCTTTCACTATTCTCTCTCAGCTTCCTCTCTTGGATGGACGCCGGAGCACCGGCCGATGTGATGTCTATGGCTCTGGCCAAAACCGTTGAGGCTCATGGTACGAAGAAGCGCAAGCACCCCGCCGAGACTACCGCAGACAAGCTCAAAGCCATTGCTCTGTCCAAGCCCCCCTCTCCAGGATCCCTCATTAAGCAAGTCTAGGTAATGTCTCTTGTTGACAATCTTTTTCTCGATCTTGATCGTGTTTTTTTCATGCAGTACTAGTACTCGTAGTACAACTTTTTGGGTGATCTTGCATGTGATTTTAGTGTGCCAAATGACGGTTCTAAATTCCTCTTTTGACCAAAACATGTGAGAGGTTGACACTGATTTCTTATAGATTACTTTCAACTACTCCCTCTGTCCCAAATTTCTTGTCTTAGATTTGTCTAGATACGGATGTATATAATACTAAAATGTGACTTGATACATCCGTATCTAGACAAATCTAAGACAAGAATTTTGGGATGGAGGGAGTACTTTATGAACATCAATGCTACCTTTGAAGAGGGTATATTTGCCTCAGTAACTTGTGTTATGGATATTGCAAGTAATCCCTCTGCTCTCATGCCTTTGAAGACATGTTCTAGTGTCTTTGTTCACTCATTTTTGTGCGTATATGTAGTCATATATGGAGTATAATATCGAAAATCATCTTATATTTCTGAACGGAGGTAGTAATAAAATATGGTTTCTGTTTGAATTAGAACCAGGTCCGCGGTAGAGATGAAGTTCTCAAAGTCATGCCGTGTGAACTGGAAGACCTGGGGATGAGTTCTTCTGCTAAACTATCTAGCTGTTGTGTCCTTGTCGCCATGTGTCCTGAACTAGTGTTTTCCTGTAGCATTGTTGTCAGGCGTGTTCTCGAGGTTGTACTTGACCACAACAATTTCCTGGATGTGCCTTCGATTACGAAGGGTGTGGTTCTTGTAAAGCTTCCCAACAAATCTGATACGGCCTGTCTTCATCATCATGTTTATTAGTGGAAAGACCACTCTGTTAGGTTCTCCAAGGTTGACAAGATGGTGATGGTGCATGTAGACATCTCTCACGAAGTCCATGGCCTAGTCAGTTATGCGGGGTTCATCCCGTAGGTCGGTGGCAAGAAATAGTCTGCAGAGTTTAATTAGTGCAACTTTGCATGTCTGTAGTAAGTACTATTGTTTAGTACTTGATTTGTGTTTGTGAACCCTGTATTGTTTATTAGTATTGCCGCTTTTGGTGTGTGGTCAGTCCTGAGAACGGTCTATATTAATGTCTGTCCACTCAATTCAGTCTGTATATTTTGAAGTATCCAGATCATATTTTTTGTGAGGACGGTTTATCAATTATGGTTACACTCCAATATCTGTATGCATTGCAGGGTTTATCGCACCCACTAGGATTTACAGTCCCATGGATGTTCGGTCCATACGATTTGTCATGATCTTTGGACTATCCTGCTTGTGGGAGTAGGAGGGGCCCCTGCATGCCGGCCGTAGTTGGACGATCAATCTTCTGTTTAGTACTTCAACATAGTGATTTCCTGGTAAGGATTCACTCATGTCACATCAAGTAAATCTTATTGATTTACTATCTAAATCTTATTGATTTAATGTCATGTTATCTTTCTTTTCCTGCAATTTTATGATGCAGGTTTTGCCATGTGACATTCAATACAGAATAAACCGTTTGGTTTGCTCTACGATGGCTATTTTTGCAGGTTTGACTTCTTATGTCGTGTTAGTAACGAAGGCACTGTCCATCACTTATATTACTGGAAAAAATTGGATCAGTCTGTTGTCTGAGTACAAGCTGAATCCCTATGATGAACTGCAGTTTGGTTTAACAAAAATGACACAATTAGTCCTTCTCGCGTTTAGAAGAAATGAAGAAAAAGATTGGATCAAGGTCACGGATCCTAGTCAAGTTAGAAAGATGATCATAGCAGACCAGACATGATCGCCGCTGTCTCGCACATCGGTACCACCTTCAGCAACGGATCGAGCACCGAAAGTTGTTCTAGAACTGCAGCGGCAGCAGCTCAGTCTGATCCAGCTGAGGATTGGGCACCGACTGTGTCTGTAACGCCCCAGATGTAACTTTCCCCATTTGTACTCCAACTCTTGCCGTTTCTGGTGTCAAGTTATATTTATTTCTCGGGTTCGGGTCCTTGTCTCCGTGTGTTGTTTTCGTTTTCATGCACCTCATACCATGTCATCACGTGCATTGCATTTGCATACATGTTCATCTCATGCATTCGATCATTTTCCCCGTTGTCCGTTTTGCATTCCGGCGCTTCGTTCTCCTCCGGTGGTCATTTCTAGCTTTCTTTCGTGTGTGGGGATTAAACATTTCTGGATTGGACCGAGACTTGCCAAGCGGCCTTGGTTTACTACCGGTAGACCGCCTGTCAAGTTTCGTATCATTTGGACTTCGTTTGATGCTCCAACGGTTAACCGAGGGACCGAAAAGGTCTCGTGTGTGTTGCAGCCCAACACCCCCCAAATTTGGCCCAAAACCCACCAAACTCTGCTCCATCGTCTCGGTCGTTCGATCACGATCGTGTGGGCGAAAACCGCACCTCATTTGGACTCTCCTAGCTCCCTCTATGCCTATATATACACCCCTCCGTTTTCGGATCTCTCCCTCTCCCCGAAACCCTAAAAAAAAAATCATCCCCGCCAGATCCGCGCCGACGGACGTGTCCGCCCCGGCCGGACAACGTCCGCCGCCGCCCGCCTCAGCCAGCCGGGTCGCGCCACGTGGCAGGACCACATCGCCACCGCCGCCGGCCCGCAGGCCCACGCGGGGCC
>NC_041385.1:790165505-790184680 GCF_002162155.2 Triticum dicoccoides | reverse complement strand
ATCGGCGCCGGCCGCCGCCGCCCTCGCCGGGCGCGGGCCGCGTCCACCGCCGCCGGGCGCCGCCACCGGCCTCCCCCGGCGTCGCCCCGGCCTCTCCCCGCCGCCTCGCCGGCCTCCCCTCCTCCGGCGAGCTCGAGCTCCGCCGCCGGCGCTGCCTCGGCTTCCGCGCCGCGATCCCGATCTGGATCCGGTCGTGTGAACAGTAAACCCTAACCCCGATTTTTTTTGCTAAGTCCTGAAATTTTGATCCATGTTGCTCTGTTCGAGGTCCCGTAACTTTGCAACCGTAGCTCCGTTTTGGGCGTACAATATATCAAAATCGTCGCCTCGACATGTACGTCATTTCTTTACATTGCATCATTTGCATTTGAGGTCATCTTGATATCCAAAATGCTGTTAGAAGGAGGCTTCGTGAGTTAGATTGCAGATCTGTTAGTTCATCATGCACTTTTGTCATTTTTGCTATATTTAATTCGTGCATGATATGCCTGTGCCCCTTTGGGATGAATTGTTAAGCATTTTGTCTTCTTTCCAGAGGTGTCACCCATGCATTTTTAGGATGTGTGTGTTGTCTTGTGCAAGCTTGCGAAGAGAGGTACCTGAGAATGCAGATTTCAGGGACTTAGTGATTTTCACTAAGTCTGGGATATTTTAGTTCATGATGCCATATGTCCAGCTTGTTTCCTAGTGACCTGTGCCTCTTTTGAGGATGATTAGTAAGGGAGTTTTGATATTTATATTATGCTCTTTCCATCCATGTCTTTGTTTGCATATGTGGAGTGCTCTAGGTTGACTCAAACGAGCTCAACTTTTGCTTCGTTGTTAATCTGGGCAGATCGTCAACTTGTTTGCGATTTTGCCGATGCTACCGTTAGTGTTCCATGCATGCTATGCCTTTGTTCTTGCCATGTGTAGCTAGCACTTTGTGCCTTCTTGCTGGTTATATGATTTCCTTGCCATGACTTGCACCGTAGCGAGTGCATCGTGCTCGTTTACATGCCTTCGTGAGTTAAATTTCAGCATGTCTCAGTTTTCACTAAGTCTGAAAACTGATTGTGTTCGAGCGATGTTCGTGAGCTCGGTAGAGTATTTTGTGAACCCTTTTGGCCCCAGGTCACTTTGGGTGTTTTGTTAAGCTTGATGAGTAGCTCCATGCCATGTTCTTACTTGTCATGTTCAGGTTTTCTATCATGTTGTTTTGCTGCTCCGAACAGAGCATCGTGATCTGAAATTTCAGACTAGTGTTAATTTCACTAAGTCTGAAATCTGTTTTGCATTTGCGTTTTAGCCATGCTTGTTTGAACCTCTTCATGGATGAATTTGCCTATGGCTCAGTGCTAGTGTTTTGTCAACCATCTTGTGTACATCACTGCCATGTATTTTGTTTTCATGTTTGGTGGTTGTAGCATGCTCATTTCGTTGCATTTAGATGCCTACTTGCTGTAAATCGCAGACCGGTGTCATCTTAAAACGCTTGCCATTTCCAAACCATAACTCCGATTCCAATGATCTTTATATCGTTTTCAATCGATTCCATCCCCTCTATCCAGTGGCACACTTGGTTTTCCAAGTTGAGGCCAGGTTCATGCATTTCCTGTCATATCTTGCATTTTGCATCCCGCATCGCATCCCGCATAGCATATCGTCATTTCATCATATTGCTTGGTCTTGCCCGTGGTTGATTGTATCCTTGTTGCTTGTTTGTCTTGTTGGGTAGAGCCGGGAGACGAGTTCGCTACCGAGGAGCCCGTTGAGTTTGCTTGTGAGGATCCAGTCAACTCTGACAACTGTGCAGGCAAGATGATCATACCCTCGAAATCAGTACTATCTTTGCTATGCTAGTTTGCTCGCTCTTTTGCTTTGCCACTGCTACGATGCCTACCTTTTGCTTGTCAGCCTCCCAATTGCCATGTTGAACCTCTAACCCACCATTGTCCTAGCAAACCGTTGATTGGCTATGTTACCGCTTTGCTCAGCCCTTCTTATAGCGTTGTTAGTTGCAGGTGAAGATTGGAGCCGTTCCTTGTTGGAACATTTATATTCTTGTTGGGATATCATTATATTGCTATGTTATCTTAATGCATCTATATACTTGGTAAAGGGTGGAAGGCTCGGCCTCTCGCCTAGTGTTTTGTTCCACTCTTGCCGCCCTAGTTTCCGTCATACCGGTGTTATGTTCCCGGATTGTGCGTCCCTTACGCAGTTGGGCTATAATGGGAACCCCTTGATAGTTCGCCTTGATTAAAGCTTTTCCAGCAATGCCCAACATTGGTTTTACCATTTGCCACCTAGCCTCTTTTCCCTTGGGTTTCCGGAGCCCGAGGGTCATCTTATTTTAGACCCCCACGGGCCAGTGCTCCTCTGAGTGTTGGTCCGAACTAGAGCCCTGTGCAGCGCCACCTCGGGGAAACTCAAGGTTTGGTTTTAGTTGTACGGATTGCTCATCTGAGTGTGCCCTGAGAAAGAGATATGTGCAGCTCCTATCGGGATTTGTCGGCACATTCAGGTGGTGTTGCTGGACTTGTTTTAACCTGTCGAATCATCTTGTTGTACCAAGATACCGAGTCTGATCGGTGTGTCTTGGGTGGAGGTCTATTCCTTCGTTGACCGTGAGAGCTTGTTATGGGCTAAGTTGGGACCCCCCTGCAGGGATTGATCTTTCGGAAGCCGTGCCCGCGGTTATGGGCAGATGGGAATTTGTTAACGTCCGGTTGTAGATCACTTGAACTAAACTTAATTAAAATGAATCAACCGTGTGTGTTACCGTGATGGCCCCTTCTCGGCGGAGTCCGGGAAGTGGACACGGTGTTGAAGTTATGCTTGCGCAGGATGTTCCTTTAGCTTCTCGCTCATGCTTCGCCTTCTCTTCTCGCTCTCTTTTGTGTATAAGTTAGCCACCACATATGCTAGTCGCTTGCTGCAGCTCCACATATATTTGCCTTATCCATTCCTATGAGCTTAAATAGTCTTGATCGCGTGGGTGTGAGATTGCTGAGTCCCTGTGGCTCACAGATACTACAACTCCAGATGCAGGTCCAGGTGATTCTGCTCCAGTTGACGATTACGAGCTCAGGTGGGAGTTCGACGAGGACTCTCAGCGATACTACGTGTCCTTTCCAGATGATCAGTAGTGGTGCCTAGTTGGGGTTATCGATTCAGGACCTTGTCGCATGTTGGGGGTCTTTTCTATTTTGGGCACCGTAGTCGGGCCATGAGTGATTTGTTTGATGGATGTTATTTATGTACTCTGATGTGACGTGGCGAGTGTAAGCCAACTATGTTATCTCCCCCTTTTATTATATATTCCATGGGATGTTGTAATGATTGCCTGACTTGCGACATTGCTTTCAATGCGGTTATGCCTCTAAGTCGTGCCTCGACACGTGGGAGCTATAGCCACATCGAGGGAGTTACAAGTTGGTATTCAGAGCCATCCCCGACCTTAGGAGCCCCATTGCTTGATCGTTTTTAGCAGCCGAGTTGTGTCTAGAAAAATTGTTTTGAGTCCTTAGGAATTATATATCGGAGAGCTTAGGAATTCTTTTACTTCCCAGTCTCCTCATCGCTCTGGTAAGGCATCCTAACGTAGAGTTTTGACTCTTCTCTTCTCAAATTTCACTAAATTTTTTTTTAGGATCACGCGAGTATCTTGGTTTTGTTCCGATGGTTTTGTGACGAGAACATTGTTCTTGGTGCCTCCTGTCTTTAGGGGTTGTGGCAGTGTCCCGGGGAGTTGAGCTCCGAGGTGTTGTCGTCACAATTTTATCGTTGCAATTCTGGTATACTTGAGATATGTTCGCCGACATCGAAAATCTCTTTTATGCAGTTCGTTGGTGAGATAACCTCGACGCCACCCAGTACTGGGGCGGGAGTTCGGGAGTATCGCCATAACTTGTATAACGGATGCTTTTCGAAGGTTGAGGTAGATGGTTTCCGAAGTTTTCCTGGTTATGTGTTGAAGGATGGATACAGCTGGATGTAGGATTTGCTAGTTTGGGTGAGATATTGTGCTTCCCCTGTATCCCCAACACCTGATTGCATAACCGGAAAGGTTCGGGAGTTTCATAGGTGGGAATTCTAGTAGCTCTAGTTCTTCTTCCACGGATATTGGTTTGAGATTGGGATTTCTTACCGATTATTCGTTCTTGATCCGTACCTTGTTGAATTATTTCTCTTCGTTAATTCTTCGTGGCTTCTCAATTTATGGATATGTGACCATTTGAAGAGGAATGCATTCGTTCATTTTGTTCGGATGTGAAGACTATATGTTGCAATTTTCATTCCGTTGGATTCAGCTTCTATATTGTTGTCTATCAGTGTGCTAATGGTGGTCAACCTGTTCAGGATGGCTCCTCCAACACGCACGACTCCGAATCCTGATCCGCCTCCACCTCCGCCTCCTCCGGAAGCATGGCAAGCTGTGATGGCCGCTACTAATGCAAACACACAGTTGATCATGCAAATTCTCCAAGAGCGCAATCAAGGCAGTCAAGGGAATCAAGGCCATAATCAGCACCACTTTGCTACTCTGAACCAGTTCCTTGCTAATAGCCCAAAGACGTTCAGCGGTTGTGTTGAGGCTACCGATGCTGACGATTGGCTAGTGGATCTGGGCAAGCATTTTGAATGTAGCAACGTCAGGCCTGAAGATTTCGTCAAGTTCGCTTCTTTCCAGCTCAAAGATCAGGCTGTAGAGTGGTTCCAGCAGTACAAGGATTCCAGAGGTGGACGTGTTATCACTTGGGACGATTTCCGTCAAGATTTCCGCGCTCATCACATTCCTCAAAGTGTGGTTGAGAGTAAGCGTCAGGAATTCCGCAATCTGAAGCAAGGCACCTTGTCTGTCTATGACTACAACAAGTTGTTCCAGAAGCTCGCCCGTTTTGCCAAGCAGGATGTTCCTGATGAGAAGAGCATGATCTATCAGTTCAGGGGTGGTCTTCGTGAGGAAATTCAGCTCGCTCTTGTTCTCTTTGAGCCGTTGAGATACGATGAGTTCTACAACATGGCACTGAAGCAAGAGGCTGCTCAGATGAGGTGTGATGCTTCCAGGAAGCGTGCCAGAGATGTTACTCCGTCTTCCTCTACTCAAGTGGTCAAGCAGCAGAAGTTCTGGCTTCCTCCTCCTCCGTTCCGTCAGTCGTATCAGCAGAAGAGAAAAGGTGGCAGTGGTTTCTCCCACCCACCCAACCCAGGCTTTCAGAACAAGTCTTCATCTCAAGCTCCAAGATCGAGTGCTCCGTATCACCGTCCGCTTTCAGAGGTCACGTGCAACAAGTGCCAACAGAAGGGTCACTATGCCAACAAGTGTACCAACCAGAGGCGTCTTCCTCCTCCTCCTCCTGTCAGATCGGCAAGTACAGCTGTGGTCAAGCACAATCCCAAGCACGCCAAGGTCAATATGGTGAATGCAGCTCAGGCAGAGGATTCTTCAGATGTGATCATGGGTAACCTTCCTGTTAATGATATTCCTGCAAAAGTTCTTTTTGACACTGCTGCATCGCATTGTTTCATCTCGAGACCTTTTGCTTCCAAGCATGATTTTGTTACTCAAATGTTGCCGAGACCGTTGTCTGTTGACTCTCCGGCCAGCCTCTTGACATCTCGAGTGTGTGTTCGGGATGTTACAATCACTTTGGGCGACTGCAAGTTTCTCTCTTCTCCGGTGGTTCTTGGCAACTCCGATATCGATCTTATTCTCGGGATGGACTGGCTCTCTAAGCATAAAGCTCAGCTTGATTGTGCAGCCAGGCAGATTCAATTGACTCATTCGTCTGAGGATGTAATTGTCTTTGCTGCTCGGGATAATACCATCCGGTTGTTTTCTCTCAATGAGAAGGGTGAATTGGATGCTATTTCGCAGATTCCTGTCGTTTGCGAATATCAAGACGTCTTTCCAGAAGAACTTACAGGGATGCCTCCAAACCGGCCGGTTGAATTTGTTATTGAACTTGAG
This sequence comes from Triticum dicoccoides, assembly GCF_002162155.2. Taxonomy (NCBI): domain Eukaryota; kingdom Viridiplantae; phylum Streptophyta; class Magnoliopsida; order Poales; family Poaceae; genus Triticum; species Triticum dicoccoides. The sequence continues at coordinate 790,178,724 of NC_041385.1, read as the reverse complement.
CCCGGTACGGAACCTGTGTGCAAACGTCCCTACAAGCTCGGCCCCGAAGAGTTGAAGGAGTTGAAGAAACAACTCGATGAGCAAGAAAGATTGGGTCTCATTCGGCCTAGTACTTCTCCGTGGGGTTGTGGTGTTCTTTTTGTGAAGAAGAAGGATGGATCGAGTCGACTTTGTGTTGATTACCGTCCAGTAAACAAGAAGACCATCAAGAACAAATACCCACTTCCCAACATCAATGAGCTGTTCAAACAACTCAAGGGTGCTCAAGTATTCTCCAAGCTTGATCTCCATATGGGTTATCATCAGATTCATATTCGTGAGCAAGATATTCCCAAGACGGCGTTCAGGACAAGCTTTGGTTCATATGAATACACCGTCATGTCTTTTGGCCTCGCCAACGCTCCTCCGACGTTCTCTCGCATGATGAACTTCATCTTCAACCCCTACACCAATGAATTCGTTTTGGTCTATCTTGACGACATTCTGGTTTTCTCGAAGAACAAGGAAGATCATGCCAAGCACTTGCGTTTGGTTCTTGACAAGCTCAGGGAACATCAGTTCTACGCCAAGTTCTCCAAGTGTGAATTTTGGCTCGATGAGGTTCTTTATCTTGGTCATATCATCTCTGCCAAGGGCATTTCCGTGAATCCTGAGAAGGTGTCCGCAATTGTGAAGTGGGAACCTCCTCAGAACGTGAAGCAACTCCGCAGTTTCCTCGGTCTCGCAAGCTATTGCAGAAGATTCGTTGAAAACTTTTCTAAGATCGCCAAGCCTCTCTCAAATCTTCTTCAGAAGCACGTCAAGTACGTTTGGTCTCCGGAGTGTGATATTGCTTTCAACACTTTGAAAGAGAAATTGGTCACTGCTCCAGTTCTGACTCCGCCTGATGAAACCAAGCCGTACGAGGTCTTTTGTGATGCCTCTCTCCAAGGTCTCGGTGCTGTACTGATGCAAGAGAAGAAAGTTGTTGCTTATACCTCTCGCCAGTTGAAACCTAATGAGAAGAACTACCCCACTCATGATCTCGAGTTGGCGGCAGTTGTGCACGCTTTGTTGACTTGGAGACATCTTCTATTGGGAAGGAAAGTGGATATTTTCACTGATCACAAGAGTCTCAAGTACATCTTCACTCAGCCTAATCTCAACCTCAGGCAGACTCAATAGGTCGAAATGATTCAAGAGTACAATCCGAGTATCGAGTATACTCCAGGCAAGGCTAATGTGATTGCTGACGCTTTGAGCAGAAAAGCATATTGCAACAGTCTGATTCTCAAGCCTTTTCAACCCGAGCTTTGTGAAGCTTTCCGCAAACTTAATCTGCAAGTTGTTCCTCAAGGTTTCCTCGCCAACCTTCAAGTCTCTCCTACCTTAGAAGACCAGATTCGCCAAGCCCAACTTCTTGATGCTATGGTGAAGAAGGTGAAGATTGGTATTGCAAAGAGTCAGTCCAAGTACAAGTGCTACCGACTTGATGACAAGGACACTCTCTTCTTCGAGGATCGAATTGTTGTGCCCAAAGGTGAACTTCGTAAGGTGATCATGAACGAGGCTCGCAACTCTCTCCTCTCCATCCACCCTGGTAGTACGAAGATGTATCAGGACCTCAAGCAAGCTTATTGGTGGACTCGAATGAAGCGCGAGATCGCTCAATTCGTGAATGAATGTGATGTCTGCAGAAGAGTGAAGGCAGAACACCAAAGGCCAGCTGGTCTCCTCCAACCTCTTGCCATTCCAGAATGGAAGTTTGACCACATTGAAATGGACTTCGTGACTGGGTTTCCAAAGTCCAAGCGTGGCAATGATGCTATATTCGTCGTTATCGACAAGCTCACCAAAGTGGCTCATTTTCTGCCTATCAAAGAGTCGATCACTGCAGCTCAATTGGCGGAACTCTATACCTCTCGCATTGTCTCTCTGCACGGTATTCCTCAAGTGATATCTTCAGACCGTGGCAGCATCTTTACCTCCAAGTTTTGGGATTCTTTTCAGAAGGCCATGGGCACCAACATCCGCTTCAGCACAGCTTTCCATCCTCAAACGAGCGGTCAAGTCGAGCGTGTCAATCAGATTCTTGAAGATATGCTCAGGGCTTGTGTGATCTCCTTCGGCTTGAGGTGGGAGGATTGTCTTCCTTATGCTGAATTCTCATACAACAACAGCTTTCAAGCAAGTTCGGGCAAGGCCCCCTTTGAAATTCTATATGGCAGGAAGTGCCGTACCCCTCTCAACTGGTCTGAAACCGGTGAACGTCAGTTGCTGGGTAATGACTTAATCACAGAGGCAGAAGAAATGTGCAAAGTCATTCGTGATAACCTCAAAGCAGCCCAGTCCCGCCAGAAGAGCTACTATGATAGTAAGCATCGTGATCTGGCTTTCGAGATCGGAGATCATGTTTACCTCCGCGTCTCCCCCATGAAAGGAACTCGTCGCTTCGGTATCAAAGGGAAGCTTGCCCCTAGATACGTGGGACCTTTCAAGATTGTCAGCAAGAGATGCGACCTCGCCTATCAACTCGAGCTTCCTTCAAACTTTGCAAATGTTCATGATGTGTTTCATGTCTCTCAGCTTCGAAAGTGCTTCAAGACTCCTGACCGCACCGTCAACTTCGAGGACATTGAGCTCCAAGAAGATCTCTCTTATCGCGAGCACCCAGTTGCTATTCTTGAAGAGACTGAACGCAAGACTCGCAACAAGTCAATTAAACTTCTCAAAGTCAAGTGGTCTCACCATTCCGACCGTGAAGCTACCTGGGAACGCGAGGATCACCTCCGTTCTGAGTACCCGGAGTTCTTTCAGTCCTAGATCTCGGGACGAGATCTTTTCGTAGTGGTGGAGTGTTGTAACGCCCCAGATGTAACTTTCCCCATTTGTACTCCAACTCTTGCCGTTTCCGGTGTCAAGTTATATTTATTTCTCGGGTTCGGGTCCTTGTCTCCGTGTGTTGTTTTCGTTTTCATGCACCTCATACCATGTCATCACGTGCATTGCATTTGCATACATGTTCATCTCATGCATTCGATCATTTTCCCCGTTGTCCGTTTTGCATTCCGGCGCTTCGTTCTCCTCCGGTGGTCATTTCTAGCTTTCTTTCGTGTGTGGGGATTAAACATTTCCGGATTGGACCGAGACTTGCCAAGCGGCCTTGGTTTACTACCGGTAGACCGCCTGTCAAGTTTCGTATCATTTGGACTTCGTTTGATGCTCCAACGGTTAACCGAGGGACCGAAAAGGCCTCGTGTGTGTTGCAGCCCAACACCCCCCAAATTTGGCCCAAAACCCACCAAACTCTGCTCCATCGTCTCGGTCGTTCGATCACGATCGTGTGGGCGAAAACCGCACCTCATTTGGACTCTCCTAGCTCCCTCTATGCCTATATATACACCCCTCCGTTTTCGGATCTCTCCCTCTCCCCGAAACCCTAAAAAAAATCATCCCCGCCAGATCCGCGCCGACGGACGTGTCCGCCCCGGCCGGACAACGTCCGCCGCCGCCCGCCTCAGCCAGCCGGGTCGCGCCACGTGGCAGGACCACATCGCCGCGGCCGCCGGCCCGCAGGCCCACGCGGGGCCCTCCGAGCCCGCGTCGCCCCGCCGCCGCCCTCGCGTCGCCTCGCCGCCTCTTCCCCGCGGCCGGCCGCCGCCGCCTCCGCGCCGCCGCCCGCGGCTCCCTCGCCGCCCGGGAGCATCGGCGCCGGCCGCCGCCGCCCTCGCCGGGCGCGGGCCGCGTCCACCGCCGCCGGGCGCCGCCACCGGCCTCCCCCGGCGTCGCCCCGGCCTCTCCCCGCCGCCTCGCCGGCCTCCCCTCCTCCGGCGAGCTCGAGCTCCGCCGCCGGCGCCGCCTCGGCTTCCGCGCCGCGATCCCGATCTGGATCCGGTCGCGTGAACAGTAAACCCTAACCCCGATTTTTTTTGCTAAGTCCTGAAATTTTGATCCATGTTGCTCTGTTCGAGGTCCCGTAACTTTGCAACCGTAGCTCCGTTTTGGGCGTATAATATATCAGAATCTTCGTCTCGACATGTACATTATTTCTTTCCATTGCATCATTTGCATTTGAGGTCACATTGATATCCAAAACGCTGTTAGAAGGAGGCTTCATGAGTTAGATTGCAGATCCGTTAGTTCATCATGCACTTTTGTCATTTTTGCTATATTTAATTCGTGCATGATATGCCTGTGCCCCTTTGGGATGAATTGTTAAGCATTTTGTCTTCTTTCCAGAGGTGTCACCCATGCATTTTTAGTATGTGTGTGTTGTCTTGTGCAAGCTTGCGAAGAGAGGTACCTGAGAATGCAGATTTCAGGGACTTAGTGATTTTCACTAAGTCTGGGATATTTTAGTTCATGATGCCATATGTCCAGCTTGTTTCCTAGTGACGCGTGCCTCTTTTGAGGATGATCAGTAAGGGAGTTTTGATATTTATGTTATGCTCTTTCCGTCCATGTCTTTGTTTGCATATGTGGAGTGCTCTAGGTTGACTCAAACGAGCTCAACTTTTGCTTCGTTGTTAATCTGGGCAGATCGTCAACTTGTTTGCGATTTTGCCGATGCTACCGTTAGTGTTCCATGCATGCTATGCCTTTGTTCTTGCCATGTGTAGCTAGCACTTTGTGCCTTCTTGCTGGTTATATGCTTTCCTTGCCATGACTTGCACCGTAGCGAGTGCATCGAGCTCGTTTACATGCCTTCGTGAGTTAAATTTCAGCATGTCTCAGTTTTCACTAAGTCTGAAAACTGATTGTGTTCGAGCGATGTTCGTGAGCTCGGTAGAGTATTTTGTGAACCTTTTTGGCCCCAGGTCACTTTGGGTGTTTTGTTAAGCTTGATGAGTAGCTCCATGCCATGTTCTTACTTGTCATGTTCAGGTTTTCTTTCATGTTGTTTTGCTGCTCCGAAGAGAGCATCGTGATCTGAAATTTCAGACTAGTGTTAATTTCACTAAGTCTGAAATCTGTTTTGCATTTGCGTTTTAGCCATGCTTGTTTGAACCTCTTCATGGATGAATTTGCCTATGGCTCAGTGCTAGTGTTTTGTCAACCATCTTGTGTACATCACTGGCATCGATTTTGTTTTCATGTTTGGTGGTTGTAGCATGCTCATTTCGTTGCATTTAGATGCCTACTTGCTGTAAATCGCAGACCGGTGTCATATCTTAAAACGCTTGCCATTTCCAAACCGTAACTCCGATTCCAATGATCTTTATATCGTTTTCAATCGATTTCATCCCCTCTATCCAGTGGCACACTTGGTTTTCCAAGTTGAGGCCAGGTTCATGCATCCCGCATCGCATCCCGCATAGCATATCGTCATTTCATCATATTGCTTGGTCTTGCCCGTGGTTGATTGTATCCTTGTTGCTTGTTTGTCTTTTTGGGTAGAGCCGGGAGACGAGTTCGCTACCGAGGAGCCCGTTGAGTTTTCTTGTGAGGATCCAGTCAACTCTGACAACTGTGCAGGCAAGATGATCATACCCTCGAAATCACTACTATCTTTGTTATGCTAGTTTGCTCGCTCTTTTGCTTTGCCACTGCTACGATGCCTACCTTTTGCTTGTCAGCCTGCCAATTGCCATGTTGAACCTCTAACCCACCATTGTCCTAGCAAACCGTTGATTGGCTATGTTACCGCTTTGCTCAACCCTTCTTATAGCGTTGTTAGTTGTAGGTAAAGATTGGAGCCGTTCTTTGTTGGAACATTTATATTCTTGTTGGGATATCATTATATTGCTATGTTATCTTAATGCATCTATATACTTGGTAAAGGGTGGAAGGCTCGGCCTCTCGCCTAGTGTTTTGTTCCACTCTGGCCGCCCTAGTTTCCGTCATACCGGTGTTATGTTCCCGGATTGTGCGTCCCTTACGCGGTTGGGCTATAATGGGAACCCCTCGATAGTTCGCCTTGATTAAAGCTTTTCCAGCAATGCCCAACATTGGTTTTACCATTTGCCACCTAGCCTCTTTTCCCTTGGGTTTCCGGAGCCCGAGGGTCATCTTATTTTAGCCCCCCACGGGCCAGTGCTCCTCTGAGTGTTGGTCCGAACTAGAGCCCTGTGCAGCGCCACCTCGGGGAAACTCAAGGTTTGGTTTTAGTTGTACGGATTGCTCATCTGAGTGTGCCCTGAGAAAGAGATATGTGCAGCTCCTATCGGGATTTGTCGGCACATTCGGGCGGTGTTGCTGGACTTGTTTTAACCTGTCGAATCATCTTGTTGTACCAAGATACCAAGTCTGATCGGTGTGTCTTGGGTGGAGGTCTATTCCTTCGTTGACCGTGAGATCTTGTTATGGGCTAAGTTGGGACCCCCCTGCAGGGATTGATCTTTCGAAAGCCGTGCCCGCGGTTATGGGCAGATGGGAATTTGTTAACATCCGGTTGTAGATCACTTGAACTAAACTTAATTAAAATGAATCAACCGTGTGTGTTACCGTGATGGCCCCTTCTCGGCGGAGTCCGGGAAGTGGACACGGTGTTGAAGTTATGCTTGCGCAGGATGTTCCTTTAGCTTCTCGCTCGTGCTTCGCCTTCTCTTCTCGCTCTCTTTTGCGTATAAGTTAGCCACCACATATGCTAGTCGCTTGCTGCAGCTCCACATATATTTGCCTTATCCATTCCTATGAGCTTAAATAGTCTTGATCGCGTGGGTGTGAGATTGCTGAGTCCCTGTGGCTCACAGATACTACAACTCCAGATGCAGGTCCAGGTGATTCTGCTCCAGTTGACGATTACGAGCTCAGGTGGGAGTTCGACGAGGACTCTCAGCGATACTACGTGTCCTTTCCAGATGATCAGTAGTGGTGCCTAGTTGGGGTTATCGATTCAGGACCTTGTCGCATGTTGGGAGTCTTTTCTATTTTGGGCACCGTAGTCGGGCCATGAGTGATTTGTTTGATGGATGTTATTTATGTACTCTGATGTGACGTGGCGAGTGTAAGCCAACTATGTTATCTCCCCCTTTTATTATATATTCCATGGGATGTTGTAATGATTGCCTGACTTGCGACATTGCTTTCAATGCGGTTATGCCTCTAAGTCGTGCCTCGACACGTGGGAGCTATAGCCGCATCGAGGGCGTTACAGTGTCAGCGGATCAGTCCGATCTACCGGAGGATCGGGTATCGACACCGGCACCTGCTCCAACACCGGCACCAGCGTTACAAGGAGCACCATCTCCGGCAGCAGCAGCGGCTTCGGCACCTGCACCAACACTTGCACTTGCATCTGCTCTGGCCCGTGCAGTTGCACCGTCAACAGACTGGGCTGCAGTTCGCACTTCATATACCAAAGTCCTTACAAAAACCGACATGTCCACCTTCTTGGTAAGCATTGGCCGCCCAAGTGCTTCATTCTTTTTTCTTTTTGTTGTTTAACATGATTCACTGTGTTGATCTAACTGTTTGGGTATGTCTTCTTGTTTGCAAACAGAGAATTCCTAGAAAAACGAGGGAGTCGTTCAACAATCCGGGCGACCGCGGCCAAGTTTCTCTTACCATGCGCAGCCTTGGTGTGAATGAACCTGCTCAATATACCGTAAGTACAAAGGATGGTCGCATGATGATTGATGCTAAAGGATGGTCAAGGTTCAAATCTAAATCATATCTTGCGGTAGGGGATGATTTCAAAATCAAACTTTCTCGGCAAGGAGAGCTGGTCCAAATCAACTTTGAAATTCTTCAGTAGCAGCACGCAACTGCCGAACTGATCTATCCTCCGAGAGATTTTGATGTAATAATATGGCATGGTGAAACAAGTTTCTTGTGTGCATAAGTAGTACGATAGTATTATTTATCACATGGTATATCGTTGATAGAATTGCAACTCTGATTGCTGGTTAGGAACTGACGTTCGATTTCATTCCAACAGCTGCCATGTGTTATTCAATTTTGTGTATTCACCTTGAGACAATATCTAAAACCAGTGGCGTACCGATCGCTTGCAATATGAAAAGCGCTGAGGTAGAACACATGGGCCCCTAATCATATAGGGTGGGCCTGCGGCCCAAAGTCCAGAACTGTGAGCCTGTCTGAGTATTGTATTCTCAGCTGAACCCCCATAGAAAAAGCTGAACTCCCATAATGCCCGTGCGTTTCACGTAACATCAAGATGCATTTGTACGAGTATTTTATCTTGTGACAGAAAAGGATGGACGAGGGAAGGCCTTATTTGCAAATGTGGAGAGGTGTGTGGGTACCTTTTTGCAAAATTGCCATAGTATCCTTCCTATCCGTCAGATATAAATCGGACGGCCTATATTGCAGGATGGTAGGCACACCATCATCACCAACTCGTCTATACTGTGTTAAAAACAACTCTGTTTTTTACAGTTACTAGAAAGATGCCCATGTGTTGCATGGAACATCAAGATGCATTTGTATAAGTAGTTTATTTTGTGGGGGAAAAGGATGAACGAGGGAAGGCCTTATTTGCAAATGTTGAGTGGCTGTGGGTATCTTTTTGCAAAATTTCCATTTTTCCTTCCTATCCGTCAGATATAGATCGGACGGCTTATATTGCAGGATGGCAGGCACACCATCATCACCAACTCTGTTTTTTTATAAGAGTAGAGATATATGTTATATATATTCCCCTTGATTTTTCTTATGTATAAAGTTGTGATATAAAAGATTTGTATATTTCTTTACAGAGGGAGTATCTCTCTGTCAAAAAATATATTTATGTGTAACTAGTTACTCCTGTCTTTCTACTTCCTTTCGTTGATATGTGGGGCAACCGACAACGGGGTCCACATGCCATATGCACAAATTAGAGTGCACAACTCCATGGTAGACACACCCCGGTCGTAGCGCCGCAGTAATGCCCAATGAGCCGTCAAATCACAACCCCCCTTTCCGGCTTTAGCAGTAAGTTGGACGGATTAAGTGGCAATATTTCACTGGGCCTGAATCCCCTTCTCCCTCGTCTGCTTGTTCAGAGAAAAACCCCTCTCGGCGATTGCATAGGGTTTTCTCATGGAGAACCAGGTACAAATTCTTCATCCATCCCCGATAAATCCAAGTCCCTTGGTCGCAGGTAATCCGAGGATGACAGCCGCCGCCGTTGATGCATTTTTCTTCCTACTGAATCTAGTGTGTTTCATTTGTAGTGCCCAAAGTGCGAGGACCCTACATGTTTCTGCGCCCTTGGCGAGACACCACACTTGTTACTTCTCATCCTAACACAGCATTTTGAAATGCGCACAGTATGTTCCTAGAATCCTCTTTTCTATCCGGGAGGGTGGTTTTTTTTGAACATGCTGTGTTCTCATATTATTTTTCCTGCAGTGTATTATTTGCTCTGCCAGAACACATGTACTCAAGATGCTCGACCTTGCCATAACTGAATACACTAGTTTAATGGTCACAATGAAGACAAGCCATGGATATAAGTTCCGAGTTGGTTCATGAACCAAGAAGATCGCTCCTTTTTTTATGGCCGAACTTGGATAAACTTTCTCAAGTGTTACAGACTGAAAGTTGGCGCACGAATGTTGATGGAAATAGCAGAACCTGGTCTCATCTTCATTGTGATCTTCCACCCCGACGTCGTTCCAATTGTTCATCCATGTAAGTTTTGTATCTGGTTCTTGCTTGTTGCCTCGATTACTTCTTAATCCACCTATTCTGTCTAAGTAATCACAATTTAACTTTAGAAGTGGCAACGAATCTCTCACAAAGATGCTACTTCTGACTAATATTTTCTTATAATTGGTGGCACGTGTAGGTTTTTTCAGAGTTAAGCAGTCCACTCGTTTGTTACTCTGTAATAACTCGGCTGTTACTGATGGCACTGAATTTGACTGGATCGACATCCACAAGTTCCTACACTTTATTGATTGTCTTGAGGTCCTTGTGGGGCGTTTCAATGGTGGAAGGCCACGTGGGATATGTGTGCCACTGCTGCACTCGTTGAACAGGTCCAACTGTGTCGAGAAACTTATGGTACGAGCTGTTTTCTGTTATATACGTTGTTCATAAACTATTGCTTATACACAGTTTTACAGCTGTGATCTTCTTGAAACAGGAACTGCCCAATTCTATTGTTCCTACACAGATGCCTGACCATGGTCGGGACAGACTTGCACTTGGTCACAACATGATGTTTATGTCGACCTACTCAATTCCCCTTGGAGGTGAAAAGATACTTATTCATGGGTGGTCTCAAATAATGAAGGCCCGTCCATCTTGGAGAATAGGACCGAAGATTATGTTCATGCTTTTCCATGGCTCTAAAGCGAATATCCTTTTTATTGACCACATTGCGAGAAGAAGCCGCTTTTAGAAGGTTGTGGATGCGCGGGGTGGCGGTCCTGGGGCTTGGCAGCCTCACACTTGGTTAACTGTAGGCAAAGTAGCACTGTTCGAGGCGTGCTTTGTACGGTTGAACCTGTATAATTACTCATACTGCTTTCAGCTTCGGTTGTTAAGTGCCCCTGCTGGTTTCAGTTAAGGTTGTTAAGTACTCCTGCTGCTTTTACAGTCTGTCATGTTTCTTCAGTCCTGTCTTCCTCCAGCCGCCAAAACTAAACCAGCACCGGCGGGGCCGCCTGCTTCCGCCTCCCACGGCTGGCTGCGCCTCAGTGCACGCATCGCTGCCCCATAGTCTCCTAAATCATTAACCCCGACGTCCTCCGCGCGGTTTGGTGCGCTTGCCGCGGCGCCGCCCTCTCGCGTTGTAAACATGGTCAACAAACAACAAGAATCGGCAGAGGTACGTGGCTAGGATGACAGTAGGGGCCCACCACGTCAGCGTATGGAAAAATAAAATGCTTCATCCTAGTGTTTTCCTGACATCTGGGACCCACGACATTGTGAGCGTATATAGTCAATAGACTAGAGAACATCACAAGATCGGCTGACACCTGGGACGTACCTGCTCGAGCAGTATTTTTTTTGTTATTGTGAGACGGAGCAGGGTTTGACCTGGGCTGTGCCCCGTCTAGCCCAGGCTTATATTTTATGTTCACCATGTGACCAACCCAACTATTTTTTCTTTGTAAAAATGAGCCCCGTTTATTTTTTCTGAAGAATACCCAATCCAGGCCTACTTATTTTTCTACGCCCTGATGGGCTGCAACTCTTTCAAGACACCTGCAAATCTTGAAAGTAATATGAAATGGGTTGTAAATATAAAACCAGATGACAAATTGGCAATTACTTTATAATTTCTTTTTACATTTTTAGATTCCTATTTCACTGGGCATTAACCTAATTTAAATATACCTTTAAAGTACTTTAAATCTGGCTCGACATTTTGGTATTAAAAATAGTTCAGAACCCACAGAAATATGCGAAATTGGCCCTGGCCAACCAAAAAAATGACTGCAATAAATTGCATAAGAAGTTGCCATGAGCTATATATAAAATATTAAAAAAAGAAGGAGTGGTCTGACTTGTGGGCCTGTTTAGTTGACGCGTATGCAAGATTTTTTTTAGTTATTATATACGTCAACAAATGATTCTAGCAAACGTAACCGTTGGATGTCAATCCAACGACCGTCATGTTTCTTCAATCTTTGATCTTTGTGCTCCAGCTGCCAAAGCAGCGCCGGCGGGACCGCGTGCTCCCGCCTCCCGTGGCCGGCTATGCTGCCACGCAGGCCTTAGTGCCCCCTACTACTCCCACCGCTGGCCAGGCATCCCTCTACTCACCCACACCCCCTGTTATTCTGCGGCGATGGCAGCCTCATTCCGCACCCGAACCAGTGAACCCTTGTACTCCTCTCTGCGCGGGCTTCCACTACCGCATCTTCCCCGGCTCCGTGTTGTCCCCTTCCTAGGCCTTGCCGTCGTCCACCGCCCTGGTGCTCTCAGCGCGGCGTGGTCAACGTGGTCAAGGAACGACTTCCATCAGACGTGGACTGTATATGGAGAGGCTGACAGCTGGGTCCACGGCCGCAGCAAGGAAGTGCCTCCTCATTACGCGAAAAAATGATACCTCCACCTGACAGCAGGGACACACCAGACGGGCCACCGTATTTCACGAAAAAAAGTTTCCCCCCTGACTGCTGGGACCCACCAGCTACATCTTTGCACGCAAGGAAGTGCGTCCAAAAAAAACGATTCGCCCCCTGACTGCTGGGACTCACCAGCTACATCTTTGCACGCAAGGAAGTTCGTCCAAAAAAAAGATTCGTCCCCCTGACTGGTGGGACGCACCAGCTACATCTTCGCACGCAAGGAAGTGCCTGACAGTCGGGACTCACCTTGTCGAAGCGTACGTAGCATTGTCATTCTGGTCCTGAACGTGTACGTACATACTGGTGGATGTAGAGGCGCGCACGTGTCGTAGTAGAGGTGCGCACGTAGCATGTACACGTACGTACAGCGGCCAGGGTGCAAGAAAGAAAATACGGCCACATATTTGTACATACGGGCGGGGTCTCGAACGCCTACTCGCGCATACGTACGGCCAGGGTTCGTGTACATGGCTGGGTCAGAACGGAGAAACAGCGTCCTCGTCGTGTTCATGGGGAGCCAACCGGCTGGGTCAGAACGGAATGCGTCGTCGTGTTCATCGGGAGGGCTTGGACGGAACATGCGATGGAAACGAGGCCTGGCGTACCGCAGAACGGAGGAAACGGCCTAGTGTTCGATCGGCCACGTTCGAAATGGGATCCTGTTCATTGGGAGGGGTCTGGCGTACCACAAAACGGAGGAAACGGACCTCCTACGGTCGAAACGGGGGTCCTTTTGATCAGGAGGGGTCTGGCGTACCGCAAAACGGACGAAACAGACCTCCTACGGCCAAAACGGGGGTCCTGTTAATCGAGAGGGGTGTGGCATACCGCAAAATGGACGGAACAGACTTGTGTTGGAGTGCTACGGTCGAAACGGGGGTCCTGTTCATCGGGAGGGGTCTGGCGAACCGCAAAACGGGACTCCACGGGATACTGTTCATCTCCACCATCGACCTCCTCCAGCCTCCACGGGCTACTGTTCATCCAACGTCGACCTCCTCCAGCCTCCACCTACGACTGTTCATCCACGGGCTCCTGTTCATCCAGCCTCCACCACGCGCTACTCCACTGGATACTGTTCAACCACCCCTCTCCACAGGCTCCTGTTCAACCACCCCATCACGGGCTACTGTTCATCCACCCCTTCACCGTCTACTGTTCATCCAGCCCTCCACGGGGTCGTCCTGTTCATCCAGCCCTCCACGGGGTCCTGTTCATCCAGCCCCAACCGGCACGATGGATCGGGGTCCTGTTCATCCAGAGGCAAC
>NC_041385.1:790162274-790165369 GCF_002162155.2 Triticum dicoccoides | reverse complement strand
ACATCGATCGGCTTCAGTTGGCAGCAGTAACGAAGGAATCACTCGATCGGGTTCAGTAACGCGTAGCCTGCAGTGCAATCGCTCGGGTTCAGTTAGAGCCCAACGCCTCGCTCGGGTTCAGTTAGAGCCAATGCCTCGCACACACACGCGTACGTGTACAAGAGAAACATGTATTGCTTGGCCCCCGACCACCCACCGTAACCGGGAACTCCCCAAAATTTTCCTCGCCCTCGCTTCTACCACGGTTTTTTCCATCATGGACGGCCCAAAGAATGTCATGCAGCTGCGTCTCTGGCCCGCTGAGGGAGTCCTGGACTAGGGGGTGTCCGGATAGCCGAACTATCATCATCGGCCGGACTCCAAGACTATGAAGATACAAGATTGAAGACTTCGTCCCGTGTCCGGATGGGACTTTCCTTGGCGTGGAAGGCAAGCTTGGCAATACGAATACGTAGATCTCCTACCATTGTAACCGACTCTGTGTAACCCTAGCCCTCTCCGGTGTCTATATAAACCGGATGGCTTTAGTCCATAGGACGAACAACAATCATACCATAGGCTAGCTTCTAGGGTTTAGCCTCCTTGATCTTGTGGTAGATCTACTCTTGTAATACTCACTTCATCAATATCAATCAAGCAGGACGTAGGATATTACCTCCATCAAGAGGGCCCGAACCTGGGTAAAACATCGTGTCCCTTGTCTCTTGTTACCATCCGCCTAGACGCACAGTTCGGGACCCCTACCCGAGATCCGCCGGTTTTGACACCGACACCCGCCCTGGACGAAAAGCCCATTTTCTGTCATGATTTTTTGTCATAGAAGTAGGAGCCCACCACATCTATGATGATACCGGGTTTTATCACAATTATCGTCATAGAAGTGTCATATGTATGACAGAAAATTTTTTGTTTAGCCCAAAGTGTCACGGATGTGTCTTTGTTTTGTAGTGATATCCGGAGATCCGTAACTCCGATTGGATTGAAACCTTCGCCCAGATATTTTTCCAAAAATTAGCTTTCTTGCGTCCAAAGAAGGGCGTCAACCGCCTTACGAGGGGCCCACGAGGGTCAGGGGCGCGCCTATTATAAGTGGGCGCGCGGGCCACCCTCGTGGCCACCTCGGGCACCGTCTCGCGTTGATTTTACTTCCCAAAAATCATAAACATTCCAAAATAATTCTCCGTCCGTTTTTATCCCGTTTGGACTCCGTTTGATATTGGGTTTCTGTGAAACATAAAACATGCAACAAACAGGAACTGGCACTGGGCACTGGATCAATATGTTAGTCCCAAAAAATAGTATAAAAGTTGCCAAAAGTATATGAAAGTTGAATATATTGGCATGGAACAATCAAAAATTATAGATACGACGGAGACGTATCAGGACGAAATCAAATCACAGAATGAACTGCTCGCGAAACTATTTCACGCCGCTGACCTTTTTGTGTGGCTCCCGACACGCAGGCGCCACACCCTATGGTGCAGCGCCTATCTCTTGGGCGTTGCACCTCTGTCCACCATGGTAGCCCCTAGGCCCGCACCCATCAGTGCAGCGCCTTAGAGCTAGGCGCCATATATGTAATGTGCAGCGCCTAGCCCTTAGGCACTGCAATATCTGTTACTAGTTGGCCGGGGCCCCCTCCCCCACTCCCCCCCACACACCCCCACCACACACACAGCTCACCCGAGATCTGCCCCGTCTCCCCCCTCTCTCCCCCTCTCAAATCCTTCCCCAAATCCTACAAATCTGAAGTTTTTGTCCGTGGATTTCGAACTCCTTCCCTCCCTCAAGGTAATATTATCCGATCCCCTTCTTTTGATCCAAGTAATTTTAACAAATTGGTCATTTGTTGCTAGTTTGGGGAAACCCTAGTTTTGTATGGATCTTGAGATTTGCATTGATATGTGAGATGCTTGTTTGCTAATTTCCTATGATTAGGCTTGTTAGTATGTTAGGGTTATGGTTAGAGTTAGGGTAATGGTTAGGGTTAGGGTTCTGGTTAGGGCTATTGTTAGGGTTATGGTTGTTGTTTCATATATATGTTGGTGCCAGGGTTAGGGTTAGGCTTATGGTTGTTGTTTCATATATATGTTAGGGTTTGTATTCCGTGTTAATCTTTGGATTAGTACTAATGGAAGAAATGTTACGTTGTGTTGTTTGAATGCTTATAGGGATGGGAAGAACATGTGTGTTTGTTCATCATGGGGACAAAGATGCCTTCTTGAAAGGCAATGTTGAACCGGACCCGGATGTGGTTGACATGGTGTTTGATAATAGTCCTAGCTATGCGGAGCTTTTGCAACAAGTGAGGAAATATTTGAATTGGATGGACCCTAGTGATATTTTTGAGTTGGAGGGAAGGCATAATGTAGGTTTTTGTCACATCCCTAGTTCTGGTATGCACTAGGCTAGCCTTCATGTGAGCATCATGTTTAAATTCTAATGAAATTTGAATTGAGGAATTTTCAAAAGCCTCAAAAGACCTCTAAAAATAACCAACATTTAAATCTCATCAAATGAGTCCAAGAAAATGTTCCTGTCATTCTATGAAAATATTGGCATGAGTTAAAATGCAAACCAATATTTTTGGAGTGACTGAAATATTTATTTTGGGCCTTTTGAATTAAATCAATGACATATTTGAGTTGGATTTATTTCGATTATATAAGAAATAAAGCTCAAACATTTTTGTAAGTTACATGTGACTTGGGCTAGACCTGAGCTCACATAACAATTTATAGAAAGTTTATAAAAATGATTTGATGTTCTAAATCAAATCAAAACAAATAACAGAAATAGAAAAACTTAAATAAAAGAGAGAGAGACTAACCTGGGCCACTTACCTGGCCGGCACAGCTGGCAGCCCACCTGCTGGCCCAGCCCAGCAGCCCTTCCCCTGTCGTCTTCCTCCTTGCCAGGAGGACGAGCGCGTGGCCGCAGCGCGCCGGCACGCGCCCCGGCCACCTCCACCCTGCCTGCCTGCGTCCCCGACGCCTAGACACCTCCAACGACGCCACACCCCCCCTGGACCGCTCTCACTCTCTCCCGTGGCGATTTTCCTCTCTGCATATCTCCCCCCCCCCCTCTGTTCTCTC
>NC_041385.1:790113263-790162008 GCF_002162155.2 Triticum dicoccoides | reverse complement strand
TCTCCACCGAGAGCCGCCGTCGCCGCCGCTCACCATTGCCGCGCCCAGAGCCACCTCCTCGCCCCTCTGATGTGCCTAGGAGCTCCGCCTTGTATCCGAGAAGCTCTACCACGACGCACGCGACGCCGGGTGCCCTGAAGCCACGCCATCTCCGCCGTCTTCATCGCCACGGCCGGCGATCGCCGCCGCTCGATTCGCAGCACCGAAGACGCCCCCGAGCTCGCTGACCACCTCATCGTCCTCCCTGTGAGCTCCTGCTGATTTCTCTTTGCTCGCCCCCTTCGTTCCT
Organism: Triticum dicoccoides; assembly: GCF_002162155.2. Classification (NCBI taxonomy): domain Eukaryota; kingdom Viridiplantae; phylum Streptophyta; class Magnoliopsida; order Poales; family Poaceae; genus Triticum; species Triticum dicoccoides. The sequence goes on along the minus strand of NC_041385.1, from coordinate 790,161,719 downwards.
GTCCCCTAGCTCCATTTTCTGACCGTGGCTGAGGTCGCCGCCGCCGTGCCATGTCGTTGCCGTGGCAACAGCCGCCTCCACCCGATTTTTAGCGCGTTGTCGTGCTCACCGAGCTCCCAGGAGCCGAACGCGTTCCCCAGCTCCTCCTGTCGTGCTCCGCAGCCCCGTTCCGCTCGATGCCGTAGCTCCGGCCGCCGCCTAAGTGGTCGCCGCCGTCGACCCCGGCCTCCCTGTGCCCAGCTGCGTGCGCCCCTAGATGCGCGGGAGCACGGGCTCCCTCCTGGTGCCCTCAGCGCGACCAGCCACGGGCTGTAGCGCCGTCCCGAGCAACTCCGGCAAGGTCTCGCCGTCGCCGTGGTCGCCGGCGTCACTTGCTGACGTGGCTGGCTTAATTAGCCACTAATCACCGCACCGTGTCACTGACACTGGGCCCCACACACTTAACTAACCACTGCTTAATTCCTGTTTAGTTTAAATTAATCACAGTGGCCCCACACGTCGGCATTGACCTCGCTGACGTGGCCGTTGACCGGGCCCGCCTGTCAGTGTCACAAACAGACACTGGGTCACTGACCAGTGGGTTCCACCGGTCAGGTTTGACCTGGTCAGCCCCGGTTGACATGCTGACATCATGCTGCTGTCATGCCGATGCAATAAAGCTTTTCTGGCGTTTTTATTAATTAAGGAATTTCAGAAAATACACTAAACTTTTAAAATTCATAGAAAATCAACCGTAACTCCAAATGAAATAAGTTATATATGAAAAATGATCAGAAAAATCCAATCTATCCATCTGTACCATTTTCATGCATGTTAGAACAACTTGTAGCTGCTGTTTAGCACAAATCATATAAATGACATTTGAATTTCACATATGGAGTTTGGTTTTGAACTTAGGGTTCAAACCAACTTCATTTAACTTTGTTTCTAGCTGCATTAGCTCAAAACACCAGCATGTTGCCATGTCATGATCATGCATCATAATGTTGCATTGCATTGATTGTGTTTCCTCTCTGATGCCGGTAATTGTCCCCTCTCGGTAGACGATGTTCCGACGTTGTGATCGTTGACACTGATGAAGACTCAATGCTATCTTCAGAAGTGCCAGGCAAGCAAAACCCCCTTGTTCATTCCGATACAATCCCACTCCCTCGCTCCTGCTCTCTTTTATTGCATTAGGACAACAACGATTCATCTGTTACTTGCTGCGGTAGTTGAACCCATTTCCTCTGCATGACCTTTCATTGCCATAGGAAATAGATGAAACCCACTAGCATGAGTAGGAGTTGTTTGAGCCCTGTTGTGCCTACTCATTCATGCTTGTTTGTCATGCCTGCTACTGCTTAGAGTTGAGTCAGGTCTGATTCATCGGGGATGAATCAGAGGTGTGTGAACATGTCCTATTGTTGAGAGCTAAGTGTGTGAACACGATTTGGTAAAGGTAGCGGTGAGAGGCCATGTAGGAGTACATGGTGGGTTGTCTCATTGCAGCCGTCCTCAGGAACTGAGTTCTGTGTTTGTGATCCATGAACAGCTACTACCACACATTGGGTTCCGGTAACTCGGCCCCTCTCGGCTTATTAATCAACTTGATCTCTGTCCAGGAGTTGCAACTAGTTTCTGGTGTTTGTCGGTAGTGTTAGTAGTCTACCAAGTGGCACCAGGTACAGGTTGGCTTGGGACAGACTAGGCACAGTGGCACGGTGTACCAAGTGTAGATCCACCCGTTGAGGTGGGCTTGGGAACCCTGCTCACATCATTTGGGGCCGTGAGCGACACCCCGTCCGGATCTCCTTGCGGATGGAACCCGAATAGGCGATAAACCTGGACAAGGGACTTGTGTGGTTAGTCAGGTCGTGGCCGACACCCTCGCTGGGCTTCCGCTTGAAGGTTGCCGAGTACATGTCATGTAAACGGCGGTAAGTGGTGAGAGCGTGTGTGAAGAAGTACACCCCTGCAGGGTTAACATTATCTATTCGAATAGCCGTGTCCGCGGTAAAGGACTTCTGGGTTGCCTGTACAGTTCATAGACAAGTGAAAGTGGATACTCTAAAATACGCAAGATAAGCGTGAGTGCTATGGATGGCGTTCTCGTAGGGAGACGGGAGCGGATCCATAGTGGTGTATTGATATGGTGAATATGTGGACTCGTGTGCGCCACCTCAAAAGAGTTACTTGCAGTCGTAGTTCAGGATAGCCATCGAGTCAAAGCTGGCTTGCTGCAGTTAAACCCCACCATCCCCTTTGTTGATAATGATGCATATGTAGTTAGATCTGATGTAAGTCTTGCTGGGTACATTTGTACTCACGTTGCTTAATTTATGTTTTTGCAGAGAGACTTCAGTCTCGCTAGTAGTACTTTGTGGACTTCGACATTTAGCTTGTTACCTCAGATACGATCTTGTGCCCTCGGCAGGATCTGATAGACAGTCAGGCTTCTCAGCCTTTTTCTTTTGTAGATGTCTGTACTCAGACATGTTGAGCTTTCCGCTTGTGCTTGACTTGTTTGCTCTGAATGTTGGGTCATGAGACCCATGTTTGTAATATCTCGCTCCTCGGAGCCTATTGAATAAAATACTTGAGTTGTAGAGTCATGTTGTGATGCCATGTTGTATTTGCACATATCGAGCATATTGTGTGTATGTTATTGAAATGCTTGGTATGTGTGGGATCTGACTATCTAGTTGTTTATCCTTAGTAGCCTCTCTTACCGGGAAATGTCTCCTAGTGCTTCCACTGAGCCATGGTAGCTTGCTACTGCTCCGGAACACTTAGGTTGGCCGGCATGTGTCCTTCTTCGTTCCTGTGTCTGTCCCTTCGGGGAAATGTCACGCGATGAATACCGGAGTCCTGTTAGCCCGCTACAGCCCGGTTCACCGGAGTCCTGCTAGCCCAGTGCTACAGCCTGGATTCACTCGCTGATGACCGACACATTCGATGTTGGGTCATGGATGCCTGTCCCTGTAAGTTTGTGCCACTTTGGGTTTACGACTAGCCATGTCAGCCCGGGCTCCTTATCATATGGATGCTAGCGACACTATCATATACGTGTGCCAAAAGACGCAAACGGTCCCGGGCAAAGGTAAGGCGACACCGGTGGGGATACCGTGCGTGAGGCCACAAAGTGATATGAGGTGTTACATGCTAGATCGATGTGGCATTGAGTCGGGGTCCTGACAGCTTATAGAATACTTCGCACGTATACATGACTGACTTGGGATGGTTCCAAAGAAAGCAACATTGACTTTCTCGAATCCACAGCGGCAACTTGCATCAAATGCACATGAATTAGAGGAAGTCACTTCTTTCATCCGGGCATGTGCTTCATGCATGGGACATGAAGACAATGCTTATAGAAGTTTCCAATACTAGCTGGATGTTCAACAAAATTATGGAAAATACAAGGATGTTGTCGCTGGGCTCAACAACAATTCATCTAGGTTTCCATATAAATGGAATTCCATAATTATGTGAACAAGGTGATAGCACTGGTCAGACCAAAGGATGTAATGGTGTAAGCTCGAGGGATCAACCACGAGTAAGAAAACATTACGAACATCATTGGTTCTGATTGGATTTGACGATAGCCCATACTCAAATCAAAGTTTTTATAAGACAATAGGTCCAACAACTGATCACAGGGACCAATCAATGAAGATATCATCTTTCTTCAACTAACACACCAACACCAGGATAGCCCATACAACTGAATTTTGATCTCCTGCTGCCCGGAGCAAATCTCTGATCTGCATCAAACCTCTGCCAGCCTCTGACTGGGAAGGCTGGATTGACTCTGCTATACGGGCCGCAGCTGCTATATTCTGAATCGGAGTTCGATATACCAGAGTCGGTGGTGGAAAGAGTTGACGTCGACTTGAGTCCGAAACCCGTTGCCGCGCACGCTCGTCGATTGCTCGCTGAAGGTTCTCCAGTCGAGTGCGCTCAGCCAAGTTGGCCAAACGCGCGTCCTCTAAGGCACGAGCCTCAGGGGTTTCTCCAACAATAAGAGTGTGAAGTGCATCCATGTTCCAACGGCAAAGTTCTTCCCTCTGCAGCGAATTGAGGGGCTCGGGGAGTTACTCTTCATGGGCATGCGACGGATCGCCTCCGCCATCGCCTCCGTCGGCGCCGGGAAATCCGGGAGGACCACGTGGTCCATCGACCATCAGGATCTCCACCGCTGGATCACTGCTGTCGCACTCGGATGTAGTCTCTGCGGAGCCAGTCGATAGGTCGAACAGGCTGTAGAGAGATTCGTCGGGCTCGATTGCCGCGACTTGGGGGGTGGCCGACTGGCGGGCCACCGCATGCCTCACCCACCGCTGAAGCCTCGACCGACCGGAGCACTTGCACCGGCGGGAAGCAGGGAGGGAGGATGACACACACTACAAGAAATATGTCAACTTATGACCTTCTGTCAGTGACCCTCGAAGAATTGGTCATAAATTTATGACCATTTTAGACCAATTGGTCAAAAGCTGTTCAGGGGGCTTCAAACCCTAAACCATTGCGACCATTTTGTTCAGAAAGGTCGTAATTTCCTTACACGAAATGGTCACAAAGAAAACAGTGCTAGTCCGCTGCCTTATTTCTAGTTGTTAATGACCAATATAGATGGTCATAACCTTGTAGATTGTGGTGGGTTGTGATGACTAGGCGCCATCTCATCAGTTTTGCCTATGTGTCATGTCCATGTGGCAGTTTTTGCCCTAGGTTGTGAAGCAACCTATATTTCTATCATTCCCAAAATTCCCAAAAAAAATCTCATAAATTCTTTGGGTCATATCTTCATCAAACATGTAAAAATCTTCCTTGCCTAGTTCAAAAATAATTCAAAAATATTCATTTTCCTATTCTGTTCAGAGTAACAGTTTGTGAAGGAAGTACCACTTTGGCATGACCAAATAGTATCCATTTTCTACAGTGCTTTCCTATGACAAAATAACGATCCTCCACCAAATGCCAGCTCAATCCATTCATTATTTTGAGCCGAGCTTCAACATTCGTATTTATGTCCAGTGTGGTGGTTTGCAAAGCAAGTACCACCTAGGCTCCTCCTTTTGAGCTGGAAATTTGTGAAGACGGTCTTCTTAGTAACTGATCATCCTCAGCCAAAACTCACGCCCATTAGCCATGTACATTTCCCATACCGCTAATCAAACACTTGGCCGCTAATTCATGTTTGAGCATCGATCGGTGTCCGCGTGAGAATCTTATGTTGTAATTTTGTTCCTAGCACCTACCTGGGGAGTGCTCAACCTACTAGACATGCCTAGGCTGCCCAGAACACAAGGCAACGCCACGGTCACGCGGTGACCACGCGATGGGCATGCGAGTTTACGTGCTCTAGAGTTGGGGCCCTCGGCCACCGCCCAAACCTCGACGTATCACCACCAAACAATGTATTTATGATTAAATAGGTACTTATGTAACTAGAAATGATTTTTGGAAAAAATAAATAGCAAACTATAAGGCAGCTGCAGTTCAAGTTTGACTTTTTCACCAGAGGTGGATCAAAACTTTTGACACCCAACCATTTTGTCAATTGTGCATTAAATATGTCCTAATATTTTATAAAAATGATTTGGTACAATTTTGCAACAAATATATGGTAGGTCCTTCACAAAAAAACCTCATTTCGGGCACTCGGAAAATGGAAAATGAATTTTCCGTGCAAAGAAAATGAAAACTCCCTTTGGCAACATTGTTTGGAATTCCAAGATGCACCCTTGTGCACAATATGAGATCATTTGAACAAACTATGCCATGAATGTGACCATGAGATTGAGCGTTTGGGTTGAAATCCATGAATCTTCACACATGATAGCTCATTTATGAGAACACTTTTCTAAAATAATTTCTGTATTACAAGATTATTATTTTTCCTGGAAACTTGGTCACATATAATGACACAATGCGAATGTTTTGCAATTTTTGATTTTTTTTTTGAATTTTTTATGCCCGTTTGAAAATGTGGTCAAAACGGCGGGCTTGACCGTTCCTAGCTAGTGGTTGAATCTTGGAAAACTTTTGATTTTTCTCTGATTAAATAGATACTTATGTACCTAGAAATGATTTTTGGAAAAAATAAATAGCAAACTATGAGGCAGCTGCAGTTCAAATTTGACCCACTTCCAACTGAATCGGCGGAAATTTGTCTTTTTCACGAGAGGTGGATCAAAACTTTTGACACCCAACCATTTTGTCAATTGTGCATTAAATATGTCCTAATATTTTATAAAAATGATTTGGTCCAATTTTGCAACAATTATTTGGTAGTTCCTTCACAAAAAAACCTCCTTTCAGGCACTCGAAAAATGGAAAATGGTTTTTTTGTCCAACGAAAATGAAAACTTCCTTAGGAAACATTGTTTGCCATTCCAATATGCACCCTTGTGCACAATATGATATCATTTGAACAAACTATGCCATGAATGTGGCCATAAGATTGATCATTTGGCTTGAAAGCCATTGATCTCCACACATGATAGCTTGTTTCTGAGAACACTTTTTTAAAATAATTGCCGTATTACAAGTTTGTTATTTTTCCTAGGAACTTGGCCACATATGATGACACAATGCGAAGGTTTCCCAATTTTTTGATTTTTTTGAATTTTTTATGCCCGTTCCAAAATGCGGTCAAAACGGCGGGAATGACCGTTCCTAGCTAGTGGTTGAATCTTGGAATTTTTTTGGTGTTTCTCTGATTAAATAGGTCCTTATGTAACTAGAAATGATTTTTGGAAAAAATAAATAGCAAACTATGAGGCAGCTGCAATTCAAATTTGACCCGCTTCCAACTGAATCGGCGGAAATTTGTCTTTTTCACCAGATGTGGATCAAAAGTTTTTACACCCAACCATTTGGTCAATTATGCGTTAAATATGACCTAGTATTTTAGAAAAATGATTTGGTGCAATTTTGCAATAATTATTTGGTAGGTTCTTCACAAAAAAACATCATTTGGGGCACTCGAAAAATGATTAAAAATAGCTAGAAAGATGAGAAATGCGTACAAATTGGTCCTTATCCATAAAATGTGGTATAACTCTAGTGAAAATTTATGTGGTACCCTTTTGCAAAATATTTTTGATAGCTACTTCACAAAATCCCTCTAGTTTTTGTACTTGGAAACTCTTTTAAATCACCGATTTTGCAAACCAATCAGAACCATTCCCACGAATCGATGACATGGCACTCATCTATCCATCCATCCATCTCACCATCCCACATCCATCCGTCCATCCATCCGTCCATCCACCCCACCGCAGCACAAACCCTAGCTCACATCACACCCCTTCCCCCATCGCACCCTTCTCCCCCATCTGCTCGCCACCGCAGCCACCTCCCGATCCAATCTCACTCCGCCGCCTCCCGATCCACCGCCGACCTCACCTTCTCCTCACTCACCGCCGACCTTGCCGTCCTCCTCACCCACCGCTGCCGACCTCGTCCCTCCCTCCCCTCACCATCTCTCCCTCGTCTCACCTCACCGCGAGCCCCGCAACACAATCCATCCCCGCCTCCCTTCCAGATCCATCGCCGGCACCGCCACCTCCGTCCGGCGGAGCTCGCCGTCGTTCATGGTCTCCCCCACGCCCTCCTCCTCTCGCCCCTCCCCTTCCCTCACCACCCAACCGAACCAACCAGCTCACCAACCCGAAGAGAAAAGCGAGCGGAGGCGAGATGGCGACCGAACGCGAGGCCGGCGAGGCGGCGCCGGGGGAGGAGGAGGAGCAGAGGGAGCGGGCGGATCTGACGCCGGTGTGCCTGGCAGAGGCATTCTCGCCGTTGGGCCTGGCTGACGCCGGTGTGCCCCGCCCCGCCTAGATCAAATCAGACACATCTGCGCCACCTCCCTTCTAGATCCATCGTCAGCACGACTCCGGCGACTTTGGCAGCTCCTCCCCGACATTTGCCGCGCCCTCACATGTGGCTTAGCCCCTGGATGGTGCTATTCCGCCCGGCGGCCATGGGGTACTCGAGCTCTCCTCCAGTGACTCCATCCCCTGCTCTTTCGCTCCCTCTCTCTCTCTCTCTAACTCTGCTCTGTTCTTCGATTGTAGGTATGCAGGAGGAAGGATGGATTGTAGATAGACTGGACAACAAGGATGGATGGCGCCCGGGGAGGGAGTGCTCGACCATGGCTGCTTGTCGGGATGTATCAGCCATGGATCTTATTCTGGCTGTAGGTGAGCTCGTCCTCTCCTCCTCTCTACTCGATTGAATTGCTGGTACTAGGATTCGGGGTTCAGATGGGTTGAGGCAGTAGACTGTTTTGTGCATCTCAGTTAGAACTTGTTTATTTCGTCCCTGTGCCATGTCATGTTAATTTCGTTGCATCCCACTATCATATCCAACGGTTTTGTTTTCTGTTGCTGAACTTGAATTACATAGCTAGGATGGAGTTACTGTCAAGTGTTTGCATCCTTTTAAGTTGGAGGATGCAGCGATTTGGGAGTGGGAAATGCCCCGGATTTTGGGATCTAGATGGTTTGGGGTAGCTGAATGCCATGTTACCCTGTCATGTTAGTTTTGTTGCATCCTTATGTCATATTCAGTTGTTTCCTATTACTGAACCCTGGTCTACACGCTAGCGCATTGCGAGTGCAACCCCGGTCTCCTTCTTTGTCAGTGTTGTCTGCAATAGCTGTTTGGTGTTGGTTCTGCAGTATTTTCAGTTCAACAGCAGTTCCTTCGTTGTACTATGAATCTGCAGTAGTTCTTTCTTTCCAACACAATATCAAAAGATTAAGATTATAGATGTATGTTGATGAATGGTCCATTACAGTAGTTCTTTCTGCAGTAATTTCATAGATTAAGATTACATATGTATGTTCATGAATGATGAGTAGTTTCAGTTATTTCCTTGTAAATGTGAATTCATGTACATGATCAAGCATTTCACATTTGCTGTCACAACATTCTGTTAGCTAAAATGAAATCAGACAATGAGCTTTGTTTGTTCTTGTACTCTTTGTATGCTCCTTTGGTTCTTTTTTAATTTGATGACAATGAACCAAAATAACCAGTTACCAGTAGCTATGTGTGCATTGCCAAGTACAACTGTTCTACTTTGTATGGAATCTTCTATAGATATTATTTCTTTTAAGTGTTGCTCGCTATATTAAGATTATATTCGGAGGCACTGTAGCATTAGTGTGTTGTTTCGCTTTTGTTCTTCTCTATCTATGCTTACAAGTCAGGTTGTTTTTGTGGCATCCAGGGGCACAATGCTGGTGCTGGTAGGCAAGCTAGCACCCATGGATTCGTGAACTGGCTTGGATGTGTACTTGGTCGCTGGGGTTGGATGAGGACGACGGCAACAAGGTGAGACCATCGTGATCCACCCTCCTACTTCCTTCTCGTGATTCCCTAACTGCTCAACATGTTGATCTGTTCTAAACATCTGAAGCTTGCTGTGTGTAGGGTGACTAGTGATGTTCAGTGTTTATTGTGTGTGTTTTCTATACACACACACATGGTCCTTACGTTTCAATCTCCTCTGCTGCTTACTGACAGAGTACTACGCACGTATAGTAGTTGAGTAGTAGTGTGTAGGGACTCTTGAGAAAAGTTTACGTACTTAAACATTATGCTTAAAATAAAAGTTGTAATTCCCTTGTAGTAGTATGTTTATGAATGGCTGCATGAAATGATTGTCCAGTACTTCAAATATTTGAATCGGGGTTAATGTAATCACTTGCTGCATCCTGTTTGATTGACCGGAGATGCTAATAGGAAAGCAAAGCAAATAGGAAAAGCATGTGCTGCTACTTTTGCTTATCCTCCGCACACAAGTAAAGCGAAGCATCCTATTTTGATTTCTTCATTCATGATGCATAAAATTCTGGTATTGTGTTCATATAGCTAATCTGCTAGTGTTGTGCATAAAATTCCAGGATCTTTGCGTGTAAGTTCTGGCTGTAGTGCCTATCTTTAGTAAGATTAAATTGCTACTATTACTGATGAATGGTTGAGTTCTAAAACTTGAAGTAGCACCTACTTTCTGGTCCTGTAGTGTTTAAAACTGATAATTATGATGCATTGGTCGTCCATATGGCCTTCTTTTTTAATGCATATATATGATGTAGTTGATAGGCCTTGATCTCAACCTCTCAAGTTTATGTTCCCTGGTGTGTAGTTAACTTTTCATTTTTATTGGCAAGCGTGTAATGAATTTATTAGAATTTTTCTCCTATTGCCATGTACAGTATGTAGCAAAAAGGTCTATATTACTGAGGATGTATAATGTAGAAGTATAGAAACCATAAATTCAAGCTTCTGTTGTAGCATGCTCAATATATATTGTTATAGAATAGTGTTCTGCAAAGGGTTGAAACACCATGGTCTCAGTCATTTGTAGGAAATAGAAACACTAAGGCTGACATGCACTTCACTGTTTCACTTGTTTTTTCCAATTTAATTTTGTGGATAGTAAATTTGCGATTGTACGCCTTTTGTGAAAAAATTGCATTTTACGTTTCCATGCCCTGTAATGCTGTAGCATGGTTCTCTGATATTCTGCACCACTGAAAGGCTGATATCCTGTATAAATTTGGCTTTTGGCAGGTAATCCTTTTCCCTGCCATGTTCAGGTGCATCACTCTGATGCCGATGATTAAATTTGCACTTGGTCGACACTATGGAGAAGACCCTGAAGCCTGGTGTGTTCCTCAAATCGGGACTGATAGAAACCGAAGGGCTACTTGAAGTTGTCAAAGGGCACTTGTAGAGCTTGTGGTTGCGATTACACTTGTAGAGACTTGTAGAGCTTGTGGCTGTGATTACCATTGTATCTAAGTTATATGATGTAACAGACTTATTTTGGATGATATTTGAAGTATTATCTGTGCTTTCTGGTTGTTTTGATTTGAATATTGGTTATTTATTTACCGATGAATAGAAAACATGGACCCACATATTAGAACATGACAATCGGGACCCATTTGAGTACTGGACCCATCTCCTAAAAAAATACAAACCGTTGAGCCAGAAAGGCCTTGACCCAAAAACAAAAAAGGCTGAAATATTAGGCCAGGCCCATGTAGCAGACCGGAATGACAAAAAAATGATAACTAAAAAGGCCGAATTAATGGGCTCGGCCCATGTAGAACACCAAATCGGACCGGACTGAATCTTGTGCCACATCAGCTTGCCATGCTGGATGCCTACGTGGCCTGGGGAGGTTGCTAGTGACCAAAACGCCACAGTAGGAATATTTTGGTCGTAAACGTCTTTGACCATTCCAGAAGAAAGGTCGCTATAGTCAGTTTACGACGGCCAGCTTTTGACCTTCTGTTTTTGGTCACAAAAAGGTCATAAATGGAAATTTGTGACCTTTCAGTGACCAATAGTGGTGGTCATAAGTTGACATATTTCTTGTAGTGACAATGACCGACCGAGACTGGGTCGACGGTTGCCGCAGGAGGACGCCATGGATGCACGCATGAAAGTGCGTCGCTCCGCGGACTGGGAGCGCGTCGATGTCGAGCGGAGCCTCCGGAAGCCAAGCAGAGTCATCGGCGACAAACGTGAGCGCGCCGAGACGGATCTCGCGGCCCTCGACCAAAACTCCGCCTGAAACCATGATGAAGGAGATCGGAAAAATTGCAACTTCTCCAATAAGTCGCTAAGACACCTGCCCCATGGTGGGCGCCAACTGTCGTGGTTCTAAGTCTGACAGTAGTGTAGGGGGGTACTAATGGAGAGCCAAGATCCTAGCTATGGAGTAGTTGTATATGCAAGAGTTTTACGAGTTCAGGCCCTTCTCGGATGAAGTAACAGCCCTACGTCTCGGAGCCCAGAGGCGGTCGACTGGATTATATGCGTATGAGTTACAGGGGTGCGAACCCTTTACACTGAGGAGGGGGGTGGCTTATATAGAGTTCGCCAGACCCCTCTAGCCCTCAGTTATGCAAGGTTTAAAGTACATTAAGACCGGGGGTTACTGGTAACGCCCACATAAAGTGCTATGAAGACCATAAAGACTACTTAATGACAGACCGTTACGTGCAGAGTGACTTTGATCTCCTGGCTGTCGAGTGGTTGGCTTCATGGTCGAGTGGCTGGTATCATGGTCGAGTGTCCTCAAGTCCGTCGAGTGGAACACTCCTGAGTCGATTGACAGGTGGTTTCTTCTAGAGATGTCCTTGGGTGGGGTAGTTTGGACAGGTCCATGACCCTACCCTAGGTACATAGCTTCATCAGACTCCTGCCTGCATATACTACTATTACTCCACACATCGACCGCTATCCATCATGCATCTAGAGTATTAAGTTCATAAAGAACAGAGTAATGCATTAAGAAAGATCACATGATGTAGAGGGATAAACTCATGCAATATGATATAAACCCCATCTTTTTATCCTCGATGGCATCAAGACAATATGTGCCTTGCTGCCCCTGCTGTCACTGGGAAAGGACACCGCAAGATTGAACCCAAAGCTAAGCACTTCTCCCATTGCAAGAAAGATCAATCTAGTAGGCCAAACCAAATTGATAATTCGAAGAGACTTGCAAAGATAACTTAATCACACATAAAAGAATTCAGAGGAGATTCAAATATTTCTCATAGATAAACTTTATCATAAACCCACAATTCATCGGATCTCGACAAACACACCGCAAAAGGAGTTACATCGAATAGATCTCCAAGAAGATCAAGGAGAACATGGTGTTGAGATACAAAGAGAGAGAAGAAGCCATCTAGCTAATAACTATGGACCCGAAGGTCTGTGGTAAACTACTCACAACTCATCGGAGAGGCTATGGTGTTGCTGTAGAAGCCCTCCATGGTCGATTCCCCCTTCGGCGGAGCGCCGGCGAAGGCTCCAAGATGGGATCTCGCGGATACATAAGGTTACAGTGGTGGAAATAGTTTTTCATGGTGGCCTCTGATGTTCTCGGGGTACGTGGGTATATATAGGAGGAAGAAGTAGGTCGGTGGACACCCGAGGGGCCCACAAGATAGGGGGCGCGCCTAGTAGGGGGGGGGGCGCCCTCCACCCTTGTGGCCTCTTCGATTGCTTCTTGACTTGCACTCCAAGTCCTTTGGATCACGTTTGTTCCAAAAAAATCGGCCCCGAAGGTTTCATTCCGTTTGGACTCCGTTTGATATTCCTTTTCTTCAAAACACTAAAATAGGCACAAAAAAAACAATACGGGCTGGGCCTCCGGTTAGTAGGTTAGTCCCAAAAATGATATAAAAGTGTAAAGTAAGGCCCATAAACATCCAAAACGGGTAATATAATGGCATGGAACAATCAAAAATTATAGATACGTTGGAGACGTATCAGAGGCCTTTGTTGCTTCATCTCCCATGCTCACACTTGTATACTGCCAATCGTGTTAGGAATGTGGATGTCAACCACCCCCTCACCATGAGGGAGTCAGAGTTCTCAATCCAGACGGTTAAGAAAACATGGGCTCCCCGTTTCACCCATACTTTGACCAATCACCATGGTCAGAGTACCATGGAGTTCAACTATGACCGGATCTAGAGTTGAAGGTTGTTAAACAGGGTAGACATAAGACAAAGCATCTCCGAGGCGACATGGATGGATGCGGTCATGGTGGCTGCCGCAAAGCGGGTAACGACCAATTCCAAGAGCCTCGTGAGAGCTCCCGTTGTGGGGAACGCAAAGGTCATGGCCACAACAAAAGAAAATGTACAAAACCATGAAAAAGGTCCAAGAAAAATGATGCAAGCACAAGCCAACAAGGAGCTACACAAGGTAGCCAACCAAGTGGTAGCCAACAAGTGCCAAGCCAACCAAGTGGTAGCCAACAAGTGCCAGGCCAACCAAGTGGTAGCCAACAAGTGCCAAGGCAACCAAATGGTAGCCAAAGAGGATCTAGGCAACAAAGAGGGAGTCAACTAGGACTTACAAGAGGCCCTGGTGGTGGTAGAGCTCGTGGTGGTGGTCTTGGCCGTGGTGGTGGTAGAGCTCGCGGTGGTGGACTTGGTCGTGGTGATGGTCTCGAGCCGGCCTGCCCCCGAGCCCCAGGGTCGAGCGAGTCGGACCGGTGGCCGGGTTCAGTGGTACAGTGATGCAGGAAGATAGGGATACAATAAATTGGTCGACAAAAGGCAGCCCCCGAGTCTTGTTCGGGGACCCCATAGTTTCATGCGTTTACAAAAGCCGACGATACATACACTCGTGCGGCTAACTGTAAAACGAGCGGAGGAGTTCCACGTTCCACGGCCGGGCCGTTTCTTCACCGGCGGTGTCCTTTCTTGCACTTCTTTGACTTGCGTGCGTCGATGTGGTAGTAGGCGTTGCGGTCGCGCAAGGCCCTGCTTACGATGAATGGGCCCTCCCATGGAGGGGACAACTTGTGCTAGCCTACTTGCTCTTGGACGAGTCGAAGGACGAGGTCGCCCTCGCGGAACGCGAGGGGTTTGATCTTCTTGCTCTGGTAGTGCCTCAGGCCTTGCTGGTAGATGGCCGAACGGCTGAGCGCCAGGAGGCTCGCTTCTTGGCGGTGAGGTACACGCCGTAACACATCTTCTGGTAGTGCCGGTAGTTCTGCTTGGAGATGGAGAGCACCTCACTCTAGATCGGGCACTGGACAGCTTGGATCTTGCCCTTCTCTGGTCGCTTGACCACCAGCACCATGCTGACCGCCCGTGAGGTCGCGACTATCTAGAGCAACAGCGGGTCTTTGTCGGTTGGCGTGGCCACGACTGGTGCGGTGGAGAGCATGCACTTGAGGTCTTGGAAGGCCTCGTCTGCCTTGTCATTCCATTCGAACGGGCTCGTCTTCTTCATCAGCTGGTACATGGGTAGCGTCCTCTCGCCCAGCCGACTTAGAAATCGGTCGACCGAGGCCAAGCATCCGGTGAACTTCTGGCCATCGCGCAACCGAGCCGGCTTGCGCATGCGCTCGATGGCCTTGATCTTCTCCGGGTTCGCCTCAATGCCGCGTTCCGAGACGACGAAGCCGAGTAGCTTTCCGTCCGGGACGCCAAAGACGCGCTTTTCCGGGTTAAGCTTGACCTTGTATTCGCGGAGGTTGGCGAATGTTTCCTTCAAATTGTCAAGAAGCATGAGGTGCTGCTTGGTCTTCACCACGATGTCGTCCACGTACACGTGGATATTGCGGCCGAGTTGCGGCAGCAGGCATTTCTGCATGCAGCGTTGGAAGGTGGTGCCGGCGTTCTTCAAGCCGAACGACATGGTGATGTAGCAATATGCTCCAAAGGGCGTGATGAAGGACGTCTTCAGGGCATCGGTCGAGTCTAGCTTGATCTAGTGGTAGCCGAAGTAGGCGTCCAAGAAGGAAAGGAGCTCGCACCCGGCGGTCGAGTCGATGACTTGGTCAATCCGCGGGAGAGCGAACAGATCCTTGGGACAGGCCTTGTTGAGGCTGGTGTAGTCGATAAACATGCACCAGGTCTTGTTCTTCTCCAGGACGAGGACTGGATTGGCCAGCCACTCAGGGTGAAACACTTCCATTATGAAGCCGGCCGCCAAAAGCTTGGGGACCTCTTCACCAATGGTTCTTCTCTTCTCTTCGGAAAATCGTCGGAGGGGTCGACGGACATGCTTGGCGTCCTTGCGGACGTGAAGTTTGTGCTCGGCGTACTTCCTCGGGATACCCGGCATGTCCTTGGCGGTCAATGCGAAGATATCCCGATTCTCACGAAGGAAGTCGACGAGCTCGCCTTCCTATTTGCTATCGAGGCGGGCGCCTATGACAATGTACTTGCTGCAATTGGTGTCTTCCGGGTTGAGCTTCACTTTCTTGGTTTCCTTGGAGGGCCTAAAGGCGGCTTCGTCGGCCGGGTCCTTGACCGGGATTGATGCAGCGGATGCCTCGCCTACCAAGGCGACGATCCGGTCGAGCTGGCGCCGCTCCTCGGCAACGACCAGCGACTCGGCCAACTTGGCGCCGTCTCGAGCGCACTCCAGGGACTTGCGGTAATCACCGGTGAAGGTGATGAGGCCCTTGGGACCCGGCATCTTCATCTTTAGATACGCGTAGTGGGGAACCGCTATGAACTTGGCGAGCGCGGGCTGGCCCAGCGCCGCATGATACGTGCTAGACAGGTCAACGACCTCGAACCAAATTGGTTCGCACCGGAAGTGGCTGCTATCACCAAACAGGACATCGAGCCGGACCCTGCCAATGGGAGAGGAGGAGAGGCCGAGCACGATGCCGTGGAAGATCGTCCGGTTTGGCTCCAGGTCCTCGGCCTTGAGGCCGAGTTTGGTCATTGCATCGCGGTAGAGGATGTTGATGCTGCTGCAACCATCGATGAGGACTCGCGGGAACTTGCATGTGCGCCGCGCGATGATGGTTGGGTTGAGGACGAGGGCTTAACCACCCGGACTCGGCATGACCGCCGGGTGATCCTCCCGGGTCTAGGTGATCGGGCGATCCGACCAATGCATGAACTCCGGCTTGGCTGGGACGACGGTGTTCACCTCCTGCCGAAGGAGGTGCTCGCTGCGCTTGTCATCGCCGAGGCTGGTGAAGACGATGTAGGCTGTGTTCTGGTCCGGGTAGGCATCCCTGCGCATCGCGCCGCCAACGGGAGGCGGCGGTGGAGGCGGAGGCGGCGTCCCGCGCCTGGAGCTGGAGCCGGAGCCAGAGGAGGCGGGACGTCGCCCCTCATGATGCGCTTGGTGATGGCGCACTGCCGAAGCGTGTGCGTGGAGGGTCTTGCACCGCTGTGGTGCTTGCATGGGGCGTCGAGCATCTCTTCGAAACTCATGGCGGGTTGGCATGCCATCTTGCCGGTTTGCCGGCGCTTCACCACCGGGTCCGTCGCGGGCTCGACGGCCGCGACAAGCCAGTTGTCGTGACGCTGCCCCGGCTGGTCGGCCTTGCGCTTGTTGTTCTGGTGATGCTGCCGCCGGCCGGCTTCGGGGGAGGAACCGGCTTTGCCTTACTGGCTTCGTCTAGTGCCACCTAGATCATCATGGCGGAGTCGGCGTTGGCGTATTTATCTGCCGTTACCATGAGCGCGGCCATGGTGGCCGGCTCGGAGCATAAGAGCTTGTGCTTGAGGAGGGTGCCGTCTCGGCACCCGCTGACGAAGTACTGGATCACCTAGACTTTATGGATGCCCTCGCAGCTGTTTTGGAGCTTGGTCCAGCGTGCGAGGTACTCGCGACCGGTCTCCGTCGGCCCCTGCACGCACATGGCGAGCTGGCTAGGGCGACCGGGTCGCTTGTAGGTCCCCGTGAAGTTGTGGATGAAGGCCTCCTCGAAATCGACCCACATGTTGATGCTGTCCATTGGTAGACTGTTCAACCACGTGCGGGCCGACCCCTAGAGCATGAACGGTGCGTAGCGCATGGCGAGACGGCGATTGGCACCGGTGATGCCAATGTCCGTGGTGTAGTTCGTGAGCCAGTCTTCCGGCTTCATAGTCCCGTTGTACTTGGGGGTGTCCCGAATGCGTGGACCGAAGCACGCCGGCGCGATAGCGCCGCCCTCCTCCACCTCCAGGGAGCGAGCGAGCTGATCGAGAAGGTGGCGAGCGTCGGTGTCGTAGATGGCGCGCGGGCCGAGTCGACTGGCGTCCAGGCCCCGAGGGGCCGGGTCGATCGTAGCCGGACTCCGGCCATGCTGGCCGGGTCCGCGCTGGGTCTCCGGGGCGGGCTCGTCGCCCAGGACGTCGGCGGCTGCGACGGCAGGGTTGCGCCGAGTCCAGCTTGGCCGGAGTGCGCCTCGCTGGGCGGCGAGGAAGCCGTGTGCATATGTTCATCAGGTCCGCCAAGGCGGGCGGAGCCGGATCCCGCCGGCTTGGCGAGTTGGTTGAGGCGATCCTGCTGGGTGTTGGCTGCGTTGAGGCACTCACGCATCCGCCCGATGCACTCCTGCAGCTCTTCACCCATGAGCCGGTCCAGGACTACTGCGGCTGCCTGGGCAGCGCGCATGTTCTTCACTGGGGTCTCATAGACGGTTCGGACGGCGCCGAGGGCCCGGCCGATCACTCCTCCCCGGGTACGCACATCGGCGACCCGGCTTGGCTTGGCCGCGGCGGGCGCGAATCCGTGGGCGGCGTCGTGCTCCAGCTGAGCAGCCTCCAGGCGATGCTTGGTGGCGGCGAGCGTCTCGCACAGGTCCAGCATCTGCTGGCGCCTTTCCTCGAGCTGAGATCGGGCCTCGGCAATGTTGGTGGCGTCGACGTCGGTGTCAATGGGGATGCGGAGGCTCTGCATCATGGCATGCAGCAGATTGGACGGCTCGGTCCGTTCCGCAGCGGCCCTGGCCTCCGCGGCCTTCCTCGTCTTGCTCGACGAGGAGAAGGCGCCATCGCCAGTGATGAAAACCTCCACATGGATGTCCATCACCCCGGCGGCAATGCCACTGCCGAGGGAGAGGGGAGAGTCAGAGTAGCTGAGCACCTCGCTGGGGTACTCGTCGGCCGCGAACGCATCGGAGATGCGCAGCGCGGCGAAGGAGGCGGCGAGCGCGCCGACGATGTTGTCCGCCAGCGCGACGGACTCGTCGGAGTAGGAGAAGGGCCCCATCTGAAGCATGCGCCCGGCCGGATCCTCGAGCTGCCCCACGGTGGGCGCCAACTGTTGTGGTGGGCGCACGGCAGATGCCAAGGGATGGCTAAAGAGAGGAGGAGGCTTGAGGGCACTGGTGGGCTCCAGAGGCGAGGTTGGCATGAGCGGGCGCAGGACGACGGACATACACAGGTTCGGGGATCTCCGGAGAGATAACACCCCTGGTCCTACCGAGTGTGGTTGGATGATCGATCGTACAATGCTGCTCCTGGAGATGTGTGGGGGGAGGAAGGAAGCTGGCCAAGGCTTGGGCTGCGCCTTCTCTCTGGTGTTGCTTTGGCGGCTAGTCCTATGCTTGCTTGCCTTTCTCTACGTACATCACACACCACATGCCCCTGTATGCGTGGGCTCTTGGGGGTTTTATAGACCAACCCCCCAGGGTTACAATGGTAATATGCTGAGTCGGTGGGTCCGTATTGTCGATGTCCAGGATCTCAGGCTGGATCCCGCTGGAGGCTTGTGGTTCGCTGGGTTCCCCTAGGTGCGGGCCGTGCGTGCGTAGGGGGACTGTGCGCCGTCTTGCCGATCGTCAGGGCGTGGCCGAGTCGAGTCGTGTACAGTGGCTCCCCGTCAGGTTGCCGCTTGCTGCCGTCATCGGTGAGGGCGGGAGCAGTACTGCCACGCCAGCCCTGGTCAACGGGTAGGTGAGGGGCACTGTTGCCACGCTCTGGCTGACCATGGGCATGGGTGGAAGCACTGTTGTCTTGGTCATCGGTGATTGAAGTCTCGTCCCATCGTATGGCCTGGATGGGACGGGAGGTGACCCGTGGCTGGATTGCGGTGCACGCCACGGGTGGGGTCGGCTTGTTGGGGAAGCCTTGGTTGCGCCGGGTTGAGTTGTCTCGCGCCAGTTGTTGAGGCTGGGTCGACGTACCTTGCCGGGTCGGAGAGTCTGGCAGGGTTGTGGGCCTTGCTGGGTCGAGCAACCCGGCCAGGGGCGTTCCGGTTCGAGGGGCGATGTAGGCTCCGCTATTTTTGAAAAGGATCCGGGTTTCGTTGCCGGTTCGGGGTTCATCCCCCCGACACTATGTGCATTGAAGCTTTCCGGCATTGTCCTCTTGTGATGTTTGTGGATGGTACATTCCCGACTGGTCAGTACAAAGGGAAAATCCTGACTGCCATTGATGTGGATGGAAACAATCAAATCATTCCACTTGCCATGGCATTTGTGGAGGGTGAGAACTTTCCGAGCTGGGTATGGTTCTTCCGGCAAGTGAAAATTGCCATCTTGAAGTATCGACCAAACGTGTGTTTCATTCATGATAGGCATGCTGGTATATTGAAGGCCGGGAAGACACTAAGGAATCCAACAGTCGACGAACCAACACCTTGGAAGGATTTGCAGAGGCGGTGGTGCATGCGCCATCTTGGGGCTAACTTTTTCTCACAGTTCAAGAGCAAGCGGTTGATGAACTTGTTTAAAAAATTGTGCAAGCAGAACCAGGAGCGTATACCAACTTATTTGGTCAAAACTTGATGAGTTTACTAAGAAGCAGGTCTGTGCCAGGAAGGAAAATGGAAAAAGACCAACAATAATTAGCAACACTCATGGCGGAGCTAGAGGAGCCAGTTGGTCTTTGTGACTTGCCAGCAATTGACCCTCCTAACACTACGAGAAAGAAGGGGAGGGCAATAAAGGATTTTTCAGAGTGGATAGAGAAAGAGCCTCACGTGAATTGATCTTTGCTGCATGACACCCATGGAGCTAGATATGTCCACATGACAACCAACCTTGTAGAGGTGTATAACTTTGTACTTAGAGGGAATAGAGCATTGCCACTCACAGCTATTGTGGAGGTTGTATTCCATGGCACTTGTGATATTTTAGAGATAGTCACGAGTTAGCAAAGAAGCATATTATAGATAATCAGAACACACCTTACTGTAGCCGTGTCATGGAGTACATGGCAAAGAAGATAGTGAAAGCAAAGAAGCACACTGTGAGACTCGTAGGTAATCAGGAAAGGAGGTATGAGGTTCAACTATCTACCGATGGTTTTGGTTCTGCAAATGAGGTGAAGACGCATTAGGTAAAAATGGGAACAAAATTTTATCCAACGTGTGAGTGTACATGCAACAAACCAAAGTTGTTGCACCTGCCTTGCTCACATGTGTTGGCTGCCTGTGGCCAGATTGAGTTGGATGCCATCTCCTTTGTGTCGCCATACTACTTAAAAGAGGCTGTACTCAACACATGGACCAGTGAGATGGTAGGGTTTAGAGTCGTTGGCAATTTCAACAAGGTTAACGACGGTGAGAGAGTATACATCCCGGATCCAGAACTTCGGCGAACAAGCAGGGGTCGACTTAAAGCCCGTCGAATCCGAAATGATATGGACCAATCTGAAGCAGGTGGAGCAACCAGACAATGTTTGCTATTCGCGGCTTATGGGCATAGGATGAAATATTGTCCTGACCTGAACAAAGACGGTGCTTCCACATCGACGAGTGCTTCCACATCGATGGCTGCAACAACAGGAGCAAGAGGCGGACATGGTCATGGCAGTCGAGGTCGAAGGGGAGGACGAGGAAAGAATAACTCACAAGCTGGTGGAGCAACCAGACAATGTTTGCTATGCACGGCTTATGGGCATATGATGAAATATTGTCTTGACCTGAACAAAGATGGTGCTTCCACATCAACGAGTGCTTCCACATCGACGGCTGCAACAACGAGAGCAAGAGGCGAACGTGGTCGTGGCCGAAGGGGTGGACGAGGAAGGAATAACTCACAAGCTATATAATGTGGGGGATAATGTTTTAATTTGTAATATCGTCTGGACTATGTTTTACTTTGTAATGTCTGAACTATGTATTAATTTGTAATGTCGACTGGACTATATTTTACTTTGTATGTCTGAACTATGTTTTCATTTGTAATTTGATCTGGACTATGTTTTACTTTGTATGTCTGAACTATGTATTAATTTGTAATGTCGTCTGGACTATGTTTTGATTGCAGATAGGTCTTTGTATCTGTTGCTTAATGGTACGATTGATAGAGGTCACCGAGCTGCACTTTTGCAAGCGGGCAAGAACTTGGACGTTTTGGTCACTCGCTCCCCAAAGACTAACTGGATGATACACCCTTCATGGGTTGATAGGTATTGATACATATAATGCCTTACATGTTTGACATAGGTATTGAAACATATAATGACTTACTTTTCGTGCTACATTCTTTTTGTTTTGTAGGTTAAGTTGGGTCGGACTTCTACCCTTGGCATGGCTGGTTGAGGGTACGTTGGAAGAGTGGGTTGACCATCCAAACTTGGATGAGGAAGGTGAACCAATGCAGTTGAAAAAGAGGCAAGTGAAACGATTCTCTTACGACAGGTCACTCCTTACTTACTTAGTAGATAGATGGAGACCAGAGACACATACCTTTCACTTTCCCTGGGGAGAGATGGCACCTACTTTACAAGATGCCGTATGTTTTCTATGTAGATTGTCTCATTAGGATACCCCGCAGTATATTTGTCAGACACACAGATTGATCAATCCCTAGAGGCATATATTCTATGGTTATTCGGCAAGACGATGTTCACGGAGAACCACGTGACCATTGTTGATGCACGACTCATCAGTATTGCACGAGAGATAGCTAATACACGTTGCCCTGGGGATATTGTGCAGAGGAGTTTTGGTTCTGCCGTGTTAGCAGCTACGTACAGAGGCTTGTGCAAAGGTTGCTTGTTGAAGTGTAGAAAATCAGGTCTGGTTGGATGTCCACTATTGTTGCAGCTCTGGTCATACGAGAGATTACCTATTGGACGACCATATGTCTCCATTGACACAACGTTTGGGTTGGAGGATATAACAGGGGCTTATGTGTCTGCTATCGACGACTTGCCTACTATGGGATCTGTTTGGGCACGGAGAGAGGTACTTTCAAATTATGTAATTCTTTCGATTATTTTTGCCATGCAGTAGTATTACTAATGTATATTTGTTGTCATGTACAGAGACAGTTTACACATACCCAGGTGAAGGGCTGCTACCCGTCCTTCATGGTGCAGTTTGATAGTTTGCACGAGGATAAAGTTATCTGGGAGCCCTACTCGTACCATACTATAACATCCAGGTATCCAGTTGGGATATCTGCCTTATGCACTAGAGATCGGCACTATTGGATGACCAAGGCCAAGTTGGTGTTCGACGTGACGGTTGAGGAGATGGCTCTTCATAGGGTGATGAGAGAGTTTGGTCTATGTCAAGAGCCTGCAATTCCAGATATTCCACGGATACCAGACCACGCTCACAAGTAAGTAATAATATTAAAGTTGTCAGCAGTACATTCAGAATATATCTAACCATGCAACACGGATGTCAATCTCAGGTACAGTCGTGTAGGAGGAAACAAGTCCATGGCTATTTGGCTATGGAGCATTAGCCCTTACGTTCAAGAATGGACTACGGCGCCGACAAATATCTGGAATGAGGTTCGGCCCTTTAACTGGGACAATTTGGGTTGTATTTACAAACTTACAGGCATACAACAAGGATCTACTTGGTTCCATCAGCTGCTCCTGATCAGATTGAAGCCCCTCTCACCAGCGATATGTACCCAACTACCTCTGTTGTGGGAACGAGGCACCACGTGGTACGTGTCATTCTTATCATATGTGTAGTTTTATCATAACCTTATCATATACAATGGGTTAACTCTTCATGTGCAGAGTGACTTGACAGTCCAGGCACGAGAGGAGGTGTCCGTTTAATGCAGCAAGTTGAGAGGGGGGATACTATCCCACAGCCAGAGCACCTCTCATGGTTGAGGCGTATGGATGAGAAGTTAAGAGGGATATACGCATCACTTACATGTAGACAATCTACGGATGTTGTCGTTCCTCGTCCGGCACATCGTCCCCCACGCCCCTCTATCCAGCGTTCAGAACCATGACACTCTGTGCAGTGTTCAGAACCACGACACTCCATGCAGCAACCATGCCTCTCCGTGCATCAGCCATCTCCTTCACAACCAGGGAGCTCTGCCTGGAATCAACTATCGCCTTCTCAACCAGGGACCTCTTCCTGGTCTCATCAAATGGAACTAGGTAACACTACTTTGTACATTCTTTTCGACATTGTAGGTTTGCAAATTAATTTTACATGTTTTACTATATTGCGGTAGGCAACCAGTCACAACAGTTCATGCATTCAGTGCAGTCACCGATACTTAGTGGTGCTGTATGTGGATTAGAGGGCTATGGCGATGACGATGACCAAGCTGCAAACACTTATGACTTCTCGCACATAGTGTTTCACACTCCACCACCACCACCGTCGCAGGAGACCTCGACAGTGACAGACAAGGTTATCTATGGTCGTGGTTATCGTGAGCATCGTCCACCGCCTCAGCGCTTATCGCCTTCCGGTCCTCGCCCAAGGAAGACCCAGATTCGTCAGCGTCCCCCGCAATGATATGGTTATCTATGTATGTGTCATTATCTATGTTAGTTCCAGACTATTCCCATCTATGAGTCAGTATTTATGTATGAGACATGCTTCATGTATGCAAGAGACATATTACTATTAATTCACATTGTTATTCCAGTTACATTTCCAAAGAGACTACAACCGATAATTAAGATACAAGTACATATGAATTAAACGGTGCAGTTGAACTTAATAAATACATCTTACATACTACAAAATGAAATTAAGATAGAACATAATGCCCTAAAACATGACAGTACAAACTAATAATGCAAGTACATCTGAATTAAACGGTAGAACTGGAATACATCTTAAAAACTACATGAAGGCATCATCGTCATCCTCCGTCGATGCAGAGCTCTTGCCCTTCGAGGATGCAGAACTCTTACCCTTGGACGATGCAGAACTCCTGCCCTTCGAGGACGCAGAACTCTTGCCCTTGGACGATGCAGAACTCCTGCCCTTCGAGGACGCAAAACTCTTGCCCTTGGACGATGCAGAACTCCTGCCCTTCGAGGATGCAGAACCTGGAAGCGGCGGCATGAAGATATCATCGTCGTCCTTGCTTTCTTCAGTCCATAAAAATGGATGCTTTGTTGCAGTCCTTCTGAAAGTTTCACTCTTTGGCTCCACTACCTTCTTCCACCTTTCATGCAACCTAAGAAGTTCTGTACGTACCTCCTCATAAGTTCTTTCAGGCCACCCAGACCTACGTAATTCGTGGGCCAACTCATTCATTATGGTGTCACTACTGGTGAGTTCGTCCCATGGAACTATCCTATTGTCCATCCTGAAATCGATGGCTAGTCTCTGACATCTGCTCATCCCAGGGTCAAAACTACGATCGAAAGGATAATGTGACATCTCGACTACACTACACTGGACTGCTTATTCACCTCCGTGTGAAGAGGGTTTTATAGGTAGAGAGGAGAAAATGGCGGGAAAGAACGACTGGGGTATGGAGGGAAAGGGTTGGCGGGAAGGGGTTGGCGGGAACATATTGCTGGAAAGGTTGGGGGGAAACGGGTGGCGGGAATATATGGCAGGAAAGGGTTGGCGGAAACGGATGACGGGAACATATGGAGGGAAAGAGTTGGCGGAAAAATATTGACGAAAAGGGTTGTGCAATTTTTTTTCTATGTCTAAGATGGAAAATGGTTGCGCAACATTCCTAAGTCATAATTAAAAAAAATAACCTTTTCGGCCTACCATAAGCAGAAGAGCGCAACCATGCAACTTCGGTCAGCCGTTCATGCGAAAAGGTGGGGCCCAAGGACTCTTTGGCCTACCGTTGACCAAAGAGTGCTCTTCGGCCTATGGGAGGCTGAAGAGTCCTTTTCGGCCCAGTTGGGGCACTCTTCGGCCAACACGAGGCTGAAGAGCCTTCTTCGGTCAACAGCTGGCCGAAAAGCCACTCTTCGGCTAACCGGAGGCCGACGGGGTGCTAGTTTTGAAAATAAGGTGTTAGCACTGCTAGTTTCCGAAATTGCTATAAAAAACATGCTACTTTTGAAAAAAAATCATGGGCCTTATCACATCCATAATTCTATGGTGATATGGCATCCTTGCATGTTGATATTAATAAGTTAGTGGAGATGACTCTCTTAGGTATATACATATAATTTGTTGACAGTCCCTTGGCCCTTGATGTCTCTTCATCTTAATTGAAGTCCACCATTTATCTTCTCATCATATGCCTCCACAATCCACCTTCTTCTCATGTAGTACAAAAGAACAACTTTAGTGAACCGGTCTATTCCTTCCTCTCCTGTGGCAGTAGCTAGGGTGAAGCTTCGTGCCCTCTAGGCTCCACACAAGCCGGTGGAGCCGCATCCCCTCTATCCGCAGCTTTCGCGGCTGGTGACAGAGAGGTAAGATTCAGTACATTGGTGACTCGTAGTTCATGTTAGGTTTCTTTAGTCTTTGCATGGACGACATTGTGGTGGTCATGTTTAAGCTGGTCTTCTGGGTTCCGGTTTTGTTCATGTTAGTCAGTTGGAATGGAGTTATCAGAGCTCCTGCGTGGATTTCTGATCTTATTTTTTCCATCATTTACTTGTTTTGATCCTTGTGAAAAACGAACTTGAAAATCCTCTCCCAATTGTTGTAGTTGGGAATAAAATTGAAAAGCTACCAATAGTGACATATGTATTGTCTCAAACATGATGCCATGCATTTGGAAAAAAAATTTGGTACGTCTGATTAGTACTTTTCCCATAAGAGCGTGCAGCTTACTGATATCTCAGAGGTTGAAACCCCTAGCATACCTACGTGCCAGTACTAGTCAGAGACACACAACCTCCACTTATTCAGCTGCAACATTCAAAATGACATGAGAAAAGACTGATTTACCCAACATCCTATTATCATGACACAATTCGACCTTCCAACATCTAGTTAGTCAACTCCATGATGGCGCTTACAATATTGTCATCCTCAGCCTTAAGCACAAGAATGGCATATGTATCGTCTTAAACATGATAACATGCATTTGCAAACAAAATTTGGCACAGTCAATTCAGATTTTGCCGATAAAGAGCATGCAGCTTGCTGATCTTTAAATGGTAAAACACCTTGGAAATCTGCATGTGAGTACAATTCAGAGACACACAACCTCCAATTCTGCAACTGCAAGACGACATGACTAAAAGACTGTTTTGAGACCCAACACCCTATTATCATGACACAATTCCAGCTTCTAGCACCTAGTTAGTCAACTCAGTGATGGCGCTGACAATGTCGCCATCCTTAGCCCTGAGCGCCTCCGAGGCTCTGGATCTTGACATGTAGCCAAACCTCTTTGTAGAAAGGTAAATTAAGGCTCGAGTGCGAAGCAGGATCCAGGACCAGGTCACAAAATTAGTCGATGGATAGGTAATGCACTCACCAACCTTGGTCAGTGTAATGATGACCGCCCCTTATAAAAAGACACACTCCTCTCGATGTTCTCCTTGTAGCATTTAAATGTGTTCATGATAGTAATAGCAGCCAACCAAACATGTTGGTGGTCGAGGCTCATGAGCCAGAGAGCACCGAAGATAAACAATGGGGTTAGATCGATGCAATACGGAATCAAATAAGAATGGGAGGTATATGGAAACACATCATTTCCAAAATTCACATGGTCCGTAGCAGAAAGCAAGAGTACAGTATTTGCTACGAGGGGATGCAAGGGCACCACTAATATACGTGTAAAGGAGTGAACATGAGAAGATGGATATATGTCGAGAGCACTCCAAAGTTGAAGAGCGACGCAGGGAAATTGAAAAGGAGCTGAGATGAATTTGGCCTTGTAAATACTAAATTGGACTTTTGGTGAAACTTCGTATTAAATCTTGCTTTCTTACGTCTTCTTCTCTCTTCACCATTGTTGATACTTTTTCACCAATGATCAATTACATAAAGGCGGGGCAGCATTACCCTTCTGAACCCCAATCCTCCTTCGCTGCTCCTCCACCCGATTTCTATATTGTTCGACCTATCGCAAGTTAGAAAAACATGTGACAAATCGAGCAGTTATTCCCAGGCTAGACCAAAACAACATTGCTTCTTTGTCTAAATACTGTGGTGCTACCATGAAATGTAAGAACAATGACATGCACGTTAAGTCCATAACCACACACACCTAACACCATCCACAACCCTCACACATCAAGTAGGCGACCGGATGTGGCTGGTAGCTCAAGCCTGCTATATCCAGTTGTAGATGCTCTTAGCCGTGCATGTTTGCCCTTCGTGTCATATCTGACCGCTCTCAGCGAACTCAACGAAAATCTCTTGAGGACTTGCCGGTATTCGTTGATGTGCTAGTGGGAACCGAGGTGAACACCAATGCACTCGGAAGAAAACTTTCATAGGTTTACGTAGATGGCTTCGTAGGTGTAGCATTTTTGTTAAGCAATCCCAACCTTAATCAGTCACCATTCATAACAACTATTAGTAGATTAAGAAGAGTAAGAACCCTTGGAACGTCCAAGATGGCCCCAAATGAAGCACAGTACGGCGCAGCCGCCTGCACCGCAAGTACGACTACTACATGCCAAACCCCACACAGGGCTGAGCGCGTGCGTCCCGATCTTCTAGAGAGCCGGATCCGGAGCATGCGCCGCGGTCAAGTCGGCGGCCGGCCTTCGCTGATGGTTCGGGCCTGCTGCATGGTCACATCGACGGCGACGGCAGACGCGACCGTGGCAATGGATGGCGTCTCCCCTCGCCAATCCCCGACAGCGAGTTCCCAAAGCCAATCCAGCGACCGCCCTTCTTTGCTCTGCACACCATGCTGGCAGGTGGGCACTTCTGTATCGTGCCCCACTTGGCGGTGGCGGCGACAGCGCGGGGTTTCCTTCTGTCCAGGTGCTGTTCTTCCGTGCCGCCGGTCGCCGTCGGGCGCGCCTGCTGATCACAACGGGCAATCGGCAGAGTGAGGGCTCGGTACATTCTCTTGCACCGGGTCCACGAGCGAGCGAACAGCACTATGGCAACGCATTCGTAATTTACGCGAGGGCACGTGGCCGAGCTGGACAGACCCCGGAGACCACGTCCGTCCATGCCTGCGTGCGTGCACCCGTTTCCGTGGACCCGACCATTCCCCTAGCTGACAGCTGAGGCGCGAAGACCGTCGCCGTGCACGAGTCACGACGAGACCGCCGGTGCACGGGACCTGGCGCAGCAGCGTTGGCGGGAGAGTGAGCTGCCGTTCACGGGCCTCTGCGAGTCCGGTGGTCGCTCACCCGTCGAGCCAGGTACATGGAGCCACAGGATGAGCTGCGCCACCGTATCGGTCCGATCCAACATTCTTCGCTTGTGTTGCGTGGTTGATGGAT
This sequence comes from Triticum dicoccoides, assembly GCF_002162155.2. Lineage (NCBI taxonomy): Eukaryota > Viridiplantae > Streptophyta > Magnoliopsida > Poales > Poaceae > Triticum > Triticum dicoccoides. The sequence continues at coordinate 790,132,923 of NC_041385.1, read as the reverse complement.
AGGCACAGGTTCTCCGAAAGCGGCGGCCCACGTTAGCGCAATTATTTTTGGGTTTCTTTGTGGCGACACGTAGTCGGCTGGCGGGTTGCTCATCAGTAGAAGCGCACACACCAGGCCACTAGCTCGGTTGGATTAAACAACGTGTTGATTGCGCTAGCCCGTGGACTCTCTGACTCGAGGTTAAACGGATAGTATAAAAGGGAACGAGATTCTCTAACATCACGAAGGGAGGTTAAGGTAATGTTCCTAACATCCCCTCTTCACATTCATATGATTAATGCTAAAATGATTTGAATTAATTTACAAATTACAAATCTACTGTATTACAAAAATTAGATACAAATAAAATTAGGGTGCAATAAAATCAATTTCAGATTTATTTTCTATGAACAGTAACTGTGTACAGTACATATCGCTAAAGTAACCGTGACATCCCTTCTCTGTTTTGTACTGGATTTGCAGTGTAGCTTCGTGACATCCCTTCGTGATGTAAGAGGATACGTTCCCGTATAAAAGATCTTCTTTTAGTTCCCGACAAAAATACCCATAAAGATCTTCATACTATAAAGCCAATAGCTCTACATTTACATAATAATGTTGTGTACAGACGATTATATAATACTCGGCACGAGCTCTTTCAAGATGCACCAACTTAACTCTAGGCTTTAGATAGGTAGAAGTTGGCTTGAATCATGGACGTTGATCTTTGACTATTCATTTTGGATACCAAAATACAACCTGCTATTTTATGTTAATGTTATCATTTCAAACTGTAATCGTACATGCCATTTTTAGAACATAGTTCGTGGCTGCACCTAATCCGGTGTGCACCCTCTACTTCAACTAGATTATACCCCACACATCGCCGCGGGAAATGGTTGCAATCTATTTCAATTAGATTTTATTGTGTAGAATATAAATATTTAAATTAATAACATGTGAATCAATTAAAAATACATATGAGTTATTATATGATTATGTATATTTGTAAAAGTTATTGAATCCAAGTAGAATAATAAAATGAAAAATATTTTCTTATGCATGGTTGCATGTTAAGGTGGGCCTTATCCCGTCCATAATTGTATGAGATATGGCATGCTCGCATGTTGATATTAATAAGTTAATGAGGATGACTCTCTTAGGTATATATGTATGATTCGTTCATCGTTCTTTGCCCTCGATGTCTCTTCATCTCAATTCAATTCCACCATCTATCTTCTCATCATATGCTTTCAAAATCCACCTTCTTCTCACACAGTACCATAGAACATCTTTAATGAATCAATCTATTCCTTCCTCTCCTGTGGCAGCAGTCCGGGCGAACATATGTATTGTCTCCCAATTGTTGTAGTTGGGAATAAAGTTCAAAAGGTACCAAGAATGACATATGTATTGTCTCAAACATGATGCCATGCATTTGGAAACAAGATCTGGCTCATTCGATTAATACTTTTCCCATAAGAGCATGCAGCTTGCCGATATCTCAGATGTTGAAACCCCTAGCATACCTATGTGCCAATACTAGTCAGAGACACACAACCTCCAATTGTTCAGCTCCAACATTCAAGATGACATGACAAAAGACCGCTTTACCTAACATCCTGTTATCATGACACCATTCCACCTTCGAACACCTAGTTAGTCAACTCCATGATGACACTGACAATATTGTCATCCTCAGCCTTAAGCACAAGAATGGCACATGTACTGTATTAAACATGATGACATGAATTTGCAAACAAAATTTGGCACAGTCAATTCAGATTTTGCCCATAAAGAGCATGCAGCTTGCAGATCTTTAAATGTTAAAACACCTTGGAAACCTACATGCGAGTATTCATAGACACACAACCTCCAATTCTGCAACCGCAAGATGACATGACTAAAAGACTGTTTCGAGACCCAACACCCTATTATGATGACACAGTTCCACCTTCTAGCACCTTGTTAGTCAACTCAATGATGGCACCGATAATGTCGCCATCCTTACCCCTGAGCGCCTCCAAGGCTCCGGATCTTGACATGGAGCCCAACATCATCATAAGCTCCACATACTTCTTTTCAACACCGGATGTTGTCGGCCTCATCGTTGACTCGAGTTACTTCCATAGAAGGCTATCCCTTCAAGATGAAGCTACTCCGGGCTGCTGCCTTGAACTGCTCCGCCGATTGTGTCTACAGTCGGTTGTTCAGGGTTGTCTAACTTGGAATCCCCGAACATGATGTACTTTGATGAGTGTGGGCTTTTTAAGATATTTTGCTTGGAGATGAGAAATATAACCTGCGATTATGTGGCAAAGTTGAGAAAAATGCAACAACACATGTGTGTTTTCCATTGTTGAAGAAATCATTGACTGGTAGCTGCTCGGTTGGTTAGCAATCAGAGGATTAATAGGCTAATCACAACTTAATAAGTTAATTGGATGAGTTATTAGTTTATCGGCTACTTGATGACCCTACAAGTAGGGATTAATCGATCACTTAACTGGTTACTTGGACATGTTAGATGCTGAAACCACTTGGACTGAAGCACCATGATGTTGAGATATTCTATTTTGTTAGATGGTATACTAATTTCAAATTGGTCTTAATTAATGTAGGGATAAGATTTACAATCTAGCAGGGATCAAAAAGAGAAGAAAACACAGGCTATAAAGAAGAAAGATGTCAGTAGGCTATATTATAACTGCAAACATGTATGACATCTAATTTACAATCTTGAAGGCCATCTGCAACTCCGAGGGTCAGGCGGTGATGTCGTCAAAGATTAGAGCATTTCGCTCCTTCCATAAATCCCAGACGACATATGAGGCTATAATGTTGAGCATGTATTTGCCTTTTCATACAGGCTTCAAACACACCCTCTCCCACTAGCTCGGCAAATCAGTGTTGAGTGTAAAGGCTAGGGCGATCCAAAGAATGGCGGAAAGCACACATGTGTAGCTAAACCTCATTGTAGAAAGGAAAAATTAAGGCTATAGTGCGAAGCAGACTCCAGGACTTGCTCACAAAATTAGTCGATGGATACGTAATGTGCTCACCAACCTTGCTTGGTGTAATGGTGATCGACCCTTATAAAAGACACACTCATCTCAATGGTCCCCTTGTAGCCTCTAAATGTGTCCACGATAGTAATAATAGCAAAATAATCATGATAGGGGTCGAAGCTCCCGAGCCAGAGACAACCAAAGATAACAATGGGGTTAGATCGATGCAATCCAGAATGGAATAAGAATGGGTGGTATATGGAAACACATCATCTCCAAAAATCACATGGTCCGTAGATCAAAGCAAGGACCTTGTATCTGCTACAAGGGGATGCAGGGGCACCACTAATGTGCACGCAAAGGAGCAAACATGAGAAGATGGAGATATGCCGAGAGTATGCCAAAGTGAAAGAGCGACGTGCAAAATCTGAATAAGGGCGGAGATGAATTTCACTTTGTAAAAACTAGACTCCACTTTGTAGGAACATTGGATCTTGGTTCTTAAAAACAAACGTCTTCTTCTCTCCACACCATTGTCGATACTTTTTCCATCTCGATTACATAAAGGCGGGGCATCATTACCCGTCCAACCCCCAATCCTCCTCCTTCACTACTCCTCCATCCAATTTCTATATTATGAGATTTGTATTATGTTAAGAAAAATATGTGAAAAATCAAGCAGTTATTCGGAGGCTAGACCAAAGGCGCAGTGCTTGTTCGGCTAAATACCGTGGTCCTAGCATGAAATGTAAGAAAAGTGGCATGCATGTTAAGTCGACAGCCATACCCCGCCTAACACCTCATCCACCCCTCACAACTGAAAGTGAACCCAAATCCATCGACCACACGAGATCCTCCTTCTGCCCCCTACACCTTTTCCCTCCGGAATTCAAATTCTCCAAACAATCCACAACAAAAAACCCACACCAGGCATAAGAAACAAAATGAAACCAACTAAAAACCTAGGGGACAAAACTCACCGTAGAATAAAAGCACCAAAAGAGCAAAAAATCAGCTTGCAGTAACGTCGGCACAAAGCAAATGGTAATCCAATCCAATCACCCTTTTTCCCACTAGTCAATCTACACTAATCTAAGCCGCATCACACTAGAGAGTATTACCATTCGCTCGTCCACCAGCGAGTAAAGTCTCGAGTGCGAAGTGGGCTCCAAGACTTGGTCACAAAATTAATGGGCGGATAGCTAATGCACTTACCAACCTTCCTTGGTGTTAGCATGACCAGCCTGTATAACAGGAACACTCCTCTCCTGTGTCTACTTGTAGCATCTAAGTATGTTAACAAGATAGTACTAGCAGCCAAACAAACATGGTGAGGATCGGGGCACTCGAGCCAGAGAGCACTAAAATTAAAACAATGTGGTTCAGTCAATCAATCTATTATGAAATAAGAATGGGAGGCATATGGAAACACATCATCTCAAAAAATCGTATGAGGCATACTAGCAGGCAAGAGGCAAGTATTTTCCAGGAGGGAAATCAAGGGCAACAGTAATGTACTCGGGAAGGAAGTAAAATGAGAAGATGAAGATCAATCGAGAGTACTCCTGAGCGAAAGAGTGGCATGCGGAAATTGAAATGGTGGAGGATTCAATCCACTTTATAAGAACAAAATTGTACTTTTGATCGGATATTGGTTCTATTTTTAAATAATCGCCTTCTTCTCATGTGCCATTATCGACACTTTTTCTCCAAATGACTAATGGCATAAAGGCGAGCAACATTACCCGTCCGAACCCCAATCAACCCTTGGAGGTACTAGCCAGAAAGGTCAAAGTCTTGTTGTCGACCCCTCTCCTTCGCTGACCATTCATCTAAATTTCTATATTCGTCACAGGTTTTAAAAAACACACGACAAATCAAGCGGTTATTCGCGGGCTAGACCAAAGGAGTATTGATTCTTCGTCTGAGTACTATGGTGCTATCATGGAATGTACACGTTAAGTCGACAATCACACACCACCTAAACCCATCCACCCCTCACAGGTCAAATGGCCACAAAATCCATTGACCACACGAGACACTCCTTCCTATTCCCCCTTCCACACCTTTGCCCCCAGCCGGAATTCAAATTTTCCAAACCATCCGCAACCAAAACCCCAGACGAGGCAGTAGGAACAAAACGGAACGAACCAGAACCAGGTGACAAAAGCCCACCACGGAAGAAAAGCACCAAAAGTGGAGACAATTAGCCCGCACTAACATCGGCGCAAAGCAAGTGATAATCTGATCTGATCGCCCCCCTTTTCCCACTAGTCACGCCCTACTAATCTAACTATACTAGCTAGAGGAGAGGCACCGTTCGCTTGTCCACCAGCAAGTAAAGTCACTCCCCCTCCCAACCGCTGCCCCCCCTCCCACCAGCAGTGCAACCCGTGCTATCTGATTCACCTCGATGAGGTTTACCTCTCACTTTCTCTCACGCCCACCACATTGCGCCACATTGTGTCCCTCCTCTCTCCCCACTCGAGCACATGAAAGAGGAGGCCGGAGACCAGCGTCACCCTAAGCCTTGAGCGACTTCAAGGCTATGGATCTCGATAGTTAGGCCTACATCATCATGAGGATGTAATAGTTTTTGTCAATGCTAATGTGGTTGACCTCCTCGTTGTCTTGGGCTATTGCCGAAGAAGGCTCTCCCTTCGAGATGAGGCTACTCGAGCCTGGTGCCTTGAACTGCTCCACCACTTGTGCTTGCAGTTGATTGCATAGATCCTCAATCTTGGCATCCCTTGACATGACGTAGGTTTCTAAGTGTATGCTCTTGAAGACGATTGGCTTGGAGATGAAAAACATAATAATAGTGTGGTGAAGTTGAGAAAATGCAACAACACATGTCTTTCCCTTGGACACAAAAATCATTGAACTGGAGCACCGTGATGATTTGGGAGTTTCTATTTCATTAGATAGTATATTGATTTCAAATTGGAGGTTATTGACGTGGGCATAAGATTTGCAACCAAGCAAGGACCCCAAAAGAAAACAAAGGCTGTAAAGAAGAAAGGCAACAATAGGCTATTTTGTCAATTGTCAATGCAACAGTGGCATGCATGCTAAGTCGACATTCACACACCACCTAACATCTCATCCACCCGCTCATAACTCTAAGTGACCATAGATCCATCGACCACACGAGATCCTCCTTCATAGTCTCCCCTACACCTTTGCCCCCATCGAAAATTCAAATTCTCCAAACCATCCGCAACCAAAAACCCATATCAGACAGAAGAAACAAAACAAGACCAACCAAAAACCTAGGGGGGAAACCCACCGCAGAAGAAAAACACAAAATGAGCAAACAATTAGCCCGCACTAAGGCCCGCCCATAGCAAATGATAATCCGGTCCGGTCACCCATTTGTCCACTAGTCCGGCCACACTAAGCTAAGCCATATCTCGCTAGAGACTAGTACCGTTCACTCGTCCACCAACGAGTAAACTCTCGAGTGCGATGTAGGCTCCAAGACTTGGTCACAAAAATTACTGGATGGATAGCTAATGCACTTACCAACCTTCTTTGGTGTAAGCATGACTGGCCCATATATAGGGCACACTCGTCTCGCGTGTCTTACATGTAGCCTGTAAGTAAGTTACCAAGATAGTACTAATAGCCAAACAAAAGCAATGAGGATCGAGGCGCTCAAGCCAGAGAGCACTAGAGCTAAAATAATGGGGTTGAGTCAATCAACCAATTCTGAAATAATAATGAGAGGCATATGGGAACACATCATGTTCAAAAATCATATGAGGCATAGCAGCATCCAGAGGGCAAGTATTTGCCAGGAGGGAAGGCATGGGCGATACTAATGTAGTTGTGAAGGAACTAGAATGAAAAGATGGAGATCTACTGAGAGTAGTCCTGAGCGAAAGTGTGACATGCGGAAATTGAATAGGAGGTGAGACGCACTTCAATTTGTAAAAACAAAACTGCACTTCCTGTCGGATCTTTGTTCTTTTAAAAAAATCCGCCTTCTTCTCCATGTGCCATTATCGATACCTTTTCACCAAATGGCCAATGGCATAAAGGCGAGCAACATTACCCATCTGAACCCTAGTCAAACCTTAGAGGTACATGCCAGAAAGGCCAAAGCCTCGTCGCCCATGCCCCTCCTTCGCTGACCCTTCATCTAAATTCTAAATTCTATATTGGTCACACGTTAAAAAAAAACACAGAACAAATCTAGCGGTTTTTCGCGGGCTAGACCAAAGGAGTACTGCTTCTTCGTCTAAATATTGTGGTGCTACCATGGAATGCAAGAACAGTGGCATGCACATTAGGTCGACAGCCACACGCTACCTCACATCATCCACCCCTCACAGATCAAATGGTCACAAAATCCACTGACCACACGAGGACCTCCTTCCTATCCCCCCTACACCTTTGCCCCCATCCAGAATTCAAATTCTCCAAACCATCTGCAACCAAAATCCCAAAAGAGGCAGACGAACAAACTAGAACCAGGCGACAAAAGCCCACCACGGAAGAAAAGCACCAAAAGCGCAGACAATTAGCTCACACTAACGCCGATGCAAAGCAAGTGATAATCCTACCCGATCGCCACCCTTTGCGCACTAGTTGTTGGGGAACGTAGCAGAAATTCAAAATTTCCCTACGTGTCACCAAGATCTATCTATGGAGAAACCAGCAACGATGGTAAGGAGAGTGCACCTACATACCCTTGTAGATCGCTAAGCGGAAGCGTTCAAGAGAACGGGGTTGAAGGAGTCGTACTCGTCGTGATCCAAATCACCGGAGATCCTAGTGCCGAACGGACGACACCTCCACGTTCAACACACGTACAACCCGGTGACGTATCCCATGCCTTGATCCAGCAAGGAGAGAGGGAGAGGTTGAGGAAGACTCCATCCAGCAGCAGCACAACGGCGTGGTGGTGGTGGAGGAGCGTGGTGATCCAGCCGGGCTTCGCCAAGCACCGCGAGATATGAAGAGAAACAGAGGTAGGGCTGCGCCAAAAGGATAAGAACTTCGTGTGTTGGGCTGCTCCTTTGCCTCCACTATATATAGGGGAGAGGGGGCTACGCCCCCACCTAGGTTTCCACCCCTAGGGGCAGCGGCCAGCCCTAGATCCCATCTAGGGAGGCGGCCAAGGGGTAGAGAGGGGGAAACTTGCCCCCCAAGCAAGGTGGGGCGCCCCCTCCCCAAACCCTAGGCACATTGGACCCTTGTGGGGGGGGGCACCAGCCCACCTGGGGCTGGTCCCCTCCCACACTTGGCCCATGCAGCCCTCTGGGGCCAGTGGCCCCACTTGGTGGACCCCCGGGACCCTCCCGGTGGTCCCGGTACATTACCGATAAAACCCGAAACTTTTCCGATGACCAAAACAGGACTTCCCATATATAAATCTTTACCTCCGGACCATTCCGGAACTCCTCGTGACGTCCGGGATCTCATCCGGGACTCCGAACAACATTCGGTAACAACATACAAACTTCCTTTATAACCCTAGCGTCATCGAACCTTAAGTGTGTAGACCCTACGGGTTCGGGAAACCATGCAGACATGACCGAGACGTTCTCCGGTCAATAACCAACAGCGGGATCTGGATACCCATGTTGGCTCCCACATGTTCCATGATGATCTCATCGGATGAACCACGATGTCAAGGACTCAATCAATCCCGTATACAATTCCATTTGTCTAACGGTATTGTACTTGCCCGAGATTCAATCGTCGGTATACCGATACCTTGTTCAATCTCATTACCGGCAAGTCTCTTTACTCGTTCCGTAACACATCATCCCGTGATCAACCCCTTGGCCACATTGTGCACATTATGATGATGTCCTACCGAGTGGGCCTAGAGATACCTCTCCGTTTACACGGAGTGACAAATCCCAGTCTTGATTCGTGCCAACCAACAGACACTTTAGGAGATACATGTAGTGCACCTTTATAGCCACCCAGTTACGTTGTGACGTTTGGTACACCCAAAGCATTCCTACGGTATCCGGGAGTTGCACAATCTCATGGTCTAAGGAAAAGATACTTGACATTAGAAAAGCTTTAGCATACGAACTAAACGATCTTTGTGCTAGGCTTAGGATTGGGTCTTGTCCATCACATCATTCTTCTAATGATGTGATCCCGTTATCAAGGACATCTAATGTCCATGGTCAGGAAACCGTAACCATCTATTGATCAACGAGCTAGTCAACTAGAGGCTTACTAGGGACATGGTGTTGTCTATGTACCCACACATGTATCTGAGTTTCCTATCAATACAATTATATCATGGATAATAAACAATTATCATGAACAAGGAAATATAATAATAACTAATTTATTATTGCCTCTAGGGCATATTTCTAACAGTCTCCCACTTGCACTAGAGTCAATAATCTAGTTCACATCGCCATGTGATTAACACTCACAGGTCACATCGCCATGTGACCAACATCCAAAGAGTTTACTAGTGTCATTAAACTAGTTCACATCATCATGTGATTAAGACTCAATGAGTTCTGGGGTTTGATCATGTTTTGCTTGTAAGAGAGGTTTTAGTCAACGGGTCTGCAACATTCAGATCCGTATGTACTTCGCAAATCTCTAGGTCATATTATAAATGGTGCTTCCATGCTCCACTTGGAGCTATTCCAAATGGTTGCACCACTATACATATCCGGTTTGCTACTCAGAGTCATTCGGATAGGTGTTAAAGCTTGCATCGACGTAACCCTTTACATCGACCTCCATAATCGAGAAACAAACATATCCTTATTCCTCTAAGGATAATTTTGACCGCTATCTGGTGATCCACTCCTTGATCACCTTTGTACCCTCTTGCCAGATATGTAGCAAGGCACACATGAGGTGCGGTACACAGCATAGCATACTGTAGAGCCTACGTCCAAGGCATAGGGGACGACCTTCGTCCCTTCTCTCTTTTCTGCCGTGGTCGAGCTTTAAGTCTTAACTTCATACCTTACATCTCAGGCAAGAACTCCTTCTTTGACTGATCCATCTTGAACACCTTCAAGATCATGTCAAGGTATATGCTCATTTGAAAGTAGCATTAAGCGTTTTTTATCTATCCTCATAGATCTTGATGCTCAATGTTCAAGTAGCTTAATCCAGGTTTTCTATTGAAAAACACCTTTCAAATAACCCTATATGCTTTCCAGAAATTCTACATCATTTCTGATCAACAATATGTCAACAACATATACTCATCAGAAATTCTATAGTGCTCCCACTCACTTCTTTGGAAATACAAGTTTCTCATGAACTTTGTATAAACCCAAAATCTTTGATCATCTCATCAAAGTGCACATTCCAACTCCGAGATGCTTACTCCAGTCCTTAGAAGGATCGCTGGAGCCAGCATACCTTTTAGCATCCTTACGATCGACAAAAACTTTCTGATTGTATCACATACAACCTTTCCTTATGAAGACTGGTAAGGAAACTCGTTTTGACATCCATCTACCAGATTTCATAAATGCAGCTAATGCTAACATGATTCCGCCGGACTTAAGCATCGCTACGGATGAGAAAATCTCATCGTAGTCAACTCCTTAAACTTGTGAAAAACTCTTCGCCACAAGTCGAGCTTCATAGACGGTGACATTACCGTCCACGTCCGTCTTCTTCTTAAAGATCCATTTATCTCAATGGCTTGCCGATCATCGGGCAAGTCCACCAAAGTCCATGCTTTGTTCTGATACATGGATCCTATCTCGGATTTCATGGCTTCTAACCATTTGTTGGAATATGGGCCCACCATTGCTTCTCCATAGCTCGTAGGTTCATTGTTCTCTAGCAACATGACCTTCAAGACAGGATCATCGTACCACTCCGAAGCAATACGCGTCCTTGTCGTCCTACGAGGTTCGGTAGTGACTTGATCCGAAGCTTCATGGTCACTATCATAAGCTTCCACTTCAATTGGTGTAGGTGCCACAGGAACAACTTCCTGTGCCCTGCTACACACTGGTTGAAGTGATGGTTCAATAACCTCATCAAGTCTCCACCATCCTCCCACTCAATTCTTTCGAGAGAAACTTTTCCTCGAGAAAGGACCCATTTCTAGAAACAATCACTTTTGCTTCCGGATCTGAATTAGGAGGTATACCCAACCATTTTGGGTATCCTATGAAGATGCATTTATCCGTTTTGGGTTCGAGCTTATCACGATGAAACTTTTTCACATAAGCGTCGCAGCCCCAAACTTTCAAGAAACGACGGCTTAGATTTCTCTAAACCATAGTTCTCACGGTGTCATCTCAACGGAATTATGTGGTGCCCTATTAAAGTGAGTGCGGTTGTCTCTAATGCCTAACCCATGAACGATATTGGTAATTCGATAAGAGACATCATGGTATGCACCATATCCAATAGGGTGCAACTATGATGTTCGGACACACCATCACACTATGGTGTTCCAGGCGGTATTAATTGTGAAACAATTTCCACAATGTCTTAATTGCATGCCAAAGCTCGTAACTCAGATACTCATCTCTATGATCATATCATAGACATTTTATCCTCTTGTCATGATGATCTTCAACTTCACTCTGAAATTACTTGAGCCATTCAATAATTCAGACTTGTGTTTCATCAAGTAAATATACTCAGTATCTACTCAAATCATCCGTGAAGTAAGAACATAACGATATCCAATGCGTGCCTCAGCACTCATTGGACTGCACACATCAAAATGTGTTACTTCCAACAAGTTGCTTTCTTGTTCCATCTTACTGAAACCGAGGCTTTTCAGTCATCTTGCCCATGTGGTATGATTTGGATATCTCAAGTGATTCAAAATCAAGTGAGTCCAAACGATCCATCTGCATGGAGTTTCTTCATGCCTATACACCCATAGACATGGTTCGCATATCTCAAACTTTTCAAAACGAGTGAGTCCAAAGATCCATCAACATGGAGCTTCGTCATGCGTTTTATACCACTATGACTTACATGGCAGTGCCACAAGTAAGTGGTACTATCATTACTACCTTATATCTTTTGGCATGAAAATGTGTATCACTACGATCGAGATTCAATAAACCATTCCTTTAGGTGCAAGACCATTGAAGGTGTTATTCAAATGAATAGAGTAACCATTATTCTCCTTAAATGAATAACCGTATTGAGATAGACATAATCCAATCATGTCTATGCTCAACGCAAACACCAAATGACAATTATTCAGGTTTAATACTAATCTTGATGGTAGAGGGAGCGTGCGATGTTTGATCACATCAAACTTGGAAACACTTCCAACACATATCGCCGGCTCACCTTTAGCTAGTCTCCGTTTATTCCGTAGCTCTTTTATTTCGAGTTACTAACACTTAGCAACCGAACCGGTATCTTAATACCCTGGTGCTAGTAGGAGTACTAGTAAATTACACATTAACATAATGTATATCCAATATACTTCTATCGACCTTGCCAGCCTTCTCATCTACCAAGTATCTAGGGTAATTCTGCTCCAGTGGCTGTTCCCTTTATTACAGAAGCACTGAATCTCGGGTTTGGGTTCAACCTTGGGTTTCTTCACTAGAGCAGCAGCTGATTTGCCGTTTCATGAAGTATCCCTTCTTGCCCTTGCCCTTTTGAAACTAGTGGTTTTACTAACCATCAACAATTGATGCTCCTACTTGACTTCTACTTTCGCGGTGTCAAACATCGCGAATACTTCAAGGATCATCATATCTATCCCTGATATGTTATAGTTCATCACGAAGCTCTAGCAGCTTGATGGCAATGACTTTGGAGAAACATCACTATCTCATCTGGAAGATCAACTCCCACTCTATTAAAGTGATTGTTGTACTCAGACAATCTGAGCACAAGTTCAATGATTGAGCTTTTATCCCTTAGTTTGCAGGCTAAGAAAATCGTCGGAGGTCTCATACCTCTTGACGTGGGCACGAGCCTGAAATCCCAATTTCAGCCCTCGAAATATCTCATATGTTCCGCGACGTTTTGAAAACGTCTTTGGTGCCTCTACTTTAAACCATTTAACTGAACTATCACATAGTTATCAAAACGTGTATGTCAAATGTTCGCAACATCCACAGACGACGTTCGAGGTTCAGCACACCGAGCGGTGCATTAAGGACATAAGCCTTCTACGAAGCAACGAGGACAATCCTCAGTTTACAGACCCAGTCCGCATAATTGCTACTATCAACTTTCAACTAAATTTTCTCTAGGAACATATCTAAAACAGTAGAACTAAAGCGCGAGCTACGACACAATTTGCGAAGATCTTTTGACTATGTTCAGGATAATTAAGTTCATCTTATGAACTCCCACTCAGATAGACATCCCTCTAGTCATCTAAGTGATTACATGATCTGACTCAACTATGCCGTGTCCGATCATCGTGTGAGACGGACTAGTCATCATCGGTGAACATCTTCATGTTGATCGTATCTACCATACGACTCATGCTCGACCTTTCGGTATCTTGTGTTCCGAGGCCATGTCTGTACATGCTAGGCTCGTCAAGTCAACCTAAGTGTTTCGCGTGTGTAAATCTGGCTTACACCTGTTGTATGTGAACGTAAGAATCTATCACACCCGATCATCACGTGGTGCTTCGAAATGACGAACTTTCGCAACGGTGCACAGTTAGGGGGAACACTCTCTTGAAATTTTAATGAGGGATCATCTGATTTACTATCATCGTTCTAAGCAAATAAGATGTATAAACATGATAAACATCACATGCAATCAAATAGTGACATGATATGGCCATTATCATATTGCTCCTTTTGATCTCCATCTTCGGGGCTCCATGATCATCATCGTCACCGGCATGACACCATGATCTCCATCATCATAATCTCCATCATCGTGTCTCCATGAAGTTCTCTTGCCAACTTATTACTTCTACTGCTATGGCTACCAGTTAGCAATAAAGTAAAGTAATTACATGGCGTTGTTCAATGACACGCAGGTCATACAATAAATAAAGACAACTCCTATGACTCCTGCCGGTTGTCAAACTCATCGACATGCAAGTCGTGATTCCTATTACAAGAACATGATCAATCTCATACATCACATATCATTCATCACATTCTTCTTGGCCATATCACATCACATAGCATACCCTGCAAAAACAAGTTAGACGTCCTCTAATTGTTGTTTGCGTGTTTTACGTGGCTGCTATGGGTTTCTAGCAAGAACGTTTCTTACCTACGCAAAACCACAACGTGATATGTCAATTGCTATTTACCCTTCATAAGGACCCTTTTCATCAAATCCGGTCCGACTAAAGTGGGAGAGACTGGCACCCTCTAGCCACCTTATGCAACAAGTGCACGTCAGTCAGTGGAACCTGTCTCACGTAAGTGTATGTGTAAGGTCGGTCCGGGCCGCTTCATCCCACAATGCCGCCGAATCAAGATTGGACTAGTAACGGTAAGCATATTGAACAAAATCAATGCCCACAAGTACTTTGTGTTCTACTCGTGCATAGAATCTACGCAATAGACCTAGCTCATGATGCCACTGTTGGGGAACGTAGCAGAAATTCATAATTTTCCTACGTGTCACCAAGGTCTATCTATGGAGAAACCAGCAACGAGGGGAAGGAGAGTGCATCTACATACCCTTGTAGATCGCTAAGAGGAAGCGTTCAAGAGAACGGGGTTGAAGGAGTCGTACTCATCGTGATCCAAATCACCGGAGATCCTAGTGCCGAACGGACGGCACCTCCGCGTTCAACACACGTACAGCCCGGTGACGTCTCCCATGCCTTGATCCAGCAAGGAGAGAGGGAGAGGTTGAGGAAGACTCCATCCAGCAGCAGCACAACGGCGTGGTGGTGGTGGAGGAGCGTGGTGATCGAGCAGGGCTTCACCAAGCACCGCGAGATATGAAGAGAAAGAGAGGTAGGGCTGTGCCAACAGGAGAAGAACTTTGTGTGTTGGGCTGCTCCTTTGCCTCCACTATATATAGGGGGAGAGGGGACTGCGCCCCCAACTAGGTTTCCACCCCTAGGGGCGGCGGCCAGCCCTAGATCCCATCTAGGGAGGCGGCCAAGGGGTCGAGAGGGGGAAACTTACCCCCAAGCAAGGTGGGGCGCCCCCTCCCCAAACCCTAGGCGCCTTGGGCCCTTGTGGGGGGGGCGCACCAGCCCACCTGGGGCTGGTCCCCTCCCAAACTTGGCCCATGCAGCCCTCTGGGGCCGGTGGCCCCACTTGGTGGACCCCCGGGACCCTCCAAGTGGTCCCGGTACATTACCGATAAAACCCAAAACTTTTCCGGTGACCAAAACAGGACTTCCCATATATAAATCTTTACCTCTGGACCATTCTGAAACTCCTCGTGACGTCCCGGATCTCATCCGGTACTCCAAAAAACATTCGGTAACCACATACAAACTTCCTTTATAACCCTAGCGTCATTGAACCTTAAGTGTGTAGACCCTACGGGTTCGGGAACCATGCAGACATGACCGAGACGTTCTCCGGTCAATAACCAACAACGGGATCTGGATACCCATGTTGGTTCCCACATGTTCCACGATGATCTCATCGGATGAACCACGATGTAAAGGACTCAATCAATCCCGTATACAATTCCCTTTGTCTAACGGTATTGTACTTGCCCGAGATTCGATCGTTGGTATACCGATACCTTGTTCAATCTCGTTACCGGTAAGTCTCTTTACTCGTTCCGTAACACATCATCCCGTGATCAACCCCTTGGTCACATTGTGCACATTATGATGATGTCCTGCCGAGTGGGCCCAGAGATACCTCTCCGTTTACACGGAGTGACAAATCCCAGTCTCGATTCGTGCCAAGCCAACAGACACTTTCGGAGATACCTGTAGTGCACCTTTATAGCCACCCAGTTACGTTGTGACGTTTGGTACACCCAAAGCATTCCTACGGTATCCGGGAGTTGCACAATCTCATGGTCTAAGGAAAAGATACTTGACATTAGAAAAGCTTTAGCATACAACTACACGATCTTTGTGCTAGGCTTAGGATTGGGTCTTGTCCATCACATCATTTTTCTAATGATGTGATCCCGTTATCAACGACATCTAATGTCCATGGTCAGGAAACCGTAACCGTCTATTGATCAACGAGCTAGTCAACTAGAGGCTTACTAGGGACATGGTGTTGTCTATGTACCCACACATGTATCTGAGTTTCCTATCAATACAATTATAGCATGGATAATAAACGATTATCATGAACAAGGAAATATAATAATAACTAAATTATTATTGCCTCTAGGGCATATTTCCAACACTAGTCACGCCCCATTAAGCTAACTGTCACTAGTAGAAAAACTGCTATTAGTCCCGGTTGGAGAGGGCCTTTTGTCCCGGTTCTTGAACCGGGACTAAAGGGTCGTTACTAATCCCCTAGACCTTTAGTCCCGGTTCTAACACGAATCGGGACAGATGGGCTTCCACCTGGCCGGCGCGCTGAGCCCAGGCAGGAGGGCCTTTGGTCCCGGTTGGTGGCACCAACCAGGACCAAAAGGCATCCACGCGTCAGCATTTCAGTGGCTGGGGTTTTTGTTTTTTTGAAAGGGGGGGGGGGTTGGGGGTTTTGGGGGGTTAATTTAGGTGTTTCATATATTGTGTTAGCTAGCTAATTAATAGAGAGAAGTGTCCTGTCTTATGTCCGTGCTTGGTCGACGCTACGTACTATACATAGAGAGGCCCTCGACACGCTAGCTAGTAAGAAAATGAAGGGAACCATTAAGTAAATAAGTTCGTCATGCATACCGAGAGAAGTGATCGGTCGACCTCTCCTTCTCTGAGAGATTGGTCGAACAACAAGTTTTCGTATTATCTATCCCACGCTACTGGCTACATACATATACAATATGTAAGATCTCTTACAATCCCCTAGCAATTGAAATCAACTTCCACATGGTATTCCCCGACTTTATAGATGACGTGGTCAAGAAAGAATCCCGCCAATTCCTCTTGAATTGCTTTCATGCGATCTTCTTCTAGGAGTTCATTCCGCATCTGCCACGTCTAATTTGAAGAAGGGGGTTAATTAATACATATATATGAATGAAACTCAACAGAAATGATGGTGTAATAAAATGAAATTGTGAATATTATTGCTTACGGCACTTCATATTGTCTTTTAGAGTAGCCCCGCTTATTTTTCAAAGTCGCATTGTAGATGAACTCGCACACGTAGTATCCACAGTAATTATTCCCTTGTTCCTGCCACAAGCACTTTACGAGAAATAGAGGTCAATCAAACTGATAATGAAGCATTATAAATGGTATTGATGAAAGTATAGCTATAGAATCAACGGGAGATGCGCGCAACTAGCTAGCCAGTAGTACTTACTTTCGGGTATGTATATCGCAGCTCCTTCGGCAGTCCCGGAGCTTCTGTGGTGAACTGTTTCCAAATCCTGCAAGACAAAGAAAATAATTATTATTACTTGAGATATCAGGAAATGAACAAAAAGTTGCCGATATGGTGCGATAATGATCGATTGAACTTACTTGTTGAGCATTTTAGTCATGTCCGCATAGGTTTCAGGATCTTTTTGTCTCGAGTCTAAGAGGGTTACTAGTCCCCGCTCAAGCTTAATCTCCAGAAGAACATAGTGGAAGCTGCGCACGCATGCATAACTCATCAATTACATTACTATATAACCTCGCTCGAGTAATAAGGGAAACCAAATATACACACGATAGTAACACTCACTCGAAGTTTTAAGGAAAGAGTATGGTATCTTTGTTTTGATTTTTGATCAACGATTGTAGCAAGTTGGCCTCGACCTCTTCGGCGTGCTTTTTAACCTGAATTTCATCTATGATATTTGTGTTAATGAGCCCAATATCATATATTTCTTGTTTTCTGCACCCGACGATCTTGAATCTGCATAATATAGTGAGGATAACTAATTATAAATACATGCAATTAAAGAGATGAGCTATATATAGAGACTTAATGATAGAAATAGTACTTACAGACAGTAGCAAAGGACCGTTAATTTATCGAGGGCCTTTTGATTGAAGAATTCGAAGAACTCCTCAAATGGAACAGGCAACAGATCAGTTACAACGAGGTCGTGCTCCTCTTTAATGTTCATATACAAAGTATTCGTCCCCCAGACTCTCTGCAGGTTTTCATGTACCAATTATGGAATCTTCGCATCATCGTTGTTAGAGATTTTTCATCTTTGACGAGAGGCTTCCCGTACTTGTATCTGTGTTCGTCCACCTCCATGAAATCAGGAAGTTGATCATCAGGCAGGTAATCTACAAGATTGCCATAACCGTCCACCGTCCCCGGAGCATTAGCGACGATGTCGCCGCTAGACACATTGAGCGGGGGGCACAATTTATTTGCTTATTCGCCGAGTTGGGCAATTTTTTTCGCAGCTGCTCGTTCTTTTGACCTTTGATGTCTGACAGTACTTCCCGACCGCTCCGCTTTGAGATATGTTTGTTCAGTAATGCGCTCATAGTTGGTTCTCGGCGGAGACTTTGGTGGTTTCCTCAGGGCATCGATAGTGCGCTTTGCTTTCACCGGATCTACCTTCTCCTCCGGAGGTGGATGTCTCTTTTCTTTCAACCCTTTAAAGAATTCGTCCACTTCGGCCCGCACGATCTTTGCGTTTTCCTCCTTGGTCCTCTCGTACGGTAACTTCTCTAGAGGCTTGAGAGAAGGACCCTATCTGTATTGCCTCCCGCCTCTGCTGATTGTACTTCTAGACACTGGAGCAGACGGAGCGGCTGTGGCGTCTATCTTCTTTCGTGCTTGCTTACGAGGCGGAGGAGAAGGACTACGATGCACCGGAGCAGCCGGGGCGGCGGCGGGTCTCTTTCGCCCTTGCTGGCGAGGCGGAGAAGGAGGAGGCTGTTGGCTGCTCGGGCGCGCCGGCGCAGGCGGAGAAGGAGGAGACAAAAGAAGAAATAAAAAGAGGAGAAGAAGAAAGGAATAGAAGAGAAGCAATCGAAGAAAAAAAGAAGAAAAAAGAAGGAGAAGAAGAAAGGAATAGACGAGAAAGAAGAAAAAAAATAGATTCTATTTGTTTTCTCCTCTATTCCTTTCTTCTTCTCCTCTTCTTTTTCTTCTTTTCTCCTCTTCTTATTTATTTCTCCTCTTCTTCCTCTCCTCTTATTCTCCTTTCTTCCTCTTCTTATTTTCCTTTTTCCTCTCCTTCTTTTTCTTCTGCTTCCTTCTTTCTAGCTAGATATATAAAACTTTTCTAAAAATATAACTTTTGCATATATAAAACTTTTTCTTCTTCTTCCTTCTTCCTTCTCTTCCTTCTTCCTAAATATATAAAACTTTTCTAAAAATGAAACTAACCTAAAATTAATGTACTAAATCAGAGAACATTAATGTACTAAAATTAATGTATTTTTAAAACACCATGCATATTACAATTGAAAAAATACATACACTCATACAAAAAACATGTAAAAAATACATACATACATATATGAACATACATAAGAAATACATACATCTAAAAAAATACGTACATACATATATGAAAATATAAAAACATCTAAAAACTTGTAAAAAACATCTAAAAACAATGTCGGTGGTGGCGGGGCCGGCAGGGGCGCGCAGTGCTCACAAGGGTGGCGTCAGGGCGGGCAGGGGCGAGCGACGGGCGGCGTCGGGGCGAGCAGGGGCGCGGGGAGGGGCGGCGACGGCGTCGGC
>NC_041385.1:790111901-790112816 GCF_002162155.2 Triticum dicoccoides | reverse complement strand
CGGGGCGGCGTGGGGCGCGGACGGCGACGAGGAGCGGTCGGCGACGACGAACACGGGCAGCCTGGCGGCGTCGAGGAGGTCGTCGGTGTCGTCGGGGGCAACTAGCGAGGGAAATCTGAAAAATTCCCAAGTGTTGCTTATATAGCAAAGGCTTTGGTCCCGGTTCGTGGCACAAACCGGGACCAATGCCCCCTTTAGTCCCTCGCCAGTTGCACCTTATAAATTGGTCCCGGTTCATAGCACCAACCGGGATTAATGCACCCGTTTAGTGCCGGTTGGTGCCACCAACCGGGACTAATGGACCCCTTTAGTGCCGGTTGGTGCCACCAATCGGGACTAATGCACCCCTTTAGTGCCGGTTGGTGCCACCAACCGGGACCAAATGGGCCTTGCACAACAGCGTGGTGGTGGGAGTTTAGTCCCACCTCGCTAGCTGAGAGAGATCCGCACCTTTTTATAAGGTGCGATGCGCCAACCCTCTCGAGCTTCTCTCTATAGCAGGCTTTCGGGCCTAATCTTTCTCTATGTGCCTGTGGGCCTACTAGGCTTACTACGGGCCTGAATCCTCGCCCATTGTTGGGTTTCTAGTCATATTCAGGCCGTGGGGGCCCAGTAGGAGGCACTTTTTTGTTTTTTTGTTTTCTTCACTTATTGTTGCTATTTTTAATTTTTTTTCTAGTTTTTTTGTTTTGTTTTCTGCATTATTTATTTTCTTTTGTTTTTGCATTATCTTTTAATTTTTTTTGCTTTTAGTTTTAGAAAAATTATAAACTTTCTGTTAGTGCCATTAGTTTTCAAATTTGAAAACACTTTTTTGTTTTTTTGTTTTCTTTCTTGCTTTATTTATTTTATTTTGTTTCTACTTACAACAAAATACTTATTGTTGCTATTTTTATTTTTTTTTAGTTTTTTTGT
>NC_041385.1:790102157-790111535 GCF_002162155.2 Triticum dicoccoides | reverse complement strand
GTTTTCTGCATTATTTATTTTCTTTTGTTTTTTGCCTTATTTTTTAATTCATTTTTGCTTTTAGTTTTAGAAAAATTATAAACTTTCTATTAGTGCCATTAGTTTTCAAATTTGAAAATACTTTTTTTGTTTTTTTGTTTTCTTTGTTGCTTTATTTATTTTATGTTGTTTCTACTTACAACAAAATACTTATTGTTGCTATTTTTATTTTGTTTCCAGTTTTTTTGTTTTGTATTCTACATTATTTATTTTCTTTTGTTCTTTGCTTTAATTTTTAATTCTTTTTGATTTTAGGTCAGCAAAATTATAAACTTTCTGTTAGTGACATTAGTTTTAGAAAAATTATAAACTTTCTGTTAGTGCCATTAGTTTTCAAATTTGAATAGTTAAAACATAGATGCGCCTATAGAGAAAATTCAACCTAAATTCATAATAAATTTCTATGAATTTTAGAGAAATTCACTATGAATTTAGGTCAAATTCCCTGTATAGGGGCATATATTTTCACTTTGAGAGGAGCTCAACAAGGCAGAGAGGGACGGGCTTATAAACCGGTGTGAGCGCCCTTCGATTGGCGAGGTGGGACTAAACTCTGAGCGCAACGAGGACCAACCCTTTAGTCCCGGTTTGTGGCACAAACCGGGACTAATGGTCATGGGCCAGGGGCGAGGCTCATTGGTCCCGGTTCGTGCATGGAACCGGGACCAAAAGGTCCACACGAACCGGGACCAACGGCCCACGTGGCTGCCCTCTTGAGAATGTTCTTGGTGAAAACATAGTTGACAAGGAGCGAACCGGGATTAATGGTATTACAAGGGCCAAACCATAAGACATTAAAGCATTTCAAATGAACTCTAGAAAAATTGAAAGTTGGCATGGTATCATAATTTCACCCACATACCATGTGCATGTACAAAATGGACAATGGTATCATACTCGTCTGTTACAAAGTTGGCGTGGTATCATCATAATAGTTGCGGGAGAAAGTCTTCACTTTTTCTTCGCTTGTGTCATTTGCTTATTGCGCCGTAACCATGGATAATCTTCATCGTTTGTCGGGATGCTGGGCTCAGCCTTGACTTTGAAGGGAGGAATTTCATGAATTTTTTCATAATCTTCAGACATGTTTGTCTTGCCCTCCACTCCCACGATGTCCCTTTTTCCTGAAAGAACTATGTGGCGCTTTGACTCATCGTATGATGTATTCGCTTCCTTATCTTTTATTTTTCTCAGTCCGGTAGACATGTCCTTCACATAGATAACCTGTGCCACATCATTGGCTAGGATGAACGGTTCATCAGTGTACCCAAGATTTTTCAGATCCACTGTTGTCATTCCGTACTGTGGGTCTACCTGTACCCCGCCTCCTGACAGATTGACCCATTTGCACTTAAACAAAGGGACCTTAAAATCATGTCCGTAGTCAAGTTCTCATATGTCCACTATGTAACCATAATATGTGTCCTTTCCCCTCTCGGTTGTTGCATCAAAGCAGACACCGCTGTTTTGGTTGGTGCTCTTTTGATCTTGGTCAATCGTGTAAAATGTATTCCCGTTTATCTCGTATCCTTTGTAAATCAATACAGTCAAAGATGGTCCCCTGGACAACAAGTACAACTCATCACAAACAGTGTTGTCACCTCTGAGACGTGTTTCCAACCAGCTGCTGAAAGTCCTGATGTGTTCACATGTAATCCAGTCGTCGCACTGCTCCGGGTGTTTGGAGCGCAGACTGTTCTTCTGTTCATCGACATACGGGGTCACCAAGGTAGAGTTTTGTAGAACTGTGTAGTGTGCTTGAGACCAAGAATATCCGTCCCTGCATATTATTGAGTCCCTTCCAAGCGTGCCTTTAACAGTCAATCTCCCCTCATACCGCGATTTAGGGAGACCTATCTTCTTAAGGCCAGGAATGAAGTCAACACAAAACCCGATGACATCCTCTGTTTGATGGCCCATGGAGATGGTTCCTTCTGGCCTAGCGCGATTACGGACATATTTCTTTAGGACTCCCATGAACCTCTCAAAGGGGAACACATTGTGTAGAAGTACAGGCCCCAGAATGACAATCTCGTCGACTAGATGAACTAGGACGTGTGTCATGATATTCAAGAAGGATGGTGGGAACACGAGCTCGAAACTGACAAGACATTGCGCCACATCACTCCTTAGCCTTGGTACGATTTCTGGATCGATCACCTTCTAAGAGATTGCATTGAGGAATGCACATAGCTTCACAATGGCTAATCGGACGTTTTCCAGTAGAAGCCCCCTCAATGCAACCGGAAGCAGTTGCGTCATAATCACGAGGCAGTCATGAGACTTTAGGTTCTGGAACTTTTTCTCTGCATATTTATTATTCCCTTTATATTCGACGAGAAGCCAGTCGGGACCTTCATACTGAGCAGGCATTCAAAGAAGATTTATTTATCTTCTTTCATAAGAGCGTAGCTGGAAGGACCTTCATACTCTTCGGAGGCATGCCGTCTTTTTCGTGCAAACGTTGCAGGTCCTCCCGTGCGTCACGTGTATCTTTTGTCTTTCTATACACGCCCAAGAAGCCTAGAAGGTTCACGCAAAGGTTCTTCATCACGTGCGTCACGTCTATTGAAGAGCGGACCTCTAGGTCTTTCCAGTAGGGTAGGTCCCAAAATATAGATTTCTTCTTCCACATGGGTGCGTGTCCCTTAGCGTCATTCGGAACAGCTAGTACGCCGGGACCCTTTCCAAAGATTACGTGTAAATTATTGACCATAGCAAGTACGTGATCACCAGTACGCATGGCAGGCTTCTTCCAGCGATCTGCCTCGCCATTGAAATGCTTGCCTTTCTTTCAACATTGATGGTTGGTCGGAAGAAATCGACGATGGCCTAGGTACACATTCTTCCTGGAGCTTCCCAGGTATATACTATCGATGTCAAGTAAACAGTGCGTGCATGCGTGGTATCCCTTGTTTGTCTGTCCTGAAGGGTTACTAAGAGCGGACCAATCGTTGATGGTCACGAACAGCAACGTCTTTAGGTCAAATTCCTCCTGTTTGTGCTCATCCCATGTACATACACCGTTTCAATTCCACAGTTGTAGAAGTTCTTCAACTAATGTCCTTAGGTACACATCAATGTCGTTGCCGGGTTGCTTAGGGCATTGGATGAGAACTGGCATCATAATGAACTTCCGCTTCATGCACATCCAAGGAGGAAGGTTATACATACATAGAGACACGGGCCAGGTGCTGTGATTGCTGCTCTGCTCCCCGAAAGGATTGATGCCATCCGCGCTTAAAGCAAACCATACGTTCCTTGGGTCACTTGCAAACTCATCCCAGTACTTTCTCTCGATTTTTCTCCACTGCGACCCGTCAGCGGGTGCTCTCAACTTCCCGTCTTTCTTACGGTCCTCACTGTGCCATCGCATCAACTTGGCATGCTCTCCGTTTCTGAACAGATGTTTCAACTGTGGTATTATAGGAGCATACCACATCACCTTCGCAGGAACCCTCTTCCTGGGGGGCTCGCCGTCAACATCACCAGGGTCATCTCGTCTGATCTTATACCGTAATGCACCACATACTGAGCATGCGTTCAGATCCTTGTACGCACCGCTGTAGAGGATGCAGTCATTAGGGCATGTGTGTATCTTCTGCACCTCCAATCCTAGAGGGCATACGACCTTCTTTGCTGCGTATGTATTGTCGGGCAATTCGTTATCCTTTGGAAGCTTCTTCTTCAATATTTTCAGTAGCTTCTCAAATCCTTTGTCAGGCACAGCATTCTCTGTCTTCCACTGCAGCAATTCCAGTACGGTACCGAGCTTTGTGTTGCCATCTTCGCAATTGGGGTACAGCCCTTTTTTGTGATCCTCTAACATGCGATCGAACTTCAGCTTCTCCTTTTGACTTTCGCATTGCGTTCTTGCATCGACAATGACCCGGCGGAGATCATCATCATCGGGCACATCGTCTGGTTCCTCTTGATCTTCAGCAGCTTCGCCCGTCGCAGCATCATCGTGCACATCGTCTGGTTCCTCTTGATCTTCAGTAGCATCAGCATATTCAGGGGGCACGTAGTTGTCATCGTACTCTTCTTCTTCGCCGTCTTCCATCATAACCCCTATTTATCCATGCCTCGTCCAAACATTATAGTGTGGCATGAAACCCTTGTAAAGCAGGTGGATGTGAACGATTTTCCGGTCAGAGTAAGACTTCGTATTCCCACATATAGGGCATGGACAACACATAAAACCATTCTGCTTGTTTGCCGCAGCCACTTCGAGAAAATCATGCACGCCCTTAATGTACTCGGAGGTGCGCCTGTCACTGTACATCCATTGCCGATTCATCTGCGTGCATTATATATAATTAAGTGTGTCAAAAATCATTACAGAACATCATGAATAGATAATTAAGCGACCAAATTAATAGAAGTTCATCATCACATTAAAACCAAAGTACATACATAGTTCTCATCTAACAACATAAAGCTCTGCAGAGCCTCTAAATTAATTAAACCATACATTGTAACTATGTAAAACATTTCAATGCGAAAACAAATGCGATCATAATCGCAACCAAGGTAACAACTGATCCAACGGCATAATGATACCAAGCCTCGGTATGAATGTCATATTTTCTAATCTTTCTTATCTTCAAGCGCATTGCATCCATCTTGATCTTGTGATCATCGACGACATCCGCAACATGCAAGTCCAATATCATTTCTCCTCCTCAATTTTTTTTATTTTTTCCTTCAAGAAATTGTTTTCTTCTTCAACTAAATTTAACCTCTTGACAATAGGGTCGGTTGGAATTTTCGGTTCAACAACCTCCTAGATAAATAAAATCTATGTCACGTTGGTTGGCATAATTTTCATAAATAATAAATGAACCAATAGTTATGAAAAGATAATATATACCACATCCGAATCATAGACAGGACGAGGGCCGACGGGGGCGGATACCAAAACCATCGCACTATATAAGATGCAATAATAAAAGTAAGAAAATAATACAAGTATCTATCTAAACATACAAGTAAGAATATTTTTCCTTTCAGAAAGAAGATAAGAACAAGAGGCTCACCACGGTGGTGCCGGCGATGAGATCGACGCGGGTGATCGATGTCGGTGAAGACGGGGATGGGGCGTGACGGACCGCTAAACCTAGACAAATATTGAGGAAAATGGAGCTTGGAGGTCGAACTTGGAGAGGAGAAAGCTTAAGTAGTGTGGCTCGGGCATTCCATCGAACACCTTGTGTGCATAGGAGGTGAGCTAGAGCACCACCAAGCCCTCTCCCCCTCGGCGGCAAGAAAAAACAGAGCAGTGTGCTCTGCTCTTACGCGAGGGGTATATATAGGCACCTCATTGGTCCCGGTTGGTGGCATGGACCAGGACTAAAGGGCAGCCTTTGGTCCCGGTTCAAGCCACCAACCGGGACCAATGGTGGTGGGCCAGGAGCGAGGCCCATTGGTCCTGGTTCCTCCCACCAACCGGGACCAAAAGGTCCAGACGAATCAGGACCAACGGCCCACGTGGCCCGGCCGGCCCCCGGGGCTCACGAACCGGGTCCAATGCCCCCATGGGTCCCAGTTCTGGACTGAACCGGGACTAATGGGCTGACCCGGCCTGGACCTTTGCCCCCTTTTCTACTAGTGTGTACTAGTTGGAGGAGTAGTGCCTTTCGCTCGTCTACCAGTGAGTAAAGTCGCTTGCCTCCCTCCCCAACCACCGCTTCCCCTCCCACCGGCAGCGTATCCCATGCTCTCTGATTCACCTCGCTGAGGTTTACCTCTAACTTTCTCTCACCTTCCTCGCCCACTGCACACGAGGAAGGAGGCTGGAGACCAGCACCATCCTCTGGTTTGAGCACCTTCAAGGTTGTGGATCTCGGCTACATCATCATGAGCACGTAATAGTTCTTGTCAACGCTAATGTGTTGAACTCCTCGTTGTCTTTGGCTATTGTGAAAGAAGGCTCACCCTTCGAGATGTGGCTACTCGAGCCTGGCGCCTTGAACTGCTCCACCACCTATGCCTGCAGTTGATTGCTCAGGTCCTCGCATCCCTTGACTTGATGTAGGTTTCTATGTGTGGGGTCTTGAAGACGTCTGGCTTGGGGATGGCAAACATAACAATAGTGTGGTAAAGTTGAGGAAATGCAACAACACATGTCTTTTCCTTGGACGCAAAAATCATTGAACTGGAGCACCATGACATTGGGAGTTTCTATTTTCTTAGATAGTATATTTCTGTTAAATTGGAGTTAATTGGCGTGGGCATAAGATTTGCAACCAAGGACGGACCCCAAAAGAAAACAAAGGCTATAAAAAGAAAGACAACAACATGCTATTTTGTCAATTGTCAATGCAACAATGGCATGCATGCTAAGTCGACATTCATACACCACCTAACATCTCATCCACCCCTCACAACTCGAAGTGACCACAGATCCATCGACCACACGAGATCCTGCTTCATAGTCTCTGATACGTCTCCAACGATTCTATAATTCTTGATTGTTTCATGCTGTTATTTTATCATTCTTGAATGTTTTATATTCATTTTATAGAAACTCTATATCATTTTTTGGGACTAACCTATTGACATAGTGCCCAGTGCCAGTTGCTGTTTTTTGCTTGTTTTCGCAGAATATGAGTACCAAACGGAGCCCAAATGCCACGAAACTTTTTGGAGATGTGAGAACATTTTTTGAAAACACAATCTTTTTTCCCAATTTGTGAACATGTTTTTTGAAAACACAAGTTTTTTAAAACCCCGAACATATTTTCAAACAATTTTAAATTCTAAACATTGTTAAAGTTTGTGCATTTTGTAAAAAGAAACAGAAAAAGGAGAGGGAAAAAGAAGAAGAAAGAAACAGAAAAGATAAAAAATAAAATGAAAATAAAAAAACAGAGAAGGACAAAAACGAAAAAAACTAACTGAAAACCAGCCAAAAAAACAATAGGAAATAAGAAAAACCGATTCGGGGAACCTTCTAGAAAGTTCCCAAAAACGGAGAATACCGTAGCTATGGTAACCGCTAACGGGCTGGCCCAGATTGCGTCGCTCCCTCATGAATCTTGTGCCAACCCTCGACATCTTGACGCAACCTGCGTCACATAGGATTTTCCATCCCTGAGAGTCGGCCTAGATAGCCGGGCATAAACCAGGAAGAGATTCTAAGCAAATCATATTCTTCGACTAAGGCGGAAAATAATAGCCTAGTCTTCCATGTGAAGCGTCCATAGGTCAACTCGTATGTTCGGCAATTTTTCATGTTAGGCACGTGCCCAGGGTTTCTTTTGGTTTTGTACCGCATTTGCTAATTTTCTATCAGTTTTATCTTTTCTTTCCCCTTTCTAAACTTTTCTCTTTTCTAAAAAGTTAATTATTTTTAATGTGTGGGATTTTTTGAAAACAATTTTTTTAACGCGTGAACACTTTTTAAATGCACGACCACCTTTCGAACTCGTGAATGTTTTTAATTGCATGACGTTCTTACACTCACGAAAAAAAATTAACACGTTGATATTTTTAAGTAGATGCATATTTTTAACACGAAAAAACTCCCCTAGATATACAAACTTGTCTCCCGGAGCACATTACATGGACATTTTTGTAACAACACATATTCAAAAAAATAGAAAAACAATCTTTTGAGTATAGACTTTACATTTCTTCTATGATTCATGCAAAAAAAGCACACCATCATTTTTAAGAATAGAAATGAAACTAGAGAAAGAAAAAAAGGAAGTAACCATGCGCGGATGTGGCTATATGGGCCTGACCCATTCCATGTGCCTTGTGCTATTTCAATGTTATTCTCTGTTTAAAGTGGAGAATAGGAGCACTCGTGTATCCAGGAGGACCTCCTATTTACGTGTGCCCTGTGCTATTTCGACGTTGGTCGCTGCATCAGCAACATAGGCCCACTTGTCAGCCCTTGCGAATCTGCGGATGGTCTGGGCGTTGGCCTAGGTAACCACGCTTGGGACAACTCATCTTTTCTTGGACGAACTAGCAGTAGATGGTGGTGTTCGTGAACCAAAGAAAAGAACATCAAAGGTGCATATGCCTGGGAACTTTTGCGAAAAACAACATGATATTTAACACACAACCGACTATTGTGCCATAATAAGGCATAAATTTTCTCTACACTTAATTAAGTTTTCATATTTGCTGGTACTCCCTCCTTCCATCTATATAGAGCCTAATGTATTTTTCAAGACCGCCTTTGACTATTGACAATATTAATAGTACATGAGATCTATAGTGTGAAAATTATATCATTGGAAACTCCTTCCACATATGAATTTGATGGTATGTTTTCTGTAAGTTGCATGTCATATATTATTGCTCTAACATTTGGTCAAAGATAGCCTCGAAAAACGCATTAGGCCCTATATAGATGGAAGGAGGGAGTAAATAAAACGAAAAAAAATCCTGGACGGCATATATAGTAATAAATTATCCTATTTCCATTTATTATATGGCATGATTATTTAACATAATGATATTATGCCGAGCTATCGGCTAAAATCGAGCGAGCTAGTATTGGCTCAAGATTGGCTCATTTCTCAACCAAGCTACAAAAAGTGTTAGTACTCAGTTTTTTTTGAATCGAACCAAAAAATGAGTCGATCTGGAGCAGCTCACGAGCCTCGGGCTTTTCTTGCAGCCCTAGTCATGCATAATCAGTGGATCGCCTGCACCCAGGATGACCTTCATACATGCGTGCACCTGGACCCAGTCGTGCCTGGACGGAGGTACCACTACCAGTAGTAGTGTAAACGCAGTGGACAAGAGGAGTGTTGACTTCTCAACTGTAGTAGGAGTACGATCTCGCCGACAGCGCCATAAATGTAACGACTGTGATCGAGCCCAACAAAAAATCATTGGTGCCGGAGCAGGCCGAATTTCGTGTTTTGACCCTTTTTGAAAGAATTTCGGGATCTGATCCTAGTTCGGAAAAATTTCGGAATCTGACCCTTTTGCCTACCGCCACAGGGCCTGGCGGTAGGATTGCGTGCCCTACCGCCATACCCTACGGCGGTAGGCCCTTTGACGGCGACTGACGGCCGTTGGCAGGCGCTGACGTGGAAAAGGCCTACTGCCATCCCCTACGGCGGTAGGTTACTGGAGCCTACCGCCATACCCTCTGGCGGTAGGGTCCTGTGTTCTGAATAAGGTGGGGAGGGGCTGGTTTGTGGGCCCCATCACCACTCTTCTTCCCCACTCATCTTCTTCCCCGTGGTCAGCTCCTCTTCCCCCTCTCTCCCCCTCACAACCCCCCCTAGATCCACTCCATTTGCTTGGGATTTCATCGGTGGATTCCCCCTCCTCAACCACTCATTCAGCCCACATCACCTCTCCACCGAG
>NC_041385.1:790086974-790101915 GCF_002162155.2 Triticum dicoccoides | reverse complement strand
CCCCTCTTTCTTTGAAGCACAAGAGCCTCCCAAATCTCTCTCATTTGTTTGAGATTTCTCCGGTGGATTCTTACCATTTTCATCACTCAAGGTGGCTCTCTCATTTCCCCTCATTTTGATTGGTTGATATCTTTGTTTACTTTGCATTTGCTCATTTGATTGCAAACCCTAGCTCATCATTTTGGTGTGGTCAAATCAATTACTATGATCCATTTAGGTTTATGTTTGTGATTTCCTTATGTATGATGTGCTTAGAATTGCTTGTAGAAAAGTTTGTGTGCCTAAATCTAGTGCTAATCTTAATGTACATAATGGGGATTAGGTTATGCTTAAGAAAGCAATTAAAGCTAAGTTACTTTAATAGCAACTTTTCGAATTGTAGGATGGCACCGTTTGTTTTCTTTGAAACTTCTGCTGAGGCGGCGGCGAACTATGAACGCGGATTGATTGAGGAAAAGATGAACTTGTGGATCGAAGCCATTGATGCGTTGAATGCGGAGTGTAGGGCCTTTTCATATAATTATTTCAATAAAGACCGTTCCGAAAATTTTATAACAAAAAAGGAGAGGCTGATGAAGAAGCTCAAGATGGCGGAAAAAAATTGTAGGCGTGATCTTGCAATGCAAATTACATTGTGTGCGACAACGGCAGAATATGCTGAGATAGACATGGGCAATCATGGTCAGGTCATTGATTGGTTAGTTCGCCAACCATTCTCGTCGGATGAGAACCGTGCATCTCGTTGGGCATGGGTCAAAGAAAGAAATGATGTTATTTGTTGCAACCCGGGACCGTACGCCGCATAGTATTGCATGAGGCTATGTAATCTTTGTCATTTGGACTGTAATGACATGTACCCTATGCTTGGTCGTCGTTTGAACTACTATGACTTGTACCCTTAACATTTGAACTCATTAAGAACTTGGTGTTGTATGTCATATCAAGTAACCGAGTGTTGTACTCTACTTAATTTATTTTATGTTTTTGTTTATGTCATCTTAAACCCGTATATTCATGTAGGATGGACAGTCGATCCATTACTATGAACATAGCGTGTGAGAAGATCATGGCGGAGCGACACCGTTGCTTGAAGAAGGAATGTGAAGCATGGTTGAAGAGTTGTGATGAGGCAAATGCGACCATGAAGGATTTCAGCAAGTATCACTTTATCGAGGAACCTTCTGATGCTAAGGAGAAAAAAGCATTCCGTCTGATAAGTATGAGAGATATGTTACCTGTTTAGAAAATGTGTCGTTGAGCATGAGTTATTAGTTTCAAATGATGTCATCCGAACCGGGTCATGTTTTAATAAGTTTGAACATTTGTTATTCGTGAATGTAATGAACTATGTTGAGTTGAGTTATGTATGTGCTTGCGAGATGATCATTCTAATATTTGATAGAATTGGGTATATTATGCTAACGTTCGACACATATGGAGCAAAACAGGGGAGAGGAGGGAGCAGACCCTACCGCCACAGGCCATGGCGGTAGGGTGCTGGACCTTACCGTCAGGTTGCATGGCGGTAGGGTGTCTACCCTACCGCCAGGGCGCTGGCGTTTCTCGTCACAGAAGATTTGCCCCCCCCTACCGCCATGCAACCTGACGGTAAGGTCCAGCACCCTACCGCCATGGCCTGTGGCGGTAGGGTCTGGTCCTACCGCCAACGGTTTTGGTTTCTTCGTCACGGAAACTTTGCCCCCCCTACCGCCATGCAACCTGGCGGTAGGGTCCATCACCCTACTGCCATGGCCTGTGGCGGTAGGGTTCTAACTCCGAAAACAGAGCACTCTGTTCTGTTATATCCCACTTCTCTTCCCAGCACAACAGTTTTTCAATAAGAATCATGACAAATCCCAGAATACACTAACAAACTAAATTCATTCACAACACATTGCAAACATCTTCACACCAAATCCAATACAAATGGCAAATTCATTCACGACAAGTTGACGACACATGGCTTTTTGCCTTAGTACTACATAGTTCATGATAAATTTGGCATGGCTTCATCCGGTTACATGACGAGTCCACCGAAGGCGAAGGCTTTACTGAGTCATACGGGGCCATTTCCCCTTCCTGTCACGTGCCTCATCCTCCTCTTGTGCCTTGCGAGCTCTTGCAAGCTTTCTTGCCCTCTCCTCCTCACGAGCAAGCTTCGCTTGGCGTGCCCTCTCCTCCTCGCGTTGCTTCCGCTCCATCCTCTCTTTTTGACGACGCTCTTCCTCCAAGCCTCTTTGAAACCTTTCTTCGAATAGCCGTTTGCCTTCGGCATCCATGCCTTCCCATACTTGACCGGGTGTCCGAATTGTTCCTCAATCGAAGACATGAGAAACTTGACCTTCACGGTTGGATCATGTGCTATTTGATGCAACAATTTATATCCTAGATACTCCGACGTGAGTTGACGGTGTCCTTTGCTTCGGTCGGCCTTGTCCGGGGGTACGCACGTGTGAGTGCCAACATGACTCTTCAAGACCCATTGCCCGGTTTCTTTGATTTTTCTACCGCGGACCATCCATTTGCAACCTTCTTTGTCACATTTGACCGTGTACCGAAGTTTTTGATTTGAATGACCAACAATAAACGGCCTATGATTCCTAATGGCATAGTCACACAACCATATCTTGAACTCTACCAAAGAACCAAACTTGATGCCTTTCTTCAAATGAGCATTCTCATCCTCATTTTCTAGTCGAGGATCACTGAATTTGGGGCACGGCGTTGGCTCGGACAACCATAATCTCATCCCACCATCAACGACTGCATTGTCCGCAAGACTCACGTCTTTAAACAAAGGCGACCCTCTCCCCTTGCCGGTCACCTTCTTGTAGATTTCGTTTTCTTGCGCAGTCAACCCATCCTCATCCAACTCTTCCTTCGGACCCTCGTCATCCGAGTTATACCCACACATACGGTTATAAGGGAGGGTACGGTCCATGTCTTGTTGCCGCACAATGACATCCAAGTTACCAATTGGATTGTAATGGATCTCTTCATTCCCCGAGTAAACATCCTCCTCTAGAGCAACAATAGCATCATCATCAACATGAGGAATAGCATCTTCTTCAACATGAGGAATAGCATCATGACGGAGTACTATGGCGCTAGCGTTGATATGATCTTCATTGGGTTGGCTACTTGGTGGTTGGCTAGAAGAATTGGGGACATACACCTCGGCACTGTCATCATGCATGGGGGAGGATGCATTGCGGTTGAGATCAATTTGCAAAGGAGGAGGATCAACCTTTGTGGCAAAGATCTCAAGAGACTTGTCTTGTGACGCGTCTACTTTTTCCTTGTACACATTCCAATGCAATTGGGAGGTGATGGGCATACTCTTTAATCGGGACTTTACTCCCAATCCAACGTCATACCTCCCAATAAGCTTAACCTTGGCATTTGGGTCATTCCAATGTAAGACGCTTCTCACTTAAACTACAAGATCATCAAAGCTTGGACTTGTGTCAAAAACCATAGCCTCTTCCCCTTCATCGTCATTTCCAAGCATAAATGTCGACTTGTCCAAATAATGAATGTTTACGAGCTTATGCATCTAAGAAAATGGGAACAATATAATCAATCCATATATGTCATCCAACCAACACAAATGGACAAATGAACGAAATTTTGCATAACTACTATTCATACTAAAGTTAACCTAACCATTAACCACTAACCCTAACCATAACCCCTAACTTAACCACTATAACCCTAACCCCCAACATAACCACCAACATAACCACCAACATAACCACCCAACATCCCTAACCCTAACCCTAACACCAACCCCTAACATAACCACAACCCTAGCCATAAATGCATCATAAATGCACACAACAACATCAACACCTAGGGTTTGCAATAAATTGACCAAATCAACACAAAATAAAGATCTCAACCAATCAAAAGAAGGGGGAATGGGGGAGGTACCTTGGGTGATGAAAATGCTCCGGATCCACCGATGAAATCCCAAGCAAATGGAGTGGATCTAGGGGGGGTTTGTGAGGGGGAGAGAGGGGGAAGAGGAGCTGAGCACGGGGAAGAAGATGAGTGGGGAAGAAGAGTGGTGATGGGGCCCACAAACCAGCCCCTCCCCACCTTATCCAGAACACAGGACCCTACCGCCAGAGGGTATGGCGGTAGGCTCCAGTAACCTACCGCCGTAGGGGATGGCGGTAGGCCCTTTTCCACGTCAGCACCTGCCAACGGCCGTCAGTCGCCGTCAAAGGGCCTACCGCCGTAGGGTATGGTGGTAGGGCACGCAATCCTACCGCCAGGCCCTCTGGCGGTAGGCAAAAGGGTTAGATCCCAAAATTTTTCCGAACTGGGGTCAGATCCCGATTTTATTTGCAAAAAGGGTCAAAACACGAAATTTGGCCGCCGGAGCACGGGGCATCCCCATCGCACGCACGGCGCTCGTCATTACCGCATTAACTAATCCCATCCTTAATCAGACACCATAACAACAAAATTGACGTGAGACGTTCCAACGTCACAAGGCTAGTACTACTCCAAATGAGGCACAGCACGGCGCAACTACTTGAACTTGCCAGTACGACTGCAGCGCGCGTGCGTCCCGATCTTCTAGAGAACCGGAGCGGAGCGGTCAGGTCGGCGGCTGGTAGGTCACCCGCGCCTGCTGCATCGTCCGACCGATGCCGTCTCCCCTCGTCAATCCCCGACAGCGAGTTCTCAACCCCGATCCAGCGACTCGACCTCCCGTGCATTGCTTCTCCCTGACTCACCCGCTGACTGACAGGTGGGCCACGGCCGCGAGCCGCGCCTCACGAGGCAGCGCCGCCGTAGCGCTGTTGTAGTGCATGCACCCGTTCCAGTGGTCACAAAACATATTTATATAAACCCTAAAAAAATCAGATCAAAATTCACAAGACCTATTGAGACACAAAAATGACAAGGACAACAACATGAACAGTGTCATAAATGACACTTTTCACATATAGATTTTCTTTTCTGTTTCTCAATTTATATTTCGAACTGTGGTCTGAATTTTTTGAGGGGTTATAGACATATCTTTGTGAACATCCAGAAAAAGATTCAGAATTTTCTAAAACATCTAAATATGACTTATGAAAATTTGTAGCACGGGAGCATGTAAAAGACGGCATCACTTGATATCCACCGTCGCCGGCTATTAGGGTTCATTATTTTTTATATTTTCTTGACTGTAACACGTAGTCGGCGAGCGGGTTGATCATCACAAGAAGCACTGAAGCACAGGAGGCCACTGGCTCGGTTTTGGATTAAAGAATGTCTTGATTGCGTTGGCATATGAAAGGTCAACTCATGGCGTCACAATAATAAAGATCTTCATAACACAAAGTGAATGAGTAAATTGCAGAAAACCATCACTTTGAAGGCAAGCTTTGCGAAAATCACTACAATACATTTTTTTTTGCAAAAAACACCGTGTCTACTGTAATCTTTTTGCAAATAACACTGATCGGCGGATTTGCCTCTGTTGAGTATGTTTATGACAGATGGCGCCCACTAATCAGGCTGATGTGGCACCAATTTCTAACACCGTTAAGTTCAACCGTTTTACTGGACATGGAGCCCACTTGTCAGCATTTCATCCTGATTTCTCTCTCTGCCCCCGAGCCAGCAACATGCAGCAGCGCCGCACCGCCCATCACCATTGCCCCTGAGCTCCACGAAATTCACCGCCGTTAACCAGTTCTATGTTTATACAATAATTGTTTTCATACAAACACAAGTATATTAGCTTTTGCGTGCAATCTCAATATGTAAGGCGCACGCAGGCGACTTCATGTCCATAGCAGCTAAAGGCACGCTAGGATCGCTAATTTCCTGGAGATCGTGCATGCCTCCAGAAAGTATCCTTTCGAGCTCGAGCTCATTTCAGCATGGATGAACAGTGAATTTGTTTAAAAATTCAAAAAAATCTGAATTTTTTTGGTATACTTTGGTAAATGTTTTAAGTGTTTGCAAATTTTCATCATGAGATCACATTTGTGGAAGGTGTGGCAAAAAAAAATCAGTGTTCCCAAATACTTTCGAAAGTAGCATTTTGAGAACATCGTTTTTTTTGTCACGCCTCTCTCGAATGTGATCTCATGACGAAAATTTGCAAGCACTTAGAAAATTTGTCAAAATTTATAAAAAAATCATAATTTTTTGAAACTTTTTTCATTTTTTTTATTTTACTATTCATGCGGACTCATTTGAGCCCGAGCTCAAATACTCCACGTCACATGCCTCCCTATTTCTTTCATTTTTTAGTCATGGATGCCTTCCTCTCTACAACATGTTCGTTGGATGCGCGCTAATCTTCATGTTGAAAAAAATGCGTCCAACAATATGGAAAGAAGGGAGTATATAATACTCATGAGCTTTTTCAAGATGCACTAAGGCTGGTCGTAGTGTGGAGTATTATATAGTAGTATCATGCATATAATACTACTTTGGTAATGCATACATAGTATCGTAAGTTAGTATCCTAGGTTGCCTTATTAATTGTTATGTATGACACAAAGTAGTACAATATTTAGTATGATACGGTATCATGATATGATACCACACCCTCTCTTTTCTCATTTAATTGTGTGTCACATCATCAAATAAGTCTAGTTGGCATGCATGATACCACTTATGTTACTACCATACGACTAGCTTAACAACTCTAGGGAGGTAAGAGTTGGTTTCTATCATGGCCGCTGATCTTAGACTATTCATTTTGGATACCAAAATACTACTGGCTATTTCCTGTTAATACATGTACATCATAACAACAAATCATAAATGTCAGTGGAGATTTATCTATTCTTTCAAACTGTAGACATACATGCTATTTGCAAAACATAGTTCGCCGCTGCACCTAGTTCAGTGTCACCGTCTACTTCAATTTGCTCGTCATCTCAACTATGTTAATAGTACATCTTCTCTTTAAATGTCTACTTAATCCGCCGCCATCTCATACATTACTATAGAAAAACTTTTATGAACCAACCTAATCCACTTTCTCCTACAGGAGCGGCTAGGGAGAAGCTTCATCCCCTCTAAGCTCCACCGACGAGCCCATGAACTCGCCTAGCCTCTGTCCGTTGATCCGACGGCTGGCGGCAGGGAGGGGAGTCCCAGTAAATCGGTATGGTTAGTAGTTTATGTCAAGTTTTATTAGTCCTCGCAAGGGAAACATTGTGGTAGTTATCTTCGAGTTGGTTTTCCAAGATCTGATTTTCTTCGAGTTATTCTGTCGGAATGGACTCGAATGAGCTCCGCGCAAATTCTTCGCCATTTCTTGTTTTAATCCATGTGAGAAACAAACTTGAAAATCCTCTCACAATGCTTGTAGTTGGGAATAGCATTAAAAAGTTGGCAAGGATGACATTTGTATTGTATCAAACATGACATGCATTTGAGAACAAATTTTGCCCGATTGATTCAGTTTTTTTTTCACGTAAGAGCATGCAGCTTGCTGATCCTACATGCCAATACTAGCCAGAGACATACAACCTACAACTATGAAATTGCAACATTCAAGATAACATGACAAAGAGATTGCTTTACAACCCAACACCCTATTATCAGGACACAATTCAACCTAGCAAGACCTAGTTAGTCAACTCCATGATGGCGCTAACAACGCCACCATCCTCAACCTTGAGCCCCTTGCACGCCCTGGATACACGGAGGCTTGCATCATCACAAGCTTGACGTGGTTATTGTTAACGCTAATGTATCGACCTCCTTGTTGGCCCAGGCTAGCTACTACAGAAGGATCACCCTTCGAGACGAGGCTACTCGGGCGATCGGGCCCAACACCTTGAACTTCTTCGCAGCCTGTGTATGTAGCTGATTGCAATGATCCTCAATCTTCGCATCCTCGAACATGATGTTGATCTATGAATAACGGCTCTTGAAGACATATGGTTTGGAGATGGCGAACATAAACTTGCAATGGTGTGGCGAAGTTGAGAAGATGAAACAACACATGTGTTTACCTTGGATGCGAAAACCATTGAATTGAAGCACCATGATGTCGAGATTTTATATTTGATGCTATATTTATTTCAAATTGGATTTAGCTGGTGTGGGGTTAAGATTTGCAACATAGCAGGGAGAAAAAACGCTACAAATAAGGAAGACAACAGTAGGCTATGCTGTTAACACAAACATGCATGACCCGTCGATTTAAATCTTGAAGGCAACCGGCAATATGAGGGTTGGGAGGCGAAGATTCAAGAATTTTTCAACTATCACAAATTGTAGATGGTGTATGAGGCTATAATATTGGGCATGTCTCTACCTTTTTGTATAGGATCCAAATGCACCCTTCCCACCATGTCGACAAATCAGTGTTGAGTGTAAATGATATGGTGAGCTTGGACAATGGAGCAGAGCACACATGTGTAGCCAAGCCTCTTTGGATCAAGAAACATTAAGGCTTGTGTGCGAAGCAGGCTCCATGAAAGCACAAGTGCTCCCTAGGTGGTTTTGGTAATTAATGTCAACATATCTCTTGTTGGACTAACACTTTTATCTAGTATGTTTCCGATAAGTTCAACATTAGAGTGGCATGGACTAAAGGATGTGGGAACTCCTTCAAGATGCTAAGGACAAAGGATTGGCTAAAGCTTCAAGCTCAAGACTCTTCATTTTACATTTTAGTGATCCAAGATCACATTGAGTCTATAGGAAAAGCCAATACTATCAAGGAGGGATGGGGTGTTGCTTAATGAGCCTCTTGCTTCAAGTGCTTAGTGATATGCTCCAAATACCCTCAACCACTTTCTCACATCCTCATATGACCTAATCCTAAAGCCAAAATCGGTCACACCGATTCTTTCTATCCGGCGCCACTGAGTTCATATGTCATAGCCACTGCCACAAACCCTAGGCAAATCGATCTCACCGATAGGGATCTCGGTCTCACCGAGATGGGATTGTAATCTCTCTGTGTATGTCCATTATCAAAATTGGTCTTACCGAGTTTGAGAAATCGGTACTACCGAGATTACAATGCAAACTTTTTGGTTGACTCACTACCAAAATCGGTCCCACCGAGTTTGACTAATCCGTCCAACCGAGTTTGCCTGACCAACTCTCTGATTAGCTAATTACCAAAATTGGTCTCACCGAGTTTGTGTAATCGGTCTCACCGAGATTATGTTATGCCCTAACCCTAATCATATCGGTCATACCGAGTTGCATTTTGGTCCCACCGAAAATCCTAACGGTCACTAAATTTGCTGAGTCAGTCTGACCGAGTTTTACAATTCGGTCCCACCGAGTTTGGCAAGTTGTGTGTAACGGTTAGATTTTGTGTGGAGGCTATATATACCCCTCCACCTCCTCTTCATTCATGGAGAGAGCCATCGGACTGAACCTACACTTCCAGCATCCTATCTCTGAGAGAGAACTACCTACTCATGTGTTGAGGCCAAGATATTCCATTCCTACCATATGAATCTTGATCTCTAGCCTTCCCCAAGTTGCTTTCCACTCAAATCTTCTTTCCACCAGATCCAAATCCTATGAGAGAGAGTTGAGTGTTGGGGAGACTATCATTTGAAGCACAAGAGTAAGGAGTTCATCATTAACGCACCATTTGTTACTTCTTGGACAGTGGTGTCTCCTAGATTGGCTAGGTGTCACTTGGGAGCCTCCGACAAGATTGTGGAGTTGAACCAAGGAGTTTGTAAGGGCAAGGAGATCGCCTACTTCGTGAAGATCTACCACTAGTGAGGCAAGTCCTTCGTGGGCGACGGCCATGGTGGGATAGACAAGGTTGCTTCTTCGTGGACCCTTCGTGGGTGGAGCCCTCCGTGGACTCACGCAACCGTTACCCTTCGTGGGTTGAAGTCTCCATCAACGTGGATGTATGATAGCACCACCTATCGGAACCACGCCAAAAACATCCGTGTCTCCAATTGCGTTTGAATCCACCAAAACCCTTCCCTTTACATTATTGCAAGTTGCATGCTTTACTTTCCGCTGTTCATATACTCTTTGCATGCTTGCTTGTTATGTATTGTGAATGTTAAACTTGTGCCTAAACTCCACTTAAACTTAAAGAGGTTAAAAACTGCAACTTTGGTACTTACTGTCTAATCACCCCCCCTCTAGACACCTCTTCTCAAGGTCCTACACTCCAGGACTTGGTCATAATATTGACTGATGGATAGCTAATGGCTAATGCGCTCACCAACTTTTTTTAGTGTAATCATGACTGGCCCTTATAAAAGACACACTCCTGAGCTAAACAAACACGATGGGGGTCGAGGCTCCTGAGACAGAGACACTTCAGATAAATAGCGAGGGTGGATGGATGCAATCCATTATGAAAATAAGAATGGGGGCCATATGGAAACACACCATCTCTAAAAATCATGTGTGGCATAGTAAAACTGAAAAATCAAGTATTTGCTAAGAGGGAAGGTAGGGGCAACACAAATATGCACACGAAGGAGAAAACATGAGAAAATGGAAATCCTTCAAGAATAGTCCCGAGAAAGAGGGCGACATGTGAAGCATTGCGGCTTGGACTCGAGGAGTTTTAGAGATTTGTGAAGGAGAAAGTGGCGGCTGCTGCCATTGTCAG
Source organism: Triticum dicoccoides (assembly GCF_002162155.2). Taxonomy (NCBI): domain Eukaryota; kingdom Viridiplantae; phylum Streptophyta; class Magnoliopsida; order Poales; family Poaceae; genus Triticum; species Triticum dicoccoides. The sequence continues at coordinate 790,091,330 of NC_041385.1, read as the reverse complement.
ACACCTTTCTAAGGAACAGACCCCAATGGCCTAACGCCTGGTCCGACTCCCCTCCTCAATCCTCATCCGACTTTCTCGTCAGCTCCAGCGACTCCGACGGCCCTCCGAACGCCGATGCATACTACCACTGCTCCAAAGACGACAAGGGGAAGAAGTGGTGAAATCTATCCCTTTCTATTGTCAACTTGTTCCTAGTTGATTGTAGTCGTGAACTATCTATGTTCTGAACTTGCTTCCTACGGTGGTATAATGAACTTGCATGTTCATTCGTATCGATGCTATATGTTAAATTTACTGAGTTTTTGTTCAAAAGGACCACCTGCCCAACAAAATTGCTAGAAAAGACCCCCGCCGTATGAAATTGGCAAAAAAGACCCCCACGGCCGTGGCGGCAGGCGCGCCAGCCGACACGTGGCACCTGCCGCCACACCGGTAGGCGGCAGCACTGTTCACGACATTGTTTACGCGGGGGACGGTTTTGGTACAGCAGAACGGCAACGGATGCAACTAAACAGTGTTACCGCCACACCAGGAGGCGGCGGTACTGTTCACTTGCAGCACTGTTCACCGTTCATATGGATGAACAATAATTTCCAAGAACATCAAAAAAATAGCAGAAAATTTCGAAAAAAATCTGAAATTTTACACCCACTTAGAACACTCGATCGTCTTTGCTGACAAAAAAATTTCAGATTTTTTTCATTTTTTTTGCAATTTTTTTGATTTACTGAAAATTACTGTTCATCCGTTTGCACAGTGAACAGTGCTGCGAGTGAACAGTGCTGCTGCCTCCTGGTGTGGTGGCAACATTGTTTAGTCACGTTCGTTGCCGTTCCGTTGTGCCAAAACCGTCCCCCCACATAAACAGTGTCATGAACAGTGCTCTTGCCTGGCGGCAGGTGCCATGTGTCGGCTGGCGTGCCTGCCGCCACGATCGAGGGGGTCTTTTTTGCCAATTTCATCCGGCGAGGGTCTTTTCTAGCAATTCTGTTGGGCTGCATTTTGTTGGTATATGTTGTATGCTATTGTATAGATTTGGGGGTTTGGATAAGAGAGGGATGGCTGCAGACATGGACAAATATTGGTCGAGCCGACATTGTCCACAGACAATAGTTAGAGATGGAACATCACTAGTGCAGAACCGGGCTTTAGTACCGGTTCGTAACAGCCTTTAGTGCCGGTTTGCCAACCGATACTAAAGAGTGGGGACTAAAGCCCCCCCCCCTTAGTACCAGTTCGTCACGAACCGGCGCTAAAGTGCCAGCACGTGGCACGAGCCAGGCCCAGGTGCGCGTAGGGCATTAGTACCGGTTGGTAACACCAACCGGTACTAAATATTTGGGGTGGTTTTTGATTTATTTTCCATTCAATTGTTTTTTGTTTGCTGGTATTTCACGATACTACAAATTGTACACGTTATGCATATATATAAATAGATTTTTTTGTACGTAGAACCGCATATATATCATCAAATGTCTCACAAACCAACACCATTAATTATTCACACATACACATCTATATACATATACACAATTTCTCCTACATATATATGTTGCCTTTGGTGCCTCCGGAGCACGATGACAAGTGGTTCATGAGGGCGGCAGCGGGTAATAGTATTCTCCTTTGGGATCTATGTCATCCACAGGGTATGTATCGAGCAGTGTGTCATCCGGGGCAGAACCAACGCTGCTTCTCGGCATGGATGGGATGGTGCTATCCAATGCTGGACGATCATCCGCTTGCTGCTGCCGCTGCTGAGACCCCCTTTCCTGGCTAAGTGAGTCGATCTGCTGCTGCTGCTGCTGAAATTTGAGTGCCAGGTCCGCGTGCCTTGCTTCTAGGCCTTGAAGGCATTCTGCGTCCTGCTTCCTCTGCTCCTCCTCCAACTTCCTCTTCTTCTCCTCCTCCATCTTCTTTCTTGCACGGGACCTGTAGTCGTCATTCCAGTCCGAAAAGCCCTCATACCAGGGAATAACGCCCTTGCCTCATGTTCTTCCTGGGTGTTCAGGATTTCCCAGGGCGCGCGTAAGCTCGTCGTTCTCTCTGTTGGGCGTGAACTCCCCCCTTCGAGCTTCTTCTATTGCGTCATTTATCTTTTGTTCGGCTCCTTTTTGACTTGCCTTCCGCGAAACTTCGCCTGTCTTCTGGTCCAATGCTCCCCCATGCGCATAGAACCAAGTTTTGCACCTGGGGGGCCAGTTCCTAGTAACCGGAGTGACCCCTGCATCCTCCATCTCTCGCTCAGACTTATCCCACTTAGGCAATCCCACCGCGTAGCCACCTAGACCCAGCCTATGGAGTTGCGTCTTTCTTGCGGCATTTGCCTTGTTTTTCATCGACCGTTCCTTGGATAATTCTGAATCCTTGAAGGTCACGAAATCATCCCAGTGCTCCCTTTGCTTCTCCAGTGTTCCCTTGAAATCTGGAGTCTTCCTGTCATTAGCGAGGTAGTTGGCCCATACAATTTTCTTGTGGGTGTTGAATGCAAGTGTCATCTTCTTAAGAGCTGCGGCCTTGACTTTCTTCATATCTGCTCCAGTGAAATGATCTGGTAGGGTGAAATGTTCCATCAGAGATTTCACCAGGTCTTCTTTGGCTCTGCCATCGACCCAAGTAACACCTGGACATTTAGTCTTTGGCTCTTTCCATTCTTGAATGGAGATCGGGAGTTTGTCCTTCACAAGAACTCCGCACTGACGAGTCCACTTGTCCGCAACGTTCTTAGGCATGAGGGGTTCGCCACTAAGTTTGGTGGATTCGATGTGGTACTTTACACCATCCTTCAACAATCTGCCCGCGCCTCGCTTTGTCTTGCTGTCTGTAAAAGCAGATTTGCTCGATCCGGAGGGCTGAAAGAAGAAAGATCGATTCGTTAATATATCTTCAATAAGAAAACATGTGATGATCACCAGGATGCATGCTTATATAAATATATACCTTGCCGGAAGTCTTTGTTATTTGAAGATCAGCATTCTCTGTGTCATCACTAACATTGTTTGTGTCATCATAATCATAGTTCATGACTTCATCAGCTCGGTCGTCGAGATCGGATATCTTTTCGTCACCCTCTCCGGTATTGTTTAGATATTGGGAGCCGTCATCATTCAGATCATCTAGCCTCTGAGGGCTGCGTATGATGTCGAACAATTCCTCTTCTCTCTCTCTGCCGGTATTGTCCGCCATAGCTTTTACTTTACTAATTAATACAGAAGAAATATAAAACAATTTAGTATTCAAATTACAATGCATGGATGCAATTAATCAATAAGGAAAAACTAAATCTCGAATACATCGTCTCGAATATATAATCTCGAATACATCATCGTCTTAATAAATATAATCTCAAATACATCCTCTCGAATATTATATATCGAATACATCATTGGCTAGGTACCTAATAAAGATCGAGTACTACAGAAGAATCTAGGGCGCCACTCGTGGTTCCTGGGGCGCGGGCGGTGCACACCCAAAGAGAAGGAACCATCACAGGATCATATCTCCGGTCATCTGCCCAAAGAACCCGCCAAGTAGTGGAGAACCTGACGTCGTCCATAGCAGCCATGTACCGATGGACATGCTCATCTTCCTCCCTAACACGCCGACGCACCACCTCCGGCGGGGCCGGCTGCGTCTGCACCGAATGTGGCCCACGCGAACGCCACCAAAGAAGATCAGGGTCGACGACGGGACCCGAGGTCGGGTTCCTCACCAAGCGGCGCGCCCCTCCAGGTAGCACCTCCCAGTGCCAGCCCGGCGGAGCCCAGTCCCGGACATGGGTCCCCTGAAGCATGACGTCGTCGCGAACGGGTCGACGGCGAGGATGCGGGCCGGGAACAAATACTATATGCCCGTAAAAAGTAACATTTTTTAAATGATTGAATTGTGATAACTAAAATTCTATATATATGCAAATTCTAACAATTTGACATTAATCTAATTCGTCTAACTAAAACTAATTCTAAAATTTCCTGGTTATATAACTAACATTTCTATAACATTTCTAATATTTATATAACTAAAAAACAGAAAAGTTTCTAACATTTCTATAAATATTTCTATAACTAAAAAACAGAAAACATTTATAACATTTCTATATAACTAACATTTCTAATATTTATATGACTAAAAACAGAATAATTTCCTAACATTTCTATAACTAAAAAACAGAAAAAAAAATTAACAAAACAAACTAATAATGTGTGTGTGTGTAGTGTGTGTGTATAGTGTGTGTGTGTGTGGACATGGCGGCCGGGGTGAGCTCATCGGCGAGGTGACAACGGGGCGGCGACGACGGGGCGACGGGACGGGGCGGCGACGACGACGGGGCGGGGCGGCCGGGGCGATGGGATGGGGCGG
>NC_041385.1:790037250-790086618 GCF_002162155.2 Triticum dicoccoides | reverse complement strand
CGGGGACGACCGGGGCGGCGACGTCGACGGGGGCGGCAACGAGGGGCGGGGACGGCCGGGGTCGGTGACGAGCGGCAGGGGCGGCGACGTCGACGAGGACGGCGTCGATCGGGGCAGGGCGGCGCGACGGAGGGAGGAAACAAAGGGAAGAAACAGAGGGAAACTGAATTTTTTTAAGTGTTGTATATATAGGATGGACCTTTAGTACCGGTTGGAGCCACCAACCGGTACTAAAGGTCTGTTTTAGCCAGGCCAAGCGGCAGGAAGCGCACCCCCTTTAGTACCGGGTGGTGGCTCCAACCGGTACTAAAGGCCCCCCCTTTAGTACCGGTTGATGCCACGACCCGGTACTAAAGGGGGTGCGCTGGCGCGGTGCGGTGCAGCAAGTTTAGTCCCACCTCGCTAGTCGAAGGGCTACCGCACTGGTTTATAAGCCCGAGTGCGGTAGCTCTCTCGAGCTCCTCTCCTAAGCAGGCCTACTGGACCTACCTATTCATTGCTGCCATGTGGGCCTACTGGTCCATTCGGGCCTGCATCCTGGCCCAACGAAAGTTTGAGTTTCTAGTCGTATGCAGGCCGCTTTGGCCCAGTAGGCGGGCTTTTTTATTTTCTTATTTTTTTTTGCTTTTTTGTTTTATTTATTTTTGAGTTGCTTTTTGTTGTATTTAGATTTTCTTTGTGAATATTTTTTCTTTAGGTACAAAAATTTACAAACTTTCTATTAGTGCCGGTAGTTTTCAAATTTGAATAGTTTAAATTTTGAATTATTTGAAATTTGTGTGAATCACTAGTTTGTAAATAACTTAAATTTGAAAAAAGATTTTTCAGTGATTCTTTTTTATTATGTTTAATATTAGTGTGTTTTATCATTATATTCAATTTGGTAATGCTTAGGTTATTTAAAAAATGAAATGCCTTTGTAACATTTCAGTTTTTGTCGGAAACCCTGATACTTCGAAAACGATTGTCCATTTTGTACACGAAGTGTATCCAGTTTTTGCCGTAACCCTCTCTACTTTTTTGCACATGCTATTTTTATGAAATTATGATACCATGCCAACTTTCAACCTTTTCTGAGTTCATTTCAAATGCTTTTCAATTTCAGGGTCATTTAGCTGAAAAAAAATCAGTAAATGCATGAAAAGAATTTGTTTGCACATAAAATTTCTTCGTGTTTCAAATGCCAAAACACATAATTAACTACCCTAACTATTACAGACATTCCCTCCTGGGTGTGAAACACAGAAGAAAGTGATGATAGTGAAGCCGATCACATCCCAGATCTTTGGGTGTGAAACTTTTTCTTCTCGTGTGTCCCATTGCGCCGTAGCCATGGAAAATCTTCATCATTTAACTGGATGCTCGGGTCAATATTCACTGTGAATGGAGCAATTTCATCAAACTTTTCATAATCTTCTGACATGCCTGTCTTGTCATCCACTCCCACGATGTTTCTTTTTCTTGAAAGAACTATGTGGCGCTTTGGCTCGTCGTATGATCCATTCGCTTCCTTATCTTTTCTTTTTCTCGACATGGTAGACATGTCTTTCACATAAAAAACCTGCGCCACATCATTTGGCTAGGACGAATGGTTGTCTACATACGCAAGATTGTTGAGATCCACTGTTGTCATTCCGTACTGTGGGTCTTCCGTTACCCCGCCTCGTGTCATATTGACCCATTTGCACCGAAACAAAGGGACCTTCAAATCACCTGATCCATAGTTAAGTTCCCATATGTCCTCTATGTAACCATAATATGTTTCCTTTCCCGTGTTGGTTGTTGCATCAAAGCGGACACCACTGTTTTGGTTGGTGCTCTTCCTATGTTGGGCGATCGTGTAAAATGTATTCCCATTTATCTGGTACCCTTTGAAAGTCAATATATTCGAAGATGGTAACTGGGACAGCGAGTACAGGTCATTTTGAATGTCGCCATCATTCAAGGCACGTTTCTGCAACCAACCGGCGAAAGTCCTCGTTTGTTTGCATGTAATCCAGTCGTCAGACTTCTCCGGGTGTTTGGACTGTAGAAAATTCTTGTGTTCCTCCATATACGGAGCCACCAAGGCGGAATTCTGTAGAACTGTATAGTGTGCTTCAGTGAGAGAATGCCCGTCCATACATATTATTTGATGCCCTCCTAGCGTGCCTTTTCCTTCCAGTCTGCCCTTATGCCGCGATTCAGGAACACCAATCGGCTTAAGGTCAGGAATAAAGTCAATACAAAACTCAATGACCTCCTCATTTTCATGGCCCTTCGAGATGCTTCCTTCTGGCCTAGCACGGTTATGAACATATTTCTTCAAGACTCCCATGAACCTTTCAAAGGGAAACATATTATGTAGAAATACAGGACCCAAAACGTTAATCTCTTCGCAAAGGTAAACTAAGACGTGCGTCATGATGTTGAAGAAAGATGGTGGGAACACCAACTCGAAACTGACAAGACATTGCACCAAATCATTCTGTAACCTTGGTATGATTTCTGGATCGATTACCTTCTGAGAGATTGCATTGAGGAATGCACATAGCTTCACAATGGCCAATCGAACGTTTTCTGGTAGAAGCCCCCTTAATGCAACTGGAAGGAGTTGCGTCATAATCACGTGGCAGTCATGAGACTTTAGGTTCTGGAACTTTTTCTCTACCATATTTATTATTCCCTTTATATTCGACGAGAATCCAGACAGTACCTTCATGCTGAGCAGGCATTCGAAGAAGATTTCCTTCTCTTTTCTTTGGTAAGAGCGTAGCTGGCCAGACCCTGATGTATGTCGTCTTTTCCATGCATACGTTGCTGGTCCTCCCGTGCCTCTAGTGTATCTTTTGTCTTTCCATACACGCGCAAAAAGCCAAGCAGGGTCACGCAAAAATTCTTCGTCATGTGCATCACGTTGATTGCGGAGCGGACCTCTAGGTCTTTCCAATATGGCAGGTCCCAAAATATAGATTTCTTCTTCCACATGGGTGCGCGTCCGTCAGCGTCCTTCGGAACAGGTTGTCCGCCAGGACCCTTTCCAAAGATTACCTTCAAATCCTTGACCATATCACGTACATCAGCACCAGTACGGTGGCGAGGCTTCGTCCGGTGGTCCGCCTCACCTTTGAAATGCTTGCCTTTCTTTCTTACGGGATGCCTGCTCGGAAGAAATCGACGATGTCCCAGGTACACATTCTTCTTACAACTATTCAAATATATACTGTCGGTATCATCCAAACAGTGCGTGCATCCACTGTATCCCTTGTTTGTCTGTCCTGAAAGGTTACTGAGAGCAGGCCAATCATTGATGGTCACGAACAACAACGCCTTTAGGTCAAATTCTTCCCCCATGTGCTCATCCCATGCACGTACACCTGTTCCATTCCACAGTTGTAAGAGTTCTTCAACTAATGGCCTTAGGTACACATCAATGTCGTTGCCGGGTTGCTTAGGGCCTTGGATGAGCACTGGCATCATAATGAACTTCCGCTTCATGCACAACCAAGGAGGAAGGTTATACAAACATAAAATCACAGGCCACGTGCTATGGTTGCTGCTCTGCTCCCCAAAAGGATTAATGCCATCTGCGCTTAGACCAAACCATACGTTCCTTAGGTCACCTGCAAACTCCTCCCAGTACTTTCTCTCGATTTTTCTCCACTGCGAACCGTCAGTGGGTACTCTCAACTTTCCGTCTTTCTTACGGTCTTCTGTGTGCCACCGCATCGCCTTCACATGCTCTTTGTTTTGGAACAAACGTTTCAACCGTGGTATTATAGGAGCATACCATATCACCTTGGCAGGAATCTTCTTCCCGGGGCGCTCGCCCTCGACATCACCAGGGTCATCGCGACTGATCTTATAACGCAATGCACCGCATACCGGGCAAGCGTTCAAATCCTTGTACTCACCGCGGTAGAGGATGCAGTCATTAGGGCATGCATGTATCTTTTGCACCTCTAACCCTAGAGGGCAGACAACCTTCTTTGCTTCATATGTACTCTCGGGCAATTCGTTGTCCTTTGGAAGCATATTCTTTATCATTACCAGCAACTTTCCAAATCCCTTATCGGATACACCATTCTCTGCCTTCCATTGCAGCAATTCAAGTGTGGTGCCCAACTTTTTTTTGTCAGCTTCGCAATTCGGGTACAACAATTTCTTGTGATCCTCTAACATGTGCTGCAACTTCGTCCTCTCCAGATCACTTGCGCAGTTTCTCTTTGCATCGGCAATGGCCCGACCTAGATCAGCAGCGGGCTCATCTGATGCCTCTTCTTCAGCTTCTTCCCGCATTGCCGGCTCAGCTTCTTCCCCCATGGTTGTATCATCGTATTCAGGGAACCCATGGCCAGGATAGCCGTCGTCGTCCTCTTCTTCTTCATTGTCTTCCATCATAACCCCTATTTCTCCGTGCTTGGTCCAAACATTATAGTGGGCCATGAAACCGGTCTCAAATAGGTGGACGTGAATGGTTCTTGACGTAGAGTAACTGTGACCATTCTTACAGCCAGCACATGGACAAGGCATAAAACCATCCGCCCGCTTGTTTGCCTCAGCGGCAAGCAGAAAAGTATGCACACCATTAATGAACTCGGGAGAGCATCGGTCATCATACATCCATTGTCGGCTCATAGACTAAATTAATACAAGTTCATACATAAAGTTCATACATAAAGTTCATATACAACACTTAATTAAATGCAACATACAAATAACTCTCTAGCTAAAGAATATAAATGCAACAACAAATGCGATGAAGATCACAACTAAGGTAACAATTGATCCAACAGCATAATGATACCAAGCCACACTATCAATGGCATATTTTCTAATCTTTCTAATCTTCAACCTCATTTTCTCCATCTTGATCTTGTGATCATCGACGACATCGGCAACATGCAACTCCAATTCCATCTTCTTTCCCTCAATTCTTTTCAATTTTTCTTTCAAATACTCGTTTTCTCTTTCAACTAAATTTAACCTCTCGACAATAGGGTCGGTTGGCATTTCCGGTTCACATACGTCCTAGATAAAAATATCTATGTCAACTTGATGGGCACAATTTGTCATAAACACGAAATGCAACAACTAGTTTTAAAAGAGAATATACCACATCCGAATCATAACAAGGATGAGGGCCGACGGGGACGGATATCAAAACCATGGCACTATGTATAACAAACAACGTACGGGTAAGATAATTATACGATTAACTATATATTCAAATCACACAAACACATCAATTTGGTAATGTAAAACATTCATGAACAAGAGCCATACCACAAGGTGGTGCCAGCGACGGGACGGTGCGGGCGATCGATGGTGGTTACGACGGAGATTTAGAAGGCACTAAGTAAACACCACCTACATATGCAAACTAAGTGTTATTTTTGACCTCAAATTGCCTATAAATCAAATACTAGCAAATATAATTCCTCCCAAATTAATAACTATACAAAGCATTGCAAGAGCTAATCTAGCAATGAGAGTTGAAAGGACAAAGTTGCTAACCTTTGTGATCATTTGAATGGATGGGGGCCTTCAAATCTTGACAATTTTTGGGCAAAATGTGTGATGAGCTCGAGAGGAAGAGGGGAAGAACAGAGGAGGATAGGGGAAAGGGGAAGAACAGAGCGAGATCGGGTGGACGAAGGGTTTATGTAGGTCGACCTTTAGTACCGGTTCGTGCCACGAACCGGTACTAAAGGTGCTGGACGGGCCCCAGACTGACAACACCCTGCCACCACCATCTTTAGTACCGGTTCGTGCCACGAACCGGTACTAAAGGTTCGCCATGAACCGGTACTAATGAGAACGGCCGGCTAGCCGTTGGAACCGGCACTAATGTGTCTCATATTAGGTCCTTTTTCTACTAGTGCATGAATAAAACCACCGATTCTCCAAATGCAACATTAAATATGACACGACCAAAGACATGATCAAATATCCTCCATCATAAACGAATGCTAACTACAAGTTTGCCCCAGCTCGCATGTAACTCACGGCCACGACCCCTAACAATCATTAGACTGGTCATAATGGGAGTACATAGCTAGAATCATGTATGTCAACTAGACTTTTTTTACTAAGTGTCACATAATTCACATAATTAAATGAGGAAAGAAAGGATTGAGTATCATGGTATGATGTCGTATCATATTGAATGATGTGCTAGTAAGTGTCATCCATGAAAATAAATGAGATCACTATGATACGGTTCGCTCCACTACCCGTCTCCTCCTCTCCCTGTCCAATCCCCTTCCGATCCAATGTCAAGCCCCAATAGCGCAACACCCCATGGAGGATACGACAATGATGACCCCATAGACTGGGAGTCAATGTTGCGTGAGGCGGCAGCGGTCGACACAAAAAGGTCGTCGATGACACCACACTGCGTCGGCCGTGGCTGGATAGGGACAGAAGCGGAAGCTCTGGTTCCACGTTGTCCACCATCGCCTGACGATGCAGTGTAGATGATGGTTCTGACCCATCGCGGCAGCGCAACTCTGGGCGCTCCGCGCCCCTTCTGGTCCCAACCCAATGTCCTCTCTGGGCCCTCGTATTCCTGCTCCGGCTCGTGTCCTGGTCACATTTGGGTTCTTGTACCGGCCGACCCCACTATTGATGTGGATGTTCAAATCCAAAGTGTGTAGCGCACTCCGTGAGAGGCAGCGAGAGAGGGAGAGATCGGCGATGGCAGAAGCGATGTCTTCCCACCGGTTGCGCATGAGCGCGCTGGTAGGTCAAATGACTAGATCCTCGCGCAGGGCCTCCACCGCTTGTTCACCACGATAGAGACTGACACGCAACATCTCCATGCAAGAACGCCAAGGCGCTTTGGCTTGCCATTGACCAGTTGGAGCGCGAGGCAATGTTGGATGCGACGGCCAAATCCAACGCGACTCTACTGACGAAGGAGCAAACACGCGTTCTCCATCGGTTGGCCGGTGTCATCTCCTCCTTGACGACTCTGGAGTCACTGACGACGATGCCGGCCCCTCCCGCCGCCAACGTCAACACGGAGTGCTACAGCCGCACCAGCGACCGGAAGGTGGAGGGACCGGCGGGGTAAGTGGCGATGTCCCGATGCCCCTCCCCGTCTCCGTTTCTGTTTTTAGTTAATGTAGTTTTTATCTATGTTCGTATGCCGGTGACGAACTAGATCTTTTGGTTCGAAGAACTGTGTTTGTATGCTCATACGGATTTTTGCGAGAAACTTCTAATATATTCATCTTCAATCATGGCAGTACAAAAGAACAACAGAGGTAATAAAAAATACAACCATGTCCGTGGACCACCTAGCGACGACTACAAGCACTGGAGCGAGTCGTTGAAGGCGTGCTGCCATCATCGCCACTCCCTCACCGGAGTCGGGTAAACCTTGTTGTACTAGACAGTCGGAAAGTCGTTGTGCTAAGACCCCATAGAACCAGCACACCAAAGTAGCAACCATCACCGATGAAGGAACTCATAGATCAGAAGGATCAAACCTTTAAACACCTGAACAAAGACGAGCGAAGACCGGATCCAAACAGAAATACCAGCACCGACCGAATCCCACGAGATCCTATGAAGACACACCTCCACACGTCCTCCGACGATGTTAGACGCACCATAGAGACGGGAATAGAACGTGGCAGACATTATCCCTATGAAGGGACATCGTCGCCGCCACACAGCCCTAAAGAAGACGTTGAACCTAACAAGAACAAGAACGGGGTCCCCCATCCTTTGGGGGCTGAGATCCTCCGTACCTCCATGGCCTAGAGGCCATCGAAGATGGGGCGGACCGGCGCCGACGGGAGTAGAAGACCACTATGTTCACCTAGAGAGGCGGAGCAGATCGTGCGGTGCGGTCAGGTCGCGCCAGTTGCATTTGCGTGGTCCCACCGACGGCGACGGCGGACGCGACCGTGGCGATGGATAGCATCTCCCGTCGTCAATCCCCGACAGCGAGCTCCCAACCCGGATCCGTTCCAGCGACCGCCAACGGCCTCCCCCTCTCTCCTCTGCCCACCACATGTCGCTGTTCTCCCGCGCCGCCGGTCGCCGTCGGGTCATCGGCAGAGTGAGGGCTCAGTAGTCTCGTGCACCGGGTCCACGAGAGAGCGACGAGCAGTACGATGGCGACGGGTTCGTATTTTACGCGAGGGCGCGTGGCCGAGCTGGACAGACCCCGGAGAACCCGTCCGACCGTGCCTGCGTGCACCCGTCCCATGTACCCGACCATTCCACTCGCTGACCGGTGGGCCTCAGGGGCCGGCGCCACGCACGATGAGGCCGCCGGTGCACTGGACCTGGCGCAGAGGCACTCCGAGTCCGGCGGTCGCTCACCCGTCCAGCCAGCTACGTGGAGCCACAGGATCGGGTGCGATCCAACATTCTTCGCTTGCTCTGCGTGGTTGATGGATAGGCACAGCTTCTCTGAAAGCGGCATCCCACGTTAGCGCCATTATTTTTGGTTTTCTTGGCGATGACACGTAGTCGGTGAGCGGGTTCCTCATCATTAGAAGCGCACACACGAGTCCCCTAGCTCGGTTGGATTAAACAAACGTGTTTCTTCTTCTGATAATCGGATTAAACAACGTGTTGATTGCACTGTGTGGAGTGTCGACTCAAGGTTAAAATGTTTTAGATACGCCCTAAAAAATGTTTTAGATACTAAAAGATCTTTTTTGAGCCCCCGGCAAAAAAAAACTCTTCATACGACAAAGTGAATAGCTCTACTTTTATATAATTTTCTTATACAAACAAGTGTATAATAGTACTTCAAAAGAAGTACTCCAATATAATACTCCCTTCGTCCGGAAATACTCGTCGGAGATATGGATATATCTAGACGTATTTTAGGTCTAGATACATTCATTTTTATTGATTTCTCCGACAAGTACTTTCAGACGGAGGGAGTACTCAGTATGACTCGTGGAAAAAAGAACTCGGTAGCCCGCAAAAAAGGAAGAACTCGGTATGCACCTTTTTTTTTTAGTAGCTCGCCGACTTTATTGATTCAAGATAATGTTCATAGGTACAAGGTTCGGGTTATAAAGATTACCCAACCAAACATGTCTACCTATGCCTAAATTACAAGCATACTTGACAACATTGTGAGTCTTAAAACTAAAGTTCCTACGCTCATGCAAGAACTTACAACAGAAAAAGCTAGACTTACGAGCTATGATTTCATGCGTTATCGCTGCATTTGGACCACCAGTCCCATGGTTGATGTCATTGATTACTCCTTGACAATCCGAGGCCACCAATATGTTATGAACTGCTAGATCCTCACCCAAAGGTAGGGCTTCTCTGCAAGCATATGTTTCTAGAATTGTCGGGCCTGTGATCCCATGAAAAAACACCGCCGAGATACCCACATAAACTCCGTTGTGATAACGGCAAAGGGTTGCCACAGCCCCGCCCCGCCTGTTCCTCGCTATTTCTCCACGTCCCATGAAACCCAAGCCAGTTTCCTTTCTCCTTGCTTGCAGCCTCTCGGTATGCACTTTGTATTACGGTACTTGAGTGGACCCATGTTGGGCCGAGTTGGGGCCTAGACCCAAGTCAATTTCAATTTTTCTGTTTGGAAGCCAATATTTTACCGAAATCACTAGTTGAGGAGTACTCGTTGCGAAGATTACTTTAACTTTCCCAGGTTGCGACAAGTGGCGCACCTGCAGCGCCACTTGTCGCAACCTGGGAGTCCCTTTTTTCGTAGATCGGTTTATTCAAAACGTTTTATCTCTTAAACCGTGCGTCCAAATCTCGAACCGCTTTCACCGTTGGATTCCTAACGTCGAGATATTCAGAACTAGATCCCATGTTGATAGGTTTTGACTAACTTTTTTTCACGAAAAAAATTGGACGAAAAACCCGAACCGGGAACACGGATGTTTTCCCTTTCCGAAAGAGGCACGCCCGTGCCTCTCACAAAATCACAACCATGCCACTTGCGGCAGGAAAAAAGAGAAAACATGTTTTTTTCATTTCTGAGGAGGCACGGCCGTGACTCTCGCGAAAGCACAACCGTGCCTCTCGCAGAAGCAAAACTGTGACTCTCGTGAAAGAAAAAAAATAGAAAACGCATTTTTTTTGTTTCTGAGAGGCACGGCCTTCACTCTCGCGAAAGCACAATGCCTCTCGCGCAAGCAAAACCGTGACTCGCAAAAAAACAGAAAATATGTTTTTTTTCATTTCCGAGAGGCACGGCTATGACTCTCGCGAAAGCAAAACCGTGACTCTCGCGAAAGGGAAAAAAACAGAAAACGCATTTTTCCCGTTTCCGAGAGGCACGGTCGTGACTCTCGCGAAAGCGAAACCGCGCCTCTCGCGGAAGCAAAACCACGAATTTTGCGAAAGGAAAAAAAAAGAAAATGCATTTTTTGTGGAAAAAAAATTCAAATTTTTTTGATCGAAAAGCTAGGGAAGACCAGTGGAAAACCAAAACGTCAAAAAGAGAAAAAAAACCCGTTAAAAAGCCGAAAACGCATACAAAAAAATAAAAAAAATAAAATCTGGAGGGAGCGTCCAGAGCGCGACACGTGGCGGATGGCTGAGAGCACGCCAAGTGGCGCTGATCATTGCGAGGCTCCCGAAGGAGCGCTCGTTAATTAGTTGCTCTCATATTTTACTCGGTTGGCCATTGTAAGCCTAAGAGCAAGTACAATAGTGGGCTATAAGCCTGCTTACATGTCATTTTTCTGATGTGAAGGAGAGAGGCAAGAAAAAAATGGAGAAGTGGGCTCTCATGCAAGAGCGGCCTGTACGTGTGCTTCTAGGTAAAAGCATTTAATATGAGGAGAGAGATAGAGAGAAAGTGAGAAAAAATTATAACCTTATAGCTAACCATATAGCCAACTCTATTGTACAACTAATTAATAATACTAACTCATGTTCATATAACCAGTAGCTGGCTATACTATTAACCAGGCTCTAATATATGTGGAGCAACTAATCAGCAAGTACTCCTTCGCGAGCCCCACATGGGTCACTTTCCGTAGGCCGGGAGCACACCACTTGGCATGCTCTCAACCGCCGTCATGTGTCACGCTCTGGCGCTTCCTCCAGATTTTATTTTTCATTTTTCTATATGCATTTTCGTCTTTTAGATGTTTTTTTGTTTTTCTGTTTTTTCAATTATGTTTTGGACAACAAAAAATTGAAAAAAAATGCGTGAAAAAACACATCTTTTTTTTTCCTTCCGCGAGAGGCACAGATCTACTTCTCACAAAGGCATGGGTTTGCTTGCGCAGAGTACCCTTTACATTTCCTCCAAATAAAAAACCATAAGGCCTCTTTTCGTTCATAGGATAGAAATAGTACGAGAATATGAAAATCGTAAGAAGTTAGATGACATGCATTCAATTTCTACAGGAAAAGAGATGTTATTTGGTTCATATGATGGGATCTTTTTTCATTGGGTCTAGGCTAATGCTTTTTCGCCTTTGAAATACAAATCACTCATTTCTATGCTCTACAGGAATAGGAATCTATTCCTACAAACCAAAGGGCTCCAAAGAAAAATTTTCTACAAAATTACTATCCTTTAGGATTCCTACAAAATTACTGTAAACCAAAGGAAGCCTAAGAGTTGGTCTGAATCATGGCCGTTGATCTTAGACTATTCATTCTGGATACCAAAATACAACTGGTTTTTTGCCGTTAATATGTAGACCATAACGAAAATTGAGAAATGTAAATGGAGATTCATTATCCTTTCAAACAATAATCATACATGCCGTTTTCAAAACATAGTTCGCCGCTGCACCTAGTCCAAATGTTCACCCTCTACTTCAATTTGTTCACTGTCCCTTGGCCGCTTGATGTCTCTTGGTCTCAGTTGAAGTCCATTGCACATCTTCTTTACATGCCTCCATCAATCGCTTTCTTCTCTTGAAGTGCCATAAAATGGTTTTACTAAGCGATCTATTCCTCCCCTCCCGTGATAGCGGCTAGGGAGAAGCTTCGTACCCTCCAGACTCCACTGCCGAGCCTATGTACTGCCCTCTCTTTTGTCCATCACTCTAATGCAGTTGGCGCGGGAAGGGGAGTCCTAGTACATTAGTCTGGTTAGCAGTTTAGGTTTGGATTCTTTTAGTCCCCGCGGGGGCGACATTGTGGCGGTCATCTTAGATCTGGTCTTCCGGGCTCCGGTCTTGTCAAGTTAGTTCATGAGAATGGATTTGATGGAGCTCATGCGTAGATTTTTTTATCTGTTTTTCATCATTTACTTGTTTTGAACCACGTGAAAAAGAACTTGAAAATCCTATCACAATTGTTGTAGTTGGTAATAAAATTCAAAAGCTAGCATGAATGACATATTTTTCTCAAACATGATGAATTACATTCAGAAACAAATTTTGGCACAGTCAATTTTTTCCATAAGAGCATGCATCTTGTTGATCTTCATATGTTAAACGCCTAGGAAACCTACATGTCAGTACTAGTCAGTCAGAGATACACTTAAAGTACAACTATCCCTGGGTGGTTTTGGTAATTCCTAACAACATATAGCTCATTGAGCTAATGCCATTTCAAGATAAATATTTCAGGAAAGCTCAATGATTGGCATGACATGGATGAGAAAAGTGGACCCCTCAAAATGCTAAGGACAAAAGGATTGGCTCAAACTCAAAGCTCAATACTATACATTTTCTATTTTAGTGATCCAAGATCACATTGAGTCTATAGGAAAAGCCAATACTATCAAGGAGGGATGAGGTGTTGCTTAATGGCTTACTTGCTCAAAATGCTTAGTGATATGCTCCAAAGCCGCAACTACTTTCTCACATCCACATATGACCTAAGCTAAAATTCCAACTCGGCCCCACCGATTCTTTCTATCTGGCGCCACCGAGTTTGAATGTCATAGCAACTGCCACAAACCCTAGGCAAATCGGTCTCACCCATAGGGATCTCGATCTCACCGATATGGGATTGTAATCTCTCTGTTTCCCTTCGTAACGTTTCGGTCCAACCGATATGAGCGATCGGTCCCACCGAGATTGCAATGCAAACTCTCTGTTTCCCTTTCGTAACGTTTCGGTCTAACCGAGATGAGTGAATCGGTCCCATCGAGTTTGCCTGACCAACCCTTTGTGTGTCCATTACCAAAATCGGTCTCACCGAGTTTGTGTAATCGGTCTCATCGAGATTATGTTATGCCCTAACCCTAAACATATCGGTCCTACCGAGTTGCATGTCGGTCCCACCGAACACCCTAACGGTCACATTATTTGCTAAAAACTCGGTCCGACTGAGTTTGACGATTCGGTCCCACCGAGATTGGCAAGTTGTGTGTAACGGTTAGATTTTGTGTGGAGGATATATATACACCTCCACCCACTCTTCATTCGTGAGGAGAGCCATCAGAACGTGCCTACACTTCCAGCATACATTTTCTGAGAGAGAACCACCTACACTTGTGTTGAGGTCAAGATCTTCCATTCCTACCACATAAATCTTGATCTCTAGCCTTTCCCAAGTTGCTTTCCACTCAAATCTTCTTTCCACTAAATCCAAATCTGTGAGAGAGAGTTGAGTGTTGGGGAGACTATCATTTGAAGCACAAGAGCAAGGAGTTCATCATCAACACACCATTTGTTACTTCTTGGAGAGTGGTGTCTTCTAGATTGGCTAGGTGTCACTTTAGAGCCCCCGACAAGATTGTGGAGTTGAACCAAGGAGTTTGTAAGGGCAAGGAGATCGCCTACTTCATGAAGATCTACCCTAGTGAGGCAAGTCCTTCGTGGGCGACAACCATGGTGGGATAGACAAGGTTGCTTCTTCGTGGACCCTTCGTGGGTGGAGCCCTCCGTGGACTCGCGCAGCCATTGCCCTTCGTGGGTTGAAGTCTCCATCAACGTGGATGTACGATAGCACCACCTATCAGAACCACAACAAAAACATCCATGTCTCCTATTGCGTTTGCACTCTCCAAACCCTTCACTCTACATTCTTGCAAGTTGCATGCTTTACTTTCCGTTGTTCATATACTCTTTGCATGCTTGCTTGAATTGTGTTAATATTTCTTGAATTGTGCTATGTTGCTAAAATCTGCCAAGAACTAAAATTGGGAAAAGGCTAGATTTTATTTGGTCAAGTAGTCTAATCACCCCCCCCCTCTAGAGATACTTTCGATCCTACAAGTGGTATCAGAGCTTTGGTCTCCATTTTCTTTGATTTCCATAGCTTTTGGTAGTCATAGCCTTGGTTTCACAACCTAGGAGAGTATGGCGTCTAGCGAGGGAAATTACCACCGTAGAGGTCCTTACTTTGATGGTACTAATTTTGCTAGTTGGAAGCATAAGATGAAAATGCATATTATTGGACATAACCCCGCCGTTTGGGCTATTGTGTGTATTGGCTTGCAAGGTGAATTCTTTGATGGGAGAGAACCGAACCGTGAAGCTACCGCGGAAGATTTGAAGATGCTACAATACAATGCTCAAGCTTGTGATATCCTCTTCAACGGATTGTGCCTCGAAGAATTCAACAAAATCAGTGGTCTTGAGAATGCAAAGGAAATTTGGAATACTTTGATTGATATGCACGAAGGTACCGACTCCGTCAAGGAATCCAAGTTGGATGTGCTTCAAAGTCAGCTTCACAAGTTCAAAATGAAGGATGGTGAAGGTGTCGCTGAAATGTACTCTAGGCTTGCTCTTATCACAAATGAGATTGCCTGCTTAGGAAGTGAAGAGATGACCGACAAATTCATCATTAAGAAGATCCTAAGAGCTTTGGATGGAAAATACGATACCGTGTGCACATTGATCCAAATGATGCCCAATTACAAAGATCTCAAGCCAACGGAAGTCATTGGAAGAATTGTTGCTCATGAGATGTCACTCAAGGATAAGGAGGAGCTCCACAACAAGTCAAGTGGTGCTTACAAAGCCTCATGTGAAGCTCCCACATCATCAAGTGAGAAACAAACCTTCAATGAAGAATTCAGCCTAATGGTGAAGAACTTCAACAAGTTCTATAAAAGTAGAAGCAAGGAAAGAAGTTCCAAGTCAAGGTCCTACAATGACAAAAGATCTTCTAGTCGTGAGCGTAATTGCTACAATTGTGGAAGACCCGGACACTATTCCAATGAGTGTACGGCACCCTACAAAAGAAGAGAAGACAAAAAGAAGAAGTAGAAGAGAAGAATCGCCATCAAGAGAAAGAAGGAGTACAGATGATCGTTATGAATGAAGAACATCCCGGAAAAGCAAGGACTCAGAAAGGAAGGACAAGTCATCAAGGAGCTACACAAAACAAAGACATCAAGCTCATCTTGGTGAATGGGTATCCGACTCCGACTCCGACAATCACTCCAAGAGAAGCTATCACTCCGACTCCGAATATACTCAAGATGAAGGTGTTGCCAGTCTGGCACTTGTGTCAACCAACTCCTACGACATATTTGATTCACCAAATGAAGGACTTGGAAGATGCTTCATGGATAAAGGCCCAAAGGTATCACACCCTGAGTATGTTGATTTCAATAGTGATGAAGATGACTTGTTAGGAGATGATGATTTACTTGTTGAAAACTCTAGTGATGAATACTATGATGAAACGTCAATTAATCATGCTAATCAAGATAAAATGAATGACAATGATAAGGAGAAGATTGAGATCCTAACTAAAGAACTAAACACTCTTAAGTTAGCTCATGAAACTATCTTAGGAGATCATCGAGAACTTTTAAGGACTCATGAGAAGTTACGCTTTGAAAAGCTCAACCTTGAGCAAGAACATGAGTTTTTAAAAGCAATCAATGATGATCTTCGCAAGAAAAGTTCTTCTTACATTTCCAAGTGTTTACTCTTATCTACTTACATGCCTCAAGTCAAGTCTAGTAACAAGAACAAGAAAGATTCTTCCTCTAGTAGTAACAATAATCATGCTAAATCAAATGTTGTTGCTCTAGTAGTTCTCTTGATTCCACTAGTGATTCTCTTAGCCAAGTTACACTTGAGCAAGAAAATAGCTTATTGAAGGGAATTATAGAGAAAGGTGTTTACAAGAGCCTTGCTGGGAGTAAGCAATTCGAGGAAATTGTACGCAAGCAAGGAAGGCACCGGAAGAACCAAGGTGTTGGTTTTGAACGAAAGTTCAATGCCAATGGAGTTGAGTGGAAAGAAGATCAATACCCCAAGACGAAGTTTGTTCCTCAACAAGAGAAGTATGATCCTACTTCTTTCAAAGGGACACAAGCTCAAGATGATATTCCACCACAAGACCACAAGCAAAAAGGCAAGGATAAGCTTCAAGAGGAGATTGATGCATTTGAAGAAGCTCCTAAGGCCTTAGTCAAGTGGGTTCCCAAGACTACATCAAGTTCTACTTCATCGGGTACAACTACAACTCCAAGGATTCGCATCAAGATGATGTGGATCCCGAAGAGGAAGAACTAGAGAGTTCTGGAGGGTGACTCTGCCAACATACTTCACTCTTATCATTTTGGCAAGAAAAAGTGCAATCAACTTCCACATCTTGCACTAGTTCAAGGAGTCACAAACCCTCTTGTTGGTAAGACAATGGACAAGGTAACCTAATGCTTTCATGGACATCATCCTGTGTGTGCATCACTCTATGTCTATGGATATCCTTGTTTGTTCCTTGTGGGACTAACCTGTGTAGGTATTGAAAGTGCAACTCACTCTAAATGATTGCTCCAAATGATCTACATCAACATTGAGCAACCACATCTTCAACACCTACATGAAGTCATCATCGACAAAACCCAAGGTTAGTTCATCCCTCTTAGGGGGGATCTCAAATCTAGGGGGAGCTTTACTCAAATAATTGAGCCAAAGCAACTCTAATGGTGTGAACACAACAATGCTTTATGTAAAAGTGGTAACCCCACTTGTGCTTAAAAGATGAGTATGACCTATGATCAAATGTTCTCATTTGACTCCTAAGTCAATATACTCATATATAGATGACCTAGTCATCGCCAATTGCTTGATTGATGCTAGTATTGGTTGTGCATGCTTTGCCACATATTTCATTTGCCATTTTATTGTGTGAGCATGTTGGTTGCATAGTTTACTCATTGGAGGACATCCACTTGTAGTTTTGATTGTTTGGTTCCTTTTCTTTTGCCAAGTGGATGGACAAGAATGCCTAAGAACCTTCTCCAGCTATCTATGCTTTTCTTGTCTCAAACTCTATTCATGCTAGATCACAAAGTTTGATCAAGTCAGATTCGAACCACTCTGTGTGAGGAGCACTCGGAGTCCCCGATTCGTCATAGACTTAAAATTCCAAAAACCTCTTTGTGTGTTTCGGTCTGACCGATTCATCCATTTCGGTCATACCGAGATCACTAAGTTGATCTAGGTTTTCAATCTTGGTGCAACTGATTTGAACTTTTCGGTCACACCGAGTTGCAGTAACTACTTGCAGTAATGCATCTCGGTGCCACCAGTTGTTCCACTCGGTCACACTGACAGGGTCAGGCTATATATAGACCCGGGCCAAAATTTGGAAATTTTTCCGAACCACTTCGCCCGCGCACAGCCTACTCTGCCTCCTCAGGTCTCAGGATCGTCCTCCTCGTCGCCAGCGACCTCCCGCCGCTGGTATCCGCCGTCGTCAACAGGACTTTGCTCCGCCGTTGTCGCCGTAGCAAATCCATCGCCGCACTAGGGTATGGATTTGAAACTTTGTGCTATTCCTAACTCTGATTCCTAGCACATTGTATTGCCATGTATCTTGCCACGATTGCAATCTTCCTATCCAGTGAAACTACTCCGTAGATTAGATTTGGATTGAAAATTTAGGGTTAGGTTTCTACCGAACTCATCTCGGACTGACCGAGTTGTAGAAATCGGTCTCACTGATTTGGCTCAGGCCATTGCACATGTGATTCTCGGTCTAACCGAGAATTGCAAATCGGTGTGACCGAGTTCAATTCTTTGTGAAAACCTAGCAGTCTCGGTGCCACCGAACTGTGACTCGGTCTGACCAAGTTCACTACTTTAGGTTCCAAAAGCTGCTTCAGTATCTCCGAGTTTACAAATCAGTAGCTCCGAAATGCTTTTTGTGGAAAACTAGAACTAAGTTTTTGACTCAATCTTTTTGCAAAAACCTCTGTGCTTTGTGATGCTCATCTACTCTACCTCATCTATATCTATTCATAGGGTCTGCTGTCAGAGTTTGCATCATGTCATATCAGAGTGACAGTCAGAACAAGTCTGAGGAGCAAGTTCATATGAGTGAGGGCACTAGCCCCTCTAGCAGCTATGATGATGGCAGCAGGAGCACACCCAGCAATTTGCCCAAGGCAGCCACCAGGGCCAGAAAGAAGAAGACCTCAGATTCTGAAGATGAGGACTATGTGGCTGTTGAGGATGAGGCCACATCAAAGAAGAAGGTGCTGAAGAAGGAATATGGCACAGTTGCATCCACTAAGCTAGGAATGCAAAAGAAGGCACGTGCAAAGAGAGTTCCCACTTCCAAACCTAGGAAGGTTGCCACTGGTGAAACCATGAAATTCACCATTGAGTCTCATAATGAAGCTGCTGGCCAAGATAAGAAGAAGAAGAGAGTCAGAATTACTACTGCCAAAGTGATTGGCAAGCCCTCTATGAGGAGAGACTCTGAAGAAGAAGAGGAAGAGGTTGCTGCACCAGCACTCAAAGCTCAAAAGTTGATGGGAGATGCTATAAGATCAGGGGCTGCTCCATCTAAGCCCAAAGATGCTCCCAAGGTTGCTGCTCCTAAGCCCAAGTCTGCACCTAAGAGGAACGCTAGGAGTATTCCAGCTGCAGAGAAGAGCAAGGCCCCAGTGCCTGAAGCTGCTGAAGAAGAAGATGAAGACTCACTTGTCTTGAGAAAGTTGAAGCCCAAGATTCCTAATCATAATGATGCTCATCCAGTTGCAGAAGATATGAAGCTCAGGAAGGATGCAGGTCTGAGACTCTGGAGACGGATTGATCCCGAAGCTGTCAGAAGAAGAACTGCAGTGGCCTACAGGTTCCACACTAAGGAACAACAAGATTTCTATGAGACAGTGCTACTTGACAAGAAGCCTATTGTATGTGACATGAGATGGATTGACTGGGATTACATCAAGAAAAATGAAGAGCACTATCCATGAATTTATGACAGTTTCAAGTCTTGTGGAGTTGAAGACTTTGTTGGCCAGAAGCTCACCAAGTGGAATGATGAGCTCATCATGCAGTTTTACTCCACAACACATTTCTACCCAGATGGGAAGATAATCTGGATGTCTGAGGGCACTAGGTACCAATCAATAGTTGCGGAATGGTCTAAATTGATAAATGCTCCAAAAGAGAATGAGGATGACTTGGATGTCTATGCCAAGAAGAAGAAAGACCACAACTCCATGGCTCACATGTATAGAGAGATCCCAGATGCTGCACTAGAGACACATAAATTTGGATCTGTGCATTATCTATTGTCAGGATTGCCTACTATCAACTGGATCTTAAGGCACACTTTGCTGCCCAAGTCAGGTGATCACAAGATGATCAGAGGCCATGCAATCAACTTGCTACATATATTTGATGTGCCTCAGAAATTCAAAGTCATGAGCCTGATTGTGGAAACAATCAAAAGGACTGCTGCTGATCAAAAAAGGAGTTGTGGGTATGCCCCACACATTCAAGGGCTTATAAACTCCAAGATGGGCACTGGCACATATCTTTTGGACAAGGAGCACCTGCCCATCTACCCTGATTTTGAGGAAAACACGATTATGATGGATGAAAATGAACCATCATCTGTGCAAGCACAAGAGAAGAAAGAGAAGGCAAGGACTGAAAAAGCTGCAAAGATGCCAACTGCCGAAGAGGCATCTCAGATTTTCCTGAAGAGCAAGCAAGAACAACTTGGCTACTTGATTGCCTCCACCTTGAGGATTGAGAAAGGCTTGGCCACCCTGACTCAAAACCAGGAGAGCTTGGAGAGAATCATATAGCAGAAGTTTTATGCTCTTGATGTCAAAGTGACTGAGATCCAAACTGCAGTTGAGCAACTTCAGGATGATGTGGAGGAGAAAAAGGGCAAGTCTACTACTGATGCTTTTGCTAGAGTGCCCAGAGGACAGAGATCTGCTGCAGTGCCTGTTCCAGACACCAGAGCTACATCATATGCACCAGCTACAGCTTCAGTACCTCCAGCTTGAGCACCCACTCCACCAGCTCCAGCTACATCAACAGAAGACTTCGTCCGTGGAGCCATCTCTACACCATCACATGAAGACCAAGCCTGAGAGTCGTTTAGCACTATGCATTTTCTATGAACTTTTTGCTAACTTGTTGCCAAAGGGGGAGAAAAATGTATAGATCATAGGCTTCGAGAGAGAGTGTTGCTTTTGTGAACTTCGTTATTTGTTTGCTTGATACATTATGTCCTTTGTGAGATACTTGGATGATCATGTGTTTGATCATATGCTATGCTACATTAATGCGTGTTGGATGATATTATCTCTTATATTCTCATATGATCATTCACTTTGCTTGGTGATGAGTGCATGTGTTTAATTATTATCATTTTGAGCGCTCCACCAAGATGTATGTAACATGGAAGAGCAACCCGTGATCCTAACTCATTGTGCATTTGCAGTCCAAAGCAAATTTTAAACGATGCACAAATTTAGGGGGAACTCTTACTTTTCACATAATTATCAAAGCGACAATGTTTTTCAATCTTATAATCATTTGTCGAAGCTTTGATCTATATGTTGTCATCAATTACCAAAAAGGGGGAGATTGAAAGTGCAACTATCCCTGGGTGGTTTTGGTAATTCCTAACAACATATAGCTCATTGAGCTAAAGCCATTTCAAGATAAATATTTCAGGAAAGCTCAATGATTGGCATGACATGGATGAGAAAAGTGGACCCCTCAAAATGCTAAGGACAAAAGGATTGGCTCAAGCTCAAAGCTCAAGACTCTACATTTTCTATTTTAGTGATCCAAGATCACATTGAGTCTATAGGAAAAGCCAATACTATCAAGGAGGGATGAGGTGTTGCTTAATGGCTTACTTGCTCAAAATGCTTAGTGATATGCTCCAAAGCCCTCAACTACATTCTCACATCCACATATGACCTAAACCAAAAGTCCAACTCGGCCCCACCGATTCTTTCTATCCGGCGCCACCGAGTTTGAATGTCATAGCCACTGCCACAAACCCTAGGCAAATCGGTCTCACCGATAGGGATCTCGGTCTCACCGAGATGGGATTGTAATCTCTCTGTTTCCCTTCGTAACGTTTTGGTCCAACCGAGATGAGCGATTGGTCCCACAGAGATTGCAATGCAAACTCTCTGTTTCCCTTTCGTAACGTTTCGGTCTAACCGAGATGAGCGAATCGGTCCCACCGAGTTTGCCTGACCAACCCTTTGTGTGTCCATTACCAAAATCGGTCTCACCGAGTTTGTGTAATCGGTCTCACCAAGACTACGTTATGCCCTAACCCTAACCATATCGGTCCTACCGAGTTGCATGTCGGTCCCACCGAAAACCCTAATGGTCACATTATTTGCTAAATCGGTCCGACCGAGTTTGACGATTCGGTCCCACCGAGATTGGCAGGTTGTGTGTAACAGTTAGATTTTGTGTGGAGGCTATATATACCCCTCCAACCACTCTTCATTCGTGAGGTGAGCCATCATAACATGCCTACACTTCCAACATACATTTTTTGAGAGAGAACCACCTACACTTGTGTTGAGGCCAAGATATTCCATTCCTACCATATGAATCTTGATCTCTAGCCTTCCCCAAGTTGCTTTCCACTCAAATCTTCTTTCCACCAAATCCAAATCCTGTGAGAGAGAGTTGAGTGTTGGGGAGACTATCATTTGAAGCACAAGAGCAAGGAGTTCATCATCAACACACCATTTGTTACTTCTTGGAGAGTGGTGTCTCCTAGATTGGCTAGGTGTCACTTGGGAGCCTCCGACAAGATTGTGGAGTACAACCAAGGAGTTTGTAAGGGCAAGGAGATCACCTACTTCGTGAAGATCTACCCTAGTGAGGCAAGTCCTTCGTGGGCGACAACCATGGTGGGATAGATAAGGTTGCTTCTTCGTGGACCCTTCGTGGGTGGAGCCCTCCGTGGACTCGCGCAGCCGTTACCCTTCGTGGGTTGAAGTATCCATCAACGTGGATGTACGATAGCACCACCTATCAGAACCACGACAAAAACATCCGTGTCTCCTATTGCGTTTGCACTCTCCAAACCCTTCCCTTTACATTCTTCCAAGTTGCATGCTTTACTTTCTGTTGCTCATATACTCTTTGCATGCTTTCTTGAATTGTGTTAAGATTGCTTGAATTGTGCTAAGTTGCTAAAATCCGCCAAGAACTAATATTGGGAAACGGCTAGATTTTATTTGGTCAAGTAGTCTAATCACCCCCCCCCCTCTAGACATACTTTCGATCCTACACACACAACCTTCAATTCTACAACTACAACATTCAAGATGACATGATAAAAAGAATGTTGTGTGACCCAACACCCTATTATCAGGGCACAATTCCACCTTGCAACACTTAGTTATTCAAATCCAGGATGGTGTTGACAATGTTGCCAACCTCAACCATGTGCGCAAGCTTTGGATATCGATACAAAGGCCAGCATAATTATGAGCTTGATGTACTTCTTGTCAATGCTAATTTCATCGACCTCCTGGTTGGCCTGCGCTACTTCCACAGAAGGCTTGCCCATTGAGATGAGAATGCTTGCCCCGACGCCTTGAACTGCTTTGTTGCTTGTGTTTGCGGCTGGGTGCTCAAGTCCTCCATCTTGGCATCCCCAAGCATGATGTGGGCTCCTGAGTGTGGGCTCTTGGTTTGAAGCAACATGATCTTGAGATTTTCTATTTTTTTACATATTATATTGAGTCGTTATTGGAGTTAATTGATGTGGGGGTAAGATTTGAAACCTACCAGGGACCAAAAAAGGAAAAAATACTAGAAAGAAGAAAGATAACAATAGGTTATTCTGTCAATGCAAACTTTCGAGTATTTTTCTCCTGCCACACATTTCAGACGGTGTATGAGGCTATAACGTTAAACATGTCTTTGCCTTTTTTACAGGCTCCGAAAGCACCCTTCCCACCTGCTTGACAAATCAGTGTTGAGTGTAAATGCTATGGTGAGCCCGAAAAATGGAGCAAATCACACCTATGTAGCCAAACCTCTTTGGAAAAAGGAAAATTAAGGCCCAAGTGCGAAGCAGGCACCAAAACTTAGTCACAAAATGAATGGTTGGATAGCTAATTTGCTCACCACTCTTCCTTTGTGTAAGAATGATCCAGCATTATGAAAGGCTAGGACAACCCTAGACAACACAGCAGATTGCACATGTGTAGCCAAATCTCTTTGTAGAAACAATATTTAAGGCTCGAGTGCAAAGCAGACTCCAAGAATTGGTTACAAAAATGAATGAATTGATAGCTAATGGGCTCATCGACCTTCCTTGGTGTAAGCACGATCAACCCTTATAGACGCATTCCTATCGGTGGCCTCCTTGTAGCCTCTAACCGTATTATCGGGACAATACTAGCAGCCAAAATAAAACACTATGATGGGCAAGGCTCCCGAGCTAGAGAGCATTGAAGACAAACAATGGGGTTGGATCGACACTATCTGGTATGAAATAAGAATGGGAGGCATATGGAAACACATAATATCCAAAAATCATATGGGGCATAGCAAGAAGAATCGAGCAAGTATTTGTTAAGAGAGAATGTAGGGGCAAATTAATGTACTCGTGAGCAAACAAACATCGGAAGATGGAGATCTGCCAAGAGTATTCCAAAGCGAGAGAGCGACATGCAAAAGTTGAAATAGGGGTGCGATGAGTTTCACTTTATCGAAACTGTATTTCACTTCTGACCAACCTTTATAATTGATCTTGGTTCTTTAAAAATCACCTTCTTCCTTGCACCATTGTCGACACTTTTGCATCAACAACCAATGACATAAAGTCAGGGCAACTGGCCAACACCTCCTCGCCCAACCTCCTCCTTAATTGTCCCTTGTTTCATGCTCCTCCACCCAAATTCTATATTGTTTGATTTTGGCATGTTTAGAAAATGACACGACAATCGTGCAGTTACTCACAGTCTAGGCCAAACTACATTATTTCTTCCTCTAAATATTGTGATGCTACTATGGAATGTAACAACACTTCCATACATGTTAAGTTGACAACCACACACCACCTAACATCCACCCCCCTCTCTGATCAAGTGACCACACGAGATCCATCATCCTCTACACACCTCCAATTAGACGTAGAGTTGTGCCAACAACTCAACTGGTCAAATAAATCATTGTCTTCGTCGAGCTTATGGGTTCTATTTCTTCGCACTCGTTTAATTCTATAATTTGCCTGTGTTCAAAGAACTTCTCCCCGTCTTCTTTCTTTATGATTGTTTCAAATAGTATTGCGAGTACTTTATATTCCTGTTGCATGCAAAATGTTATGTTTGATTTTTGCTACTATAATACTTAATGTAGTTTGTTTCTTTGTTAGACTTTGCTATATACACTGCTACTTAGTTGTTCTTCTGTCTAACTAGTTGAGTTTCATGTCTCAGTCATAGTAGGTAATTATTCCTCAGAGTTATTTTTGGTGTTGCTGGACAAAGTCCAAACCATCTACAACAAAACCCAAATAACACAGATAGAAACAAAATGGAACCAACCAAACCTAGGAGACAAAGCCCACTGCCTAAGAAAAGCATCAACAAAAGCATAAAAATTAGCCCGCACTAACACCGTCACAAAGCCTTTGATGATCCGATCCGATCTTGGCATCCCCGAGCAGATGCAGGTTCACGAATCTGGGCAGTGGGCTCTTGATGATGTTTTGCTTGGAGATGAGAAACATAACCTACTGTGTGATTGATGTCTACTACGCAACCTTCTTCTTGTAGACGTTGTTGAGCCTCCAAGTGCAGAGGTTTGTAGGACAGTAGCAAATTTCCCTCAAGTGGATGACCTAAGGTTTATCAATCCGTGGGAGGCGTAGGATGAAGATGCTCTCTCTCAAACAACCCTGCAACCAAATAATAAAGAGTCTTTTGTGTCCCCAACACACCCAATACAATGAAAATTGTATCAGTGCACTAGTTCAGTGAAGAGATGGTGATACAAGTGCAATATGGATGGTAGATATTGGTTTTTGTAATATGAAAATATAAAAACAGCAAGGTAACTAATGATAAAAGTGAGCACAAGTGGTATTGCAATGCTTCGAAACAAGGCCTAGGGTTCATACTTTCACTAGTGCAAGTTCTCTCAACAATAGTAACATAACTAGATCATATAACTATCCCTCAACGTGCAACAAAGAGTCACTCCAAAGTCACTAATAGCGGAGAACAAACGAAGAGATTATTGTAGGGTACGAAACCACCTCAAAGTTATCCTTTCTGATCAATCTATTCAAGAGTTCGTAGTAAAATAACACAAAACTATTCTTTCCGTTCAATCTATCATAGAGTTCGTACTAGAATAACACCTTAAGACACAAATCAACCAAAACCCTAGTTTCACCTAGATACTCCAATGTCACCTCAATTATCCGTGGGCATGATTATACAATATGCATCACACAATCTCAGATTCATCTATTCAACCAACACAAAGTACTTCAAAGAGTACCCCAAAGTTTCTATCGAAGAGTCAAGACGAAAACGTGTGCCAACCCCTATGCATAAGTTCACAAGGTCACTGAACCCGCAAGTTGATCACCAAAATGTACATCAAGTAGATCACATGAATATCCCATTGTCACCACAGATAAGCACATGCAAGACATACATCAAGTGTTCTCAAATCTTTAAAGACTCAATCCGATAAGATAACTTCAAAGGGAAAAATCAATCCATTACAAGAGAGTAGAGGGGGAGAAATATCATAAAATTCAACTATAATAGCAAAGCTCGCTGTACATCAAGATCGTGTCATATCAAGAACACGAGAGAGAGAGAGAGATCAAACACATAGCTACTGGTACATACCCTCAGCCCCGAGGGTGAACTACTCCCTCCTCGTCATGGAGAGCGCGGGGATGATGAAGATGGCCACCGGTTAGGGATCCCCGCTCTGGCAAGGTGCCGGAACAGGGTCCTGATTGGTTTTTGGTGGCTACAGAGGCTTGCGGCACGGAACTCCTGATCTAGGTTTCTTTCTGGAGGTTTGGGTATTTATACGAGGGTTTGGTGTCGAGAACAAGTCAGGAGGACCCACGGGGTGTCCACGAGGCAGGGAGCACGCCCTAGGGGGGTGGGCGCGCCCTCCACCCTCGTGGTCCCCACGAGCCTCCTCTTCGGTAACTCTTTATTCCAGTATTTTTATATTTTCTAGAAAAAATCTCCGTTGATTTTTAGCGCATTCCACGAACTTTTATTTCTGCACAAAAACAATACGATGGTAGTTTTGCTGAAAACAGTGCCAGTCTGGGTTAGTTCTAACCAAATCATACCAAAAGCATGTAGAAATATTGTAAACATGGCATGAATACATGAAAAATTATAGATGCGTTGGAGACGTATCAGTGATGAAGTTGAGAAAATCCAACGTCAAAACACATTTTCTTTCCTACGACGCAGTAACCATTTGAAGTGAAGCACCATGATGTTGAGATTTTCTATTTGTTAGATGGAATACTGATTTCAAATTGGAGTTACTTGACATAGGGATAAGATTTGCAACCTAGAAGGAATCAAAAAAGAAAACATAGGCTATAGAGAAGAAATATGGTATCAGGCTATTCTGTCAATTCAAGCATGCATGACATGTCATTTTCAGTCTTGAAAGCCATATGCAACTACGAGGGTTGGGAGAAGATGTCGCTGAATATTCGAGCATTTTGCTCCTTCCAAACGTGTATGAGCCTATAATGTTGAGCATGTCTCTATCTTTTCATACAGGCACTGAATGCACCCTCTCCCAGCAGTTTGGCAAATCAATGTTGAATGTGAATCCTAGGATGAGCCTGGACAATGGGGCAGAGCACACATATGTAGCCAAACCTCTTTGAAGAAAGAAAATTTTAAGGCTCAAGTGCGAAGCAGGATCCAAGACCTTGCCACAAAATTAATGGATCGATAGCTAATACACTCACCAACCTTCCTCGATGTAATGATGATCAACGCTTATAAAAGTTGCACTCCTCTTGGTGGTCTCCTTGTAGCCTCTAACTACGTTGTCTAGATAGTACCAACATCCAAACAAACACAATGGGGGTTAAGGCTCCCAAGCCAGAGAGCTCTGAAGATAAAAAAAAATGGGGTTGGATCGATGCATGCCATTATGAAATAAGAATGGGAGGCATACAAAAATACATCACTGGAAATCATATGGGTCATAGCGTGGATCGACAACCACGTATTAGCTAGGAGTGAAGGTAGGGGCAACACAAATGCAAAAGCAAAGGAATGAACATGAGAAGATGGAGATCCACCGAGAGTACTCCTAAGGAAGAGAGCGACATGTATACATTGAAAAAGGAGGGGCGGGGGCGAGATGAATTTGTAAATACTGGATTTCATCTGTGAACAACATTTATAATTGTTGTTCCTTTAAACGTGTTCTTCTCTCTGTACCTTTGATACACTTTTTCACCAATGACCGATGACATAAAGGCTCAGGTTCGTCTATCTTGGAATCCCCGAACATGATGTAGTTTGATGAGTGTGTGGCGAAGTTGAGAAAAATGCAACAACACATGTGTTTTTCCCCTTGGATGCAGAAACCATTTGGATGGAAGCACCATAATGTTGACATTTTATATTTTGTTAGATGGTATACATATTTCTTTAAAATTGGATTTAGTTAATGCAGGGATAATATTTACGACCTAGCAGGGATCCAAAAAGGAAACATACACTATAAAGAAGAAAGATGGCAGTAGGCTATCTTGTAAGTGCAAACATGCATGACATATCATTTTCAATCTGAAGGCCATCTGCAACTGCGAGGGTCGGGAGGTGATGTCATCCAAGATTAGAGCATTTTGCCCTTCCACAAATTTCAGATGACGTATGAGGCTATAATGTTGAGCATGTATTTGCCTTCTCATAAGGCTACCGAACGTACCCTCTCCCACCAGCTCGGCAAATCAGTGTTTAGTGTAAAGTCTAGGGCTAGCCCAAAGAATGGAGCAAAGCACACATGTGTAGCCAAACCTCTTTGTAGAAAGGAAATTTAAGGCTCGGGTGCGAAGCAGGCTCCATGACTTGGTAACAAAATTAATCGCTGGGTAGGTAATGTGTTCACCAACCTTGCTTGGTGTAATGATGTTTGACCCTTATAAAAGACACACTCCTCTCTACGGTCTCCTTGTAGCCTCTAAATGTGTTATCACGATAGTAATACAAAGCCAAACAAACACGGTGGGGTCAAGGCTCTTGAGTCAGGGTACACCAAAGATAAACAATGGGGTTATATCGATGCAATCTGATATGAAATATGAATGGGAGATATATGGAAACACACCATCTCCAAAATTCATATGGTTTGTGGCTGAAAGCATGGAAATTGTATTTTCTACGAGGGGATGTAGGGGCAACACTAATGTACAAGAAAAGGAGCAAACATGAGAAGACATAGATCTACCGAGACTACTCCAAAGTGAAAGAGCGACGTGCGGATATTGAAAAGGCCATGAGATGAATATCACTTTGTAAAAACCGTATTGCACTTCCGATGAACCTCTATATTGGATCTTGGTTATTTTTTGGAACTACGTCTTCTTCTCTCTGCACCATTGTCGATACTTTTTCCACCAAGGATCAACCGTCCAAACCCTAATCCTCCTCCTTCGCTGCTCCTCCACCTGATTTCTACATTCTATGATTTGTGTCACGTTAAGAAAAAACCTACTACAAATCAAGCAGTTTTTTGCAGGCCAGACCAAGGGCACACTGCTTGTTGGTCTAAATACTATGGTACTACCATGGAATGTAAGAACAGTGGCATGGATGCTAAGTCGACATTCACACACCACCTAACACCTCATCCACACCCTCACAACTCTAAGTGACCACAAATCTAGCGACCACACGATATCCTCCTTCATAGTCTACCCTAACCTTTGCCCCCATCTGGAATTCAAATTCTCCAAACCATCCACAACCAAAAACCCCGGGCATAAGAAACAAAATGAGACCAACCAAAAACCTAGGGGGGAAACCCACCACAGAAGAAAAACACCAAAAGAGCAAACAATTAGCCCGCACTAATGCCCACATAAAGCAAATGATAAATCCGGTCCGATCACCCATTTGCCCACTAGTCAGGCCGCACTAAGCTAAGCCACATCACACTAGATAGTGATACTATTCACTCGTCCACCAACGAGTTAAGTCTCGAGTGCAAAGTAGGCTCCAAGACTTGGTCACAAAATTAATGGATGGATAGCTAATGCACTTACCAACCTTCCTTGGTGTAAGCATGACCGACCCGTATAAAAGGCACACTCCTCTCGAGTGTCTTACCTGTAGCCTCTAAGTAAGTTACCAAGATAGTACTAGCAGCCAAACAAACGCAATGGGGATCGAGGCGCTCGACCGAGAGAGCACTAGAGTTAAAACAATGGGGTTGAGTTCGTCAATCCGTTATGAAATAAGAATGAGAGGCATAAGGGAACACATCATGTTAAAAAATCATATGAGGCATAGCAGCAGGAAAAGTGCAAGTATTTTCCAGGAGGGAAGGCATGGGCGATACTAATGTACTTGTGAAGGAACTAAAATGAAAAGATGAAGATCTACCGAGAGTACTCCCGAACGAAAGAATGGCATGCGGAAATCGAAAAGGAGGTGAGATGCACTTCAATTTGTAAAAACAAAATTGCACTTTCGGTCGGATCTTGGTTCTTTTAAAAAAACTTCCTTCTTCTCCATGTGGCATTATCGATACTTCTTCATGAAATGGCCAATGGCATAAAGGCGAGCAACATTACCCATCCAAACCCCAGTCAACACTTGGAGGTACATGCCAGAAAGGCCAAAGCCTCGCTGCTCATCCCCCTCCTTCGCCCACCCTTCATCTAAATTCTAAATTCTATATTGGCAGCATGTTAAAAAAACGTAGAACAAATCAAGCGGTTATTCGCGGGCTAGACCAAAGGAGTACTGCATCTTCGTCTAGATATTGTGGCACTACCATGGAATGCAAGAACATTGTCATGCGCATTAAGTCGACAACCACACGCCTCCTAACATCATCCACCCCTGACAGATCAAATGGCCACAAAATCCATTGACCACACAAGAGCCTCCTTCCTATTCCCCCACGCCTTTGCCCCCATCCGGAATTCAAATTCTCCAAACCATCCGCAACCAAAAACCAGACGAGGCAGTAGAAACAAAACAGAACCAACTAGAACCAGGTGACAATAGCCCACCATAGAAGAAAAGTACCAAAAGCGCAGACAATTAGCTCGCACTAACGCTGGCGCAAAGCAAGTGATAATTCGATCCGATCAATCCCCTTTACCCACTAGTCACGCCCCACTAAGCTAACTGTACTAGTTGGAGGAGTAGTACCGTTCGCTCGTCCACCAGCGAGTAAAGTCGCTTGCCCCCCTCCTCAACCGCCGCTCCCCCTCCCACCAGCAGCATAGCCCGTGCTCTCCAATTCACCTTGATGAGGTTTACCGCTCACTTTCTCACACCTTCCTCGCCCACCACACCGCGCCACATTGTGTCCATCTTCTCTCCCTACCCGAGCACACGAGGAAGGAGGCCGGAGACCAGCATCATCCTCAGCTTTAAGCACCTTCAAGGCTATGGATCTCGATAGTGAGGTCTACATCATCATGAGCATGTAAATAGTTATTGTCAATGCTAATTAATGTGGTTGACCTCCTCGTTGTCTTGGGCTATTGCCAAAGAAGGCGCTCGTCCATCGAGATGAGGCTACTCGAGACCGACACCTTGAACTGCTCCACCACCCATGACTTCAGCTGATTTCTCAGGTCCTTGCATGCCTTGACACGATTTAGGTTTCTAAGTGTGGGTTCTTGAAGACGTCTGGCTTAGAAATGACAAACGTAACAATAGTTTGGTGAAGTTGAGAAAATGCAACAACACATGTTTTTTCCTTGGACGCAAAAACCATTTAACTGGAGCACCGTGATGTT
Organism: Triticum dicoccoides; assembly: GCF_002162155.2. Classification (NCBI taxonomy): domain Eukaryota; kingdom Viridiplantae; phylum Streptophyta; class Magnoliopsida; order Poales; family Poaceae; genus Triticum; species Triticum dicoccoides. The sequence continues at coordinate 790,055,499 of NC_041385.1, read as the reverse complement.
GGGAGTTTCTATTTTCTTAGATAGTATATTGACTTCAAACTGGAGTTAATTGACGCGGACATAAGATTTGCAACCAAGCAAGGACTGAAAAAGAAAACAAAGGCTACAAAGAAGAAAGCCAACATTAGAATATTTTGTCAATGCAAATGGTCACGTCATGTCATTTCAATCTTGGAGGCCATCTTCAACTGCGAGGGCCGGGAGGTGTTGTCACTGAAGATTTGAGCATTTTGCTGCTTCCACAAATTTCAGACAATATATGTAGCTATAACATTGAGCATGTCTCTGCAGTTTCTTACAGGCTGCGAACACACTCTCTCCCACCAGCTCAGCAAATTAGTGTTGAGTGTAAAGGCTAGGGAAAGCCCGGACAATGGAGCAGAGCACACATGTGTAGCAAATCTCTTTGCAGAAAGAAAATCATGTCTCAAGTGCAAAGTAGGCTCCAAGACTTGGTCACAAAATTAGTGGATGGATAGCTAATGCACTTACCAACCTTCCTTGGTGTAAGGGCATATTTATCCCTCAGGTGTTTTGGTGATTGATGACAATGCATTTGTGGACTAATCGTGTCCCTTGAGTTTCTCAGATACTTCATCTCTAGGCATGAGACTAGGCATGAGACGATTTGGTGCCCCTCGGAGACTATTGAAGTCGGCGTTGTTCTACGTTTCTCTTTGGTGGATTTGAGTCGTAGGAGAACCGTACTATTAAGAGGGGGTCCGCGTCGGAAAGGTTTGGGTGGAATCAACACGTACACTTGTTCCTCCTTTCCCTGCATTTTGGAGCTTCCCTTTGTTATCTTGGTTGTGTGGAAATCTGACGACTACTGCTGTACTTGCGGTAGTACCGCAAGTACACGCGGTAGTACCGCTGTATGTCATGGTAGTACCGCTCATCTGGAGTGGTAGTACCGCGGCTCCCAGGTCTTGTGTCGCTCTGGTGCGGTAGTAGGGGCGGATGTAATTTTTTACATCCGCGCCCTTCACGGTAGTACCGCTCGTCCAGCCCGGTAGTACCGCGGGGGCCCACGGTAGTATCGCTCCCTACGAGTCATAGTACCGTGGCCTTCCTACCTAGTACCGCAGTGTCGCGGTAGTAGGCGCGGATGTAATTTTTTTACATCCGCGCCCGCACGATAGTACCGCGCCTCGCGAGCGGTAGTACCGCGTCGGATTTTTGTACCACCTCAGTTTCAGCGGGAGTAGGCACGGATGTAATTTATTTCATCCTCGCCCTTCCCAGGCCATGACTTTCCTGCCTAGCGGTAGTACCGCAAGTGGGTGCAGTAGTACCGCGCAAGCGGTAGTACTGCCCCCTTGTCAGGCTAGTTCCGGCCTGTGCTGCTGTCGCGGTAGTACTGTGGTCAGCCACGGTAGTACCGCACAGCTTCACGGTAGTACCGCGCCCCTGGAGCGGTAGTATCGTGGGTTGCGGGCTGAACATGTGGATAACGGTTGGATTCTTTCCACGACTATATAAGGGGTGTCTTCTACCTCTAGTTGACCACCTCTTCCACCTCTAAGCTCCATTGTTGCTCCAAGCTCCATTTTCACTCGATCTCTCTCCCTAGCCAATCAAACTTGTTGACTTGCTCGGGATTGGGTGACAAGTGCCCGATCTACACTTCCACCATAGGATATTTGATTCCCCCCACTTATCCCTTGCGGATCTTGTTACTCTTGGGTGTTGAGCACCCTAGACGGTTGAGGTCACCTCGAAGCCATACTCCATTGTGGTGAAGCTTCGCGGGATTATTGGGAGCCTCCAAGTGTTGTGGAGATAGCCCCAATCTTGTTTATAAAGGTCCGGTTGCCGCCTTCAAGGGCTCCAATAGTGGAATCATGGCATCTCGCATTGTGTGAGGGCGTGAGGAGATTACGGTGGCCCTAGTGGCTTCGTCGGGAGCATTGTGCCTCCACACCACTCTAACGGAGACGTACTTCCCCTTAAAAGGAAGGAACTTCGGTAACACATCCTCGTCTCCACCGACTCCACTCTTGGTTATCTTATCCCTTTACTTTTGCAAGCTTACTTGTGCTATATCCATTGCTTGCTTGTGTGCTTATTGTCTTTGCATCATATAGGTTGTCCACGTAGTTGCACATCTAGACAACCTATTTCATTGCAAGGTTAAATTGTTAAAGAAAAGTCTAAAAGTTGTTAGTTGCCTATTCACCCCCCCTCTAGTCAACCATATCGATCCTTTCAATTGGTATCAGAACCTCGTCTCTTTATTAAGGACTTTGTCGTCCGAAGAGTATGGTTGACGTCCACGACGGTGCGGAGGAACACTCCGGTGTGAATCCCATCTCGTCTTTGGCCGAAGGGGGAACCTCGATCTCACGTGAGGAATTCAATGTGGCTTTAGACACATTGAAAACCTCCATGACGGCCGAGGTTAAAAGCATGTTTACTGAATTTCTAGAGGGACTTAAACTATCTACCTCACCAATGAATGTGGGTGATCCCACTAACAAGGTGACGGATGCTAACTCCGATAAGGGGGAAGCTAACAATGAAAAGAGTCCATCTACTAGTGGTAGAAATGGCACCGGCATCTTTGCCCATGTGGAACCCCCGGTGTATAGAGGCCGATCCCCTCTACTCATTTGAATCATGCCGGTCCTCCTCCTAAATATGTGAAAAATGAAGATTTTGATGCTTGGCTCTATCGCTTCAAGCGTCATTTAAAACATGTGAACACTAACCTTTGGAGAATTATTGAAGAAGGTTTCTATCCTCATGATCCAAGCAACTTCACTCCTCGAGAAGAAGTTGACAATCAATTCAATGAAAGTGCTCTCTTCATCATCCAAGATGCAATCCTTCCCGAAGATCTCCCTCATCTTCGACCTCATGCCATGGCCAAACAAGCATGGAAATGTGTCGAGCGTCTCTATCGAGGAAGTGCTAGCATTCAACGCTCCAACTATGAAGTGGTGCAAGATGAGGCCGATGAGTTTGCAATGAAAGAGGATGAAGAACCTCGTGAGCTCTTTCGAAGAGTGACCAAACTCGCGGTCGCACTCCGAGATCATCGAAGCAAGGACACGGATGACAACTGGATCAAGCGCAAGTTCCTCAAGGCCATGATGCCCTACAACAAGGCCATGTCCCCCGTCATTCGCCAAAGACCGGACTTCCACTCCAGGACCTCTAGTGAAGTGTTGGATGAGTTTGTTGCAATGAGCATCTTGGACAAGACCGCCGACAATGCGGTGCTCCGTTCCCAAATGGCAAAGAAGCCCAATCTTGCCTTGAAGGCCAAGGTTAGTGTGGAAGAAGAAGAAGAAGAGGAAGATGAGGAGACCAACCCCGAGGTCACGAAGTATGATTATCATGAGCACATGGCTCTTGCCTCAAGATAGTTTTGGAGTAAGAAGACTACAAGACCCAACTTCAACAAGAACAACTCAAGTGGCCTCAAGGGGAAGCAACGAGTTAGAACTTGTTTCAACTGTGGCAATGTTAGCCATTTCGTTGCGCATTGTCCATATGAGAAGCGGGAAGACAATGGTGGAAAGTTCATTCGAAAAGACAAAGCCAGGTCCTTCCCCAACAAGAACAACTTCACCAAGAAGACTCCTTCTCGCGGGTTGGTGGTTCAAGAAGAATACCGTGAGGATGACGATGATGATGAAGATGGTGAAACAATGGCCATGGAATCCGTTGCCATTGTCTCAACTCCACGGGTGTCTCTCTTCGATGCACCTAACGAGAACATCACCGCCAAGTGCCTCATGGCTAAGGCCACCAACAAGGTAACCCCCAACATCAAAACCACCATTATTCCTAACCCTCCTTCAACGGATGACTTTGACAATGGTAAGGGGTCTAATGAGGAGATCAATGAATTTGAGTCCTTCATGAGTAAGCTCAAGGGCAAATCCAAGAAGCATTTCGTTGCTCTCTTGGAACAACTTGGTGAAGCCAATGACATGATCGAGGCTCATGAAGAAACCATCACTAAGATGGAAAGTCATAGTCGTGACTATGCCGATGAGATATCGGATCTCTCTAATGCTCTTGAGGAAGAGCATGGGCATCGTTTGGCTCTTGAGGAGTCACACAATGATGGTCATGCTAAACTAAAGAAAGATCTTGATCATGCTCTTGTTGTGTCTCGTGTTCTAGCTTCTGAGAAGGCTAAACTTGGGGTTGATCATGTTAGACTCACGGAGGAGTTTGATGTACTTGACAAGGCCCACAAGGTCTTGAAAGGTGCTCATGCCACCCTCAAGGAGTCTCATGCTCAACTCCAAGTTAAGCTAACCAAGGAAAAGGCCACATTTCCTCACATGGTCTTAATTGATAATGCAAATGCTACTAACCCATGTTGTGAGCTTGTGCATCTTGTGGAGGAAAATGCCAAGTTGAAGGAACAACTCGAGAAAGGTCTTGTGTCATGCATACAAGGCGAGAAGAACCTAAATGACCTTTTGAGCAATCAAAAGGAAGTTGTGGGCAAGGAGGGAGTTGGGTTCGCACCCAAGTCCAAGAACAAGAAGAAGAACAAGGAGAAGAAGAGCAAGACCAATTGACCTCCTCCGCTCACACAAACCTTTGTGAAGGAGGGAGAAGGTGCTCCTAAGGAGAAGAAGAACAATGGGAAGAGTGGTGAAGCCAAGGAGCGCAACGCCATCTCTCCCAACAAAGCCGGCAACTTTAACACCTCTTATGTGTTGTGCCGTGCTAGTGATGGACATGTTTATGCTAAATTTGTTGGTTCTCCTTATGAGTACATTGAATGGTCTATTTGGGTTCCTAAGACCCTTGTTACTAACATCAAAGGACCCATTACTCAATGGGTACCTAAAACCAAGCATTGATCTCTTGTAGGTGTTTGCTTCCGGTGGGGGATCATGGTTGCTCGATAGTGGAGCAACAAATCATATGACCGGGAGCAAGGACTTGGTGGTGGACGTGCACAATATCCCATCTATGCCCACCAATGTCGAATGGGGTGATGCCTCACATTCTAAGGTATTGGGTCTTGGCAAGGTTGTCATTTCTCATGATCTAACGATCGAGAAGGTCATGCTTGTTGAGTCCCTTGCGTTCAATTTACTTTCCGTTCGTCAACTCGCACTCATGGGTTTTTCCACCTTCTTTGATATTGATACCGTGGCCCTCTTGTGGAGCAAGACTCTTAAAGTAGCCTTTGTTGGGCATGTCGAGAATGGTCTCTATGTGGTTAACTTCTCGGAGCAACCCACTAAGACCGTGACATGCCTAATGGCTAAAGTTGATGTGGGATGGCTTTGGCATCGCCGTTTAGCCCACGTCAATATGAGATCTTTGCAAATTCTTCTCAAGGGGGACCATGTTCATGGACTAACGAATGTTAGTTTTGCCAAAGATCGTGTTTGCAGTGCTTGTATCGAAGGAAAGCTTCATGAGACGGCTCACCCTCCCACGACTATCATCTACTCGAAGAGACCCTTGGAGCTCCTCCACATGGACCTCTTTGGGCCCCCATCCTTTGATAGTCTTGGGGGTGGAAAGTGTTGCTTGGTGATAGTGGATGATTATTCAAGATACACTTGGGTATACTTCTTCAAGAGGAAGAGTGAGACTCAACAAACCATCATCAACTTTGCAAATGAAGCTCAACGTCAACACAATGCAAAGATCTTGACAATAAGAAGTGACAACGGCACCGAGTTCAAGAACTACACCTTGGATGAGTTTCTTAGTGATGAAGGGATCAAACATCAATATTCTGCACCATATACCCCTCAACAAAATGGTGTTGCGGAGAGGAAGAACCGGACGTTGATGGATGCGGCAAGGACCATGATGGCGGAGTTCAAGTCTCCATACAACTTCTGGGCCGAAGCCATCAACACAGCTTGTCATGCATCCAATCGGCTCTATCTCCGCAAAGGCTTGAACAAGACTCCGTATGAGATACTCACCGGGAACAAGCCCAATCTCAAGTACTTCCGGGTGTTCGGGTGTAAGTGTTTCATTCTCAAGAAAGGTGTTCGTTTGTCTAAATTTGAAGCTAGAGCTCATGAGGGCATATTTGTTGGTTATGCTACAAACTCTCATGCTTACCGTGTTCTCAACAAGTCCAACGGACTCATTGAGGAGACGTGTAACATAGAGTTTGATGAAAATAACGGCTCCCAAGTGGAGCAAAGTGGTACTTGTGATGTAGGTGATGAAATTCCTCCCAAGCCATAAGAAGAATGGGTATTGGTCATATCCTACCCATTGAGGACCCCCTTGTGGCCGAAGGAGAAGGACAATGCTCCACTCAAGTGGAGCCATCACCTCCCCAAGACCCACACGCTTCCGAAGAACAAAGTGAAGGCCCTCACCTTCATGAACAAGACCAAGGGCAAGATCAACCTCAAGATGGAGGTGAACCTCTAAATGATGCCCAAGGTCAAGTTCTCCCCCTCGAGCAAGTTCAAGATCATGAGCAAGCTCAAGACGGCGCTCAAGATGATCAAGTTAACCTTCCTCCTTTCACACCCGAGGAAGAATTAGAGCGTCATGCCGCGAAGATTGCTTCCAAACTCACCACCCAAGGCTATCTCATGGAAAACGTGGTTGGAATTCTAAGAAAGGGGGTAAGCACTCATAGACAATTAGCTAACTATTGTGAACATCATGCGTTTGTCTCTTGTGTTGAACCCCAAAAGGTCTATGAGGCGCTCGAAGACTCGGATTGGCTCAATGCCATGCATGAAGAACTCAACAACTTCGAGTACAACAAGGTGTGGAGATTGGTGCCAAGACCTTCGGGGAACCACAACGTCATTGAAACAAAGTGGATCTTCAAGAAAAAGCAAGATGCTCATGGGAACATCATTCGCAACAACGCAAGATTGGTAGCACAAGGCTACTCCCAAGTCGAGGGCATCGACTACGGTGAAACCTTTGCTCCCGTTGCTCGTCTTGAATCCATTCGTTTATTGATTGCTTATGCTTCCCATCACAACTTTAAGTTGCAACAAATGGATGTGAAAAGTTCTTTTCTTAATGGTCCCATTAATGAGTTGGTTTATGTCAAGCAACCCCCCGGGTTCGAGGACCCCTACTTCCCGGATCATGTGTATCAACTCGATAAGGCACTCTATGGCCTTAAACAAGCCCCACGTGTGTGGTATGACCACCTTACCGAGTTGCTACAAGATCGTGGATTTGAAGTAGGACAAATCGATCCCACTCTTTTTACTAAGAAGGTCAAAGGGGAGTTGTTTGTATGCCAACTATATGTTGATGATATTATCTTTGGTTCTCCTAACAAAGCTTTCAATGAGGAATTTGCCGCTCTCATGACCTCCAAGTTCAAGATGTCTTCGATGGGAGAGTTGAAGTTCTTCCTTGGTTTTGACATCAAACAACGAAGAGAAGGAACCTTCATCAACCAAACCAAATACACTCAAGACATGCTTAAAAGATTCAAGCTAAGTGATGTCAAGCCGGCTTCTACACCAATGCCTACCAAGTGCCAACTTGACATCGATCCCAATGGTAAAGCAGTGGATCAAAAGGTATATCGCTCCATGATTGGCTCCTTGCTTTACCTTTGTGCATCTAGACCGGATATCATGTTGAGTGTGGGGATGTGTGCACGGTTTCAAGCCGCACCAAAGGAAAGTCACTATGTGGCGGTCAAGAGAATCTTTTGATGTTTGGCTCATACCCCAAACTTTGGCTTATGGTACCCAAGAGGAGCAAATTTCAAGCTTGAAGGTTTCACGGATTCCGATTGGGCGGGGGACAAAGTGGATAGGAAGTCCACTTCCGGAGGGTGCCAATTTCTTGGTTTCTCTTTGGTAAGTTGGTCTTCCAAGAAGCAAAGTTGTGTGTCCCTCTCGTCCACCGAAGCGGAGTATGTGGCGGCCGGTAGTTGTTGTGCTCAACTCCTATGGATGAGGCAAACTTTAAAGGAGTACGGTGTGATTTGTGACAAAGTGCCTCTTTGGTGTGATAATGAAAGTGCCATCAAGATTTCTCTCAACCCGGTACAACACTTCAAGACGAAGCACATTGAGATTCGGTATCACTTCATCCGGGATCACATTAGGCGAGGGGAGATCAAACTCAAGTATGTCAACACTCATGATAACCTTGCAGATATTTTCACGAAGCCCTTGGATGAAGCAAGATTTCGCGAGTTAAGGCATGAGCTAAATATCATTGATTTGAGCAATGTGACTTGAACCCGTACACCCCCCACCACACTCAACATGTTGTCTAGTTTAGGTGTAGGCATGGATATAGGGGGAGTGTTGTTCTCTCAATGAACTCTCCCTCCCCCATTATGCATAAATCGATCACCTCTTTCAGATTAGCCATTTTTAATGGTACTTGTGCTTCAAAGACGAGTTTCGGTCATGGGCCCAAGGATAATTCTTCACGGTGCCATACCATCCAACTCAAACATAGGTGGCTTCGGCCACCGCCCTCTCTCCTCAAGAGGCTTTGTCTCTTGGTGGTTTCTTGTTGTCTTTTTGCCTCTGGTTTGTGCGTGTTCTTGTGGTTTCTTGCGTGTGAAAAGTTTCCGTGCAAAGGCTTTTTCTTCTCGTGTTGAAACTTGCGGTGACTTGAGCTCACGGTACTACCGCGGCCAGCTACGGTACTACCGCAGCCAGCCACGGTACTACTGCTTGCGGGAGCACGGTACTACCGTCACCACACGGCAGTAATTTTTTACTGCTGCCTGGTTGAGCGGTACTACCGCCTCGGCGCGGTACTTCCGCCCGAGCGGTACTACCGCAATGATACGCGGTACTACCGCGCCGGTTCGAGCGCGTGGGGATAAGGTCGGGCAGGGGGAGTTTTAACTCCCCATACCCATTCGTTGTCCTCTCTCTCCACGTCGCCTCCTTCTCTCCCTCGCTCAAGAACGGAGCCGGCGTTCGTCGCCGGATCTCCTCCATCGGCTGCCCTCCCGTGATTCCGACCGGTGGGATCGTTCCCCACCACGTGCTCTTGCTATGGACCAAGGTTTTTCCCCAACTCCCTCTTCGTGTTGATTGTGTTTAGTGTTTCTAGGTTTTGGGGGAGGCTTGTGTGTTCTTGAGATTCTTAGGCTTAATCTCTGCAAGAATAGGATGAAGGAGCGTGGTATTACATAGGATTTATACTTGTATAGTTGTCTTGCGCTAGATCGGGTCACCGTAGCACCGCCATTGTTTCGCGGTTCTTTTCAGATTCAAACCGCCGGTTGGATCTGATGCGACGCGGTACTACCGCCCGTCTGGCGTGGTACTACCGCCTGCACGGTACTACCGCCCATCGGGAGCGGTACTACCGCGCTCTGTGCGGTACTAAAATTTTACTTCTGCTCCAACCACGGTACTACCGTGACCTCGCACGGTACTACCGTGTTTGGAGCAGTACTTATATTTTAGTACCACAGGCAGTGGCAGTTCTACCGTGGCTCACATCTATTGCATGCCAACTTTCTCGTATGGCTTCTATGTGTTTCTTGTGCTTTTTCGTGGCCTTTGCATTGATCCTTTCGCGTCTTTGGTGTTTTGCGTGTGTGTCTCACGTGGTGGCTCTCGCCGGTCCAACCCCAGTCATGACACTGGTTCCAAACGTCTGCGCAACCCAGGTGATGTACTAGAGGGCTCCAAGCGCAATGTCAAGCACTCAGCTAGAAAGCACAAGGAGCCTGCTAAGGGCATGGATTATATAGCCCAAGATGATTATGTCCGTCTCAGGCAGCTTCACCCATATGTGCACCCGCGTTCCACTGTCAGAGGCTGTGAGCTGTTCTGGAACAAGCAACAGACCAACATTTATCTGGATGTTATCAAGAACAAGCAGAATACCTATGTGGAGGTGAAGTGGATTGATATGCATCACATGAGGAAGGACAAGTTTCGTGACTACTTTGGAGAGGCTCTGGACTTGGTGGAGCAGTTTAGCATTGAGCATGTGTTAACCTTCCACCTCGACTATGACCCTGAGCTTATCTGTCAGTTCTTTGCCTCAGTCTACTTTCACTCCAATGAGGAACGGAGGATGACCTGCATGACCAATGGCCGTAAGCTGTCTGCTACCTGGAAGGAGTTCATGGATCTTCTCCAGGTTCCTGATGATGGGCTCAACTCTCCAGTGGGTGTTCGCCCCCATGCCAATGCTGACTCTTCCAACAAGGACAGGCTTGCACCACTCATGGTTGAGAAGGCGCTCGCCAATGGCAAGACAACTCTGGTGCTCAACCCTTTTCTGGATATCATGTATCGCATCTTCCGCAACTCCTTGTTCCCTCGCATCGGTGACAAAGACAAGGTTCATGCCTATATGGTGGACATGATGCTCATCTGCGAGGAGGCTCGTTCGTCTCAGTCTCAGCCACTTGATGTCTCACACATCATGTGGTGTGAGCTCCGGTTTGCAGTGTTCAACCGCAAGGTGCCTATCTATGGGCCCTATCTGTTCTTGCTGATTTCGAAGACTTGGGAGAAGATGTTCCCTGATGAGGAGTTTCTTGCTCCAGACTGGGTTCGCCATGAGCCCATCTTCCCGCGTATCAAATCCAACTGGGCCAACACCAATACTCGTGTCGAGGCGACTGTTGCAAGGGCTGCTGTTGATGAGGAGGATGCTGGCGCCGAGGATGTTGTTGAGGGCCGTGCTGCTAGGCCTTCCTAGAGTGCCACTATGCCATCATGGGCCAAGAAGCTGAAGGACAAGATGAAGACTCTTTTCTGCATGCAAGCCAAGGGGCAGTACAGGACTCACGTGGCGTCCAAGAAGAGTCGTCGCCGAGACAACAAGATCTTGCAGCTCTATGGTGAGGCAGTGTCTGGCGGGTCTGAGGAGCACATCACTCCAGAGGCCGAGTGGATGGAGAAGCAGGGCTACAGGTGGACTGAGTCTGAGGAGGATGTCAAGGAGACCATCCCTGCTGCCGAGGAGACCGACGGAGAGGCTTGGGACGAGTTCTCTGCTTGAGCCACCTCTTGTGTGTAGGTGTCCTCTCTGCCTTTTTGGCGTCTCGATGCCAAAGGGGGAGAGAGTGTAGGGATTTGCGAGTGTGTCGTGTGTTTGCTGCTTTCTCGTTTGAACTATTTGCTTCTTTCTCGTTTGAACCTCGGTAGCTTTACTTCGTATGGTGTAAGACATATGCACTCTATCTATCCTAGCGAGCTTGTGTTATATTGTGTTATCTTTATGCTATGCTATGCTTATTATCATGCCTTGGTCTCTAAAATATAGGGGGAGTGTTGATCCTAGTCTGTGTGCTAGCAGTCCAAAGCATTCATCTAAAGTGCACACATCTAGGGGGAGCCCGTCTATATTTTAGAGCGGTGGGGTTTGCCCCTGCTCTAAATTATCTTATCTATATGCAAATCCCGTGTTGTCATCAATCCACCAAAAATGGGGAGATTGTAAGGGCATATTTATCCCTCAGGTGTTTTGGTGATTGATGACAATGCATTTGTAGACTAATCGTGTGCCTTGAGTTTCTCAGATACTTCATCTCTAAGCATGAGACGATTTGGTGCCCCTCGGAGACTATTGAAGTCGGCGTTGTTCTACGTTTCTCTTTGGTGGAGTTCAGTCATAGGAGAGCCGTACTATTAATAGGGGGTCCGCGTCGGAAAGGTTTGGGTGGAATCAACACGTACACTTGTTCCTCCTTTCCCTGCATTTTGGAGCTTCCCTTTGTTATCTTGGTTGTGCGGAAATCTGACGACTACTGCTGTACTTGCGGTAGTACCGCAAGTACACGCGGTAGTACCCCTGTGTGTCACGGTAGTACCGCTCATCTGGAGCGGTAGTACCACGGCTCCGAGGCCTTGTGCCGCTCTGGTGCGGTAGTAGGGGCGGATGTAATTTTTTACATCCGCGCCCTCCACGGTAGTACCGCTCGTCCAGCGCGGTAGTACCGCGGGGGCCCATGGTAGTACCGCTCCCTAGGAGTCGTAGTACCGTGGCCCTCCTACCTAGTACCGCAGTGTCGCGGTAGTAGGCGCGGATGTAATTTTTTACATCCGCGCCCGCATGGTAGTACCGCGCCTCGCGAGCGGTAGTACCGCGTCGGATTTTTGTACCACCTCAGTTTCAGCGGGAGTAGGCACGGATGTAATTTATTTCATCCGCGCCCTTCCCAGGCCGTGACTTTCCTGCCTAGTGGTAGTACCGCGCAAGCGGTAGTACTGCCCCCTTGTCAGGCTAGTTCCGGCCTATGCTGCTGTCGCGGTAGTACCGCGCCCCTGGAGCGGTAGTACCGTGGGTCGCGGGCTGAACATGTGGATAACGGTTGGATTCTTTCCACGACTATATAAGGGGTGTCTTCTACCTCTAGTTGACCACCTCTTCCACCTCTAAGCTCCATTGTTGCTCCAAACTCCATTTTCACTCGATCTCTCTCCCTAGCCAATCAAACTTGTTGATTTGCTCGGGATTGGGTGACAAGTGCCCGATCTACACTTCCACCACAGGATATTTGATTCCCCCCACTTATCCCTTGCGGATCTTGTTACTCTTGGGTGTTGAGCACCCTAGACGGTTGAGGTCACCTTGAAGCCATACTCCATTGTGGTGAAGCTTCGCGGGATTATTGGGAGCCTCCAAGTGTTGTGGAGATAGCCCCAATCTTGTTTGTAAAGGTCCGGTTGCCGCCTTCAAGTGCTCCAATAGTGGAATCATGGCATCTCGCATTGTGTGAGGGTGTGAGGAGATTACGGTGGCCCTAGTGGCTTCTTCAGGAGCATTGTGCCTCCACACCGCTCTAACGGAGACGTACTTCCCCTTAAAAGGAAGGAACTTCGGTAACACATCCTCGTCTCCACCGGCTCTACTCTTGGTTATCTTATCCCTTTACTTTTGCAAGCTTACTTGTGCTATATCCATTGCTTGCTTGTGTGCTTATTGTCTTTGCATCATATAGGTTGTCCACGTAGTTGCACATCTAGACAACCTATTTCATTGCAAGGTTTAAATTGTTAAAGAAAAGTCTAAAAATTGTTAGTTGCCTATTCACCCCCCCCCCTCTAATCAACCACATCGATCCTTTCACTTGGTGTAAGCAAGATCAGCCCTTATAAATGGCACACTACTCCGGGGCGTCTACTTGTAGCCTCTGACTATGTTACCAAGACAGTACAAACAACTAGACAAACATGGTGGAAGTCGAGGCTCCTGAGCCAGAAAGTATTGAAGACAAAACAATAGGGGTTTAGTCGGTCCATCCTTTATGGAATATAAGAATGAGGGGCATATGAGAACGCATGATCTCCAGGAATCATACAAGACATAGCCAGAGCAATCAGATCCGTATTCGTTAGGAGGGAACGAGCACAACAAGATGAAGAACCCCCAAGAGTAGCATGTGGCGAGAGCGCGACACTGAGGCTTGTCGCACGGTCAGAAAACCGTGCGACAAATCGAGCCGTTATTCACGGGCTGGAGCAGGGGCTAGAACAAACTGCACTGCTTGTACTTGTCCAAGTACTGTGGTGCTACCGTGGAATGTAATAACAGTGGCATGCACGTCAAGTCGATAGCCACACGCCACCTAACATCTCAGCAACTCGAAGTGACCACAACTCCGGTGGCCACACGAGATCCATCCTCCTCCTCTACACCTTTGCCCCCTCCGGGATTCAAATTCTCCAAACCATCCGCAGCAGAAACCCACAAGAAACAAAACGAAACCAGCCAAAAAACCTAGGCGACAAAGCCCACCACAGAAGAAAAGCACCAAAAGTGCAAGCAAAGCAATTAACACACACTCACGCCGGCGGTAATCCCATATTCCGATCCGATTGTCCCCTTTTTGAATGAAAACTATCTGAAATGTAATGAATGTGCTCCGGTTTGTATGCAAATCATCCGGGTTGCACGTAATTCGTCTAGTTTGTTTAGAGAGTGTTTGAAATGTATGCGGGTAGCGTTGGATGGCCAATTTTCGTGTTCGCGAATGAATGCGGGCGAAAATTTAGGGGCCATCATGGGATATGCCCTTTGATAGTATGTTGATTTCAAATTGGAGTTAATTGGCGTGGGCAAAGATTTGCAACCAAGCAAGGACCAAAAAAGAAAACAAAGGCTACAAAGAAGAAAGAAAACATTAGGCTATTTTGTCAATGCAAACGGGCATGGCATGTCATTTTAATCTTGGAGGCCATCTTCAATTGCGAGGGGCGGAGGTGTCGTCGCAGAAGATTTGAGCATTTTGCCACTTCCACAAATTTCAGACAATATATGTGGCTATAACATTGAGCATGTCTCTGCCGTTTCGTACAAGTTGCGAACGCACCCTCTCCCACCAGCTTGGCAAATTAGTGTTGAGTGTAAAGACTAGAGAAAGCCCGGACAATGAACCAGAGCACACATGTGTAGCCAAATCTCTTTGTAGAAAGAAAATTATGTCTCATGTGCGAAGTAGGCTCCAGACTTGGTCACAAAATTAATGGATGGATAGGTAATGCACTTACCAACCTTCCTTGGTGTAGACAAGATCGGCCCTTATAAACGGTACATTCCTCTGGGTCGTCTACTTGTAGCCTTTGATTATGTTGTCAAGATAGTCAAACAACCAAACAAACATGGTGAGAATCGAGGTGCCCGAGCCAGAGAGCACCGAAGACAAAACAATGTGGTTGAGTCAATCAATCCTTTACAGAAATAAGAATGGAAGGCATATGAGAACCCATGATCTCCATAAATCATACGAGGCATAGCAAGAGCCATCAGGTCCGTATTTGTTAGGAGGGAATGAAGACCAGAAGAAGCAGAACCGCCGAGAGCGGTAAGTAGCGAGAGAGCTCCATTCCAATTCGCGGCACGGCAGAAAGACCGTGCGTGTAATCAAACGGTTACTCGCTGGCTATAATGAACCGCATTGCTTATACTTGTCCAAGTATTATGGTGCTACCATCGAGTGTAAGAACAGTGGCATGCACGTTAAGTGGATAGCCACCCACTACCTAACAACATCTCATCCGCCCTCCACAACCCCAAGTGACCAGACCAGAAATCCAAGACCACACGAGATCCGCATCCTCCCTACACCTTCCATACCTTTGCCCCCTCCCGGATCAAATTCTCCAAACCATCCACAGCAGAAATGCAGAAGAAACAAAACGGAACCAACCAAAATAGACCCAGCGGACAAAGCCCACCACAGAAGAAAAGCACCAAAAGCCCAAACAAAGCAATTAGCTCACTCATGCCGGGGCAAAGGAAATGATAATCCGATATTCCAATCCGATCACCCCCCTGTTTTCCCACTAGTCACACCCCACGAAGCTAACCGAGTACTGTACTAGCTTGGAGTAGTAGTGTTGGCTCGTCCACCAGCGAATCGAGTAAAGTCACTCGCCCCGTCCCAACCGCCGCTCCCCTCCCCCCACCAGCAGCTCGTGCTCTTCGATTCACCTCGCCTCGCCGCGGTTTACCTCTCACTTTCTCCCACCTTCCTCGCCAACCGCACCGCGTCCTCCCCGTCGCCCCCTCCTTAAGCAAGCCACCGACGGCAGCCGCGAAGCAGGGGACCTGGACCACCACCTAGCAGCAGCCCACCCACTGACCCGCTCGGTAGTAAGGCAATGTTCCTCCTCTCCTCGGAGAGGGTGGTGGCGGGCCGGGATGCGTGAGGTTCCTTTCTCCTTTATTGAAGGAAATTATCTATAGCGGGGGTTCAAAGAACGCGCTACTGCTACATTAGCTATAGCGCTTGTTCTGAAAGCACGCTACTGCTACGCCTGTCTCCTTTATTTTTATCTTTATTTTATTTTCAATCATATTTTCTTTTTTTATTTCTTTTCATTTTCATTTACTTTTCTATATGTTTTTCATTTTATTCTATTTTCATTAGCAGTAGCGTTTTTCCCAGAAAACGCGCTGCTACAACCAACTTAGCAGCAGCGCGCTTTACCTAAGCTCGCTACTACTATTCCTAGCCTGCCGAGAATAGTGTGGGAATTGTAGTAGTACCGCTTCTTCCTGTAGACGCGCTAGTGCTATGACCTTAGCTGTAGCGCGTTTTGTGACTAGGCGCTACCGGTAAATAGCAGTAGTGCCTTTTTTTGACCGGCACTACCGGTAAGCTGCTGTGTGTAAGGTTTTCCCTAGTAGTGATGAGGTTGAGTTGATGCATGCCGTTATGAAATAAGAATGGGAGGCATACAGAAACACATCATCTCCCGAAATCATATGGGGCATAGCGGGGATCGACAACCATGTATTAACTCAGAGCGAAGGTAGGGGCAACACAAATGCACAAGTAAAGGAACAAACATAAGAAGGTGGAGATCCACCGAGAGTACTCATGAGGAAGAGAGCGACATGCATACATTGAAAAAGGAGGGGGCGAGATGAATTTCTCTTTCTAAAACTGGATTTCATCTGTGAACACCATTTATAATAGATGTTTTTTTTAAATGTGTTCTTCTCTTTGTACCTTTGTCGGCACTTTTTCACCAATGACCGATGACATAAGGGCTCAGGGTCGTCTATCTTGGAATCCCCGGACATGATGTACTTTGATGAGTGTGGGCTTTTGAAGACGTTTTGCTTGAAGACAAGAAATATATCCTACAGTGTGTGGTAAAGTTGAGAAAAATGCAACAACACACATGTTTTTCCCCTTGGATGCATAAACTATTTGGATAGAAGCACCGTGATGTCGACATTTTCTATTTTATTAGATGGTATACTAATTTCAAATTGGATTTAATTAATGCAGGGATAAGATTTACAACCTAGTAGGGATCCAAAAGGAAAACATATGCTATAGAGAAGAAAGATGGCAGTAGGGTATCTTGTCAGTGCAAACATGCATGACATGTAATTTTCAATCTTGAAGGCCATATGAAACTGCGAGGGTCGGGAGGTGACACTACTAGAGAAAGGCCTAGCAACAGCGCGGGTTTTAGGCCTACAGCTAACGTGTAGCAGTAGCGTCTGTCGTCCCACGCTACTTCTATACATGGATAGCTGTAGCGCGCTTCAGTGAAGAGCGCTGCTGATATTATCTGCAGCGCTTTTTACGGGGAAGCGCTACTGGTAAGGCGGCGCTACTGCTAACTTTCTTCCCTCGCTACTACTAGTTTTATTAGTTTTTTCCTGTATATTTGTTTTGTATTTGAATAGGCTTTATACAACAATCTTTAGCATATCATACACATACAAATGTAATCATAGCATATACATACAACTAGTCTCATCAAATCATGTCATCATCATAATCTTCATCCAACACAAAGTGGTCTCTCGTCATCATCTCGAAAATAGCGATACACCGGCTCCGCTCCCCGAGGCAGCGTCGGTCTCAGTCTCAGCGTCGGTCTCGATGCCGGTCTGAGTCTCAGCGCCGGTCTGAGTCTAAGCGCCGGTCTCAGTCTCAGCACCGGTCTGCGTGTCGGTCTCAGTCCCCGATGCCACCGGTGGGCCCAGCAACAACATCGATTGATCATCGGCAAGGCTCAAAAATTCGTCTGCCGCCCGGTAGACGTCGCCGCAATCACCAGAACCTTGTCCTTCATCGTTGCTAGCCATGTTTCCTACGATTAAATCTAGTCAATTAATTCTAGACCTAATAAAATGAATAATGACATAAAAAGGCCTATTGTTTTGCAGGAACGTTGACTCCTTCCCGGTGCGGCAAATCCCTGGCACTTGATATGTCCTAGTTTGTAGCACAAGTCATGCCGAAATTCACGGAAAATTTCGGCATGACCTTTGCTAAAAAGTGAACAAATCGAGAACCTGAAATTTGTCAGAACGAAAATGAATCAACATTCCGGCAAAACATAGGCCACTCGGCTTCATTCCCTGGAAACAACAAAAGGTCACTTGGGCACAATTGAAACATGCATGTGCAAACACAATTGAGGAATTTGCATATATCCTGACTATTTCAAATTTGCATGTCCTAGAGTTTGACACTACAAGAAAATCTACACAAATCTCATGCTCTCTCAAACTCAATTCAAAAACCAAATATATATTATATTTAGTTAACTACTGAACTAAATTACTTTACTCTAAACTAAACCCTACTGCCCTAATTAACATCTAGTTAAACAAACTCAATTCAAAAACTAAACCCTACTGAACTAATTAACATCAACATTATCTACTACTTAACATCTATTATTACCCTAACTGAAAAACATCTACTATTAACCATACTGCCCTAGTAAACTAGTACCATCACTACTACTAATTAACATCTACTACTACTACTAAAAATAATTATGTATGAACCCAAGTACTAATTAACATCTACTACTGCTGCTAAGTAACATGGCAGAGGAA
>NC_041385.1:790035626-790036982 GCF_002162155.2 Triticum dicoccoides | reverse complement strand
GGTGGGGGGCTTACAGAGAGGGGAGAGATGGTGCTGGGAGGTGCTCGGCGACGGAGGTAGGGGCGGCGAGGGCAGGCTCAGGATCGAGAGGCGGCGCTCCTGGGCGGGCTCAGGGGCGGTGAGGTCGAGTGCGGCGGCAGAGAGGTCGAGGGCGGCCCGAGAGGCGGCGGCGGTGAGGCTGGGCGGCCTCGGGCGACGGTGGTGAGGATGAGCACGACGTTGACGCCGGCAGGAGACGGCGGTGAAGTGGGGGAGATGGCGGCGAAGAGTGGGGCGAGGGATTTGGGGGAGAAGTGGTGGACGGGGGAAACCGTTTTTTGGGTTAAGTCAAAAATAACGGTAGCGCGTTAGGGAAAATGCGCTATAGCTAAGTTAGCTATAGCGCGTTTCCGCAAACGCGCTACTGCTATTCCTTCATCCTTTTTTTCTCTTTTTAGTTTATTTATATTTACATTTTGTATTTTTCCTTTCTCCTTTTTCTATTTCTTTCATTTTCTTTTACTTTTCTATTTGTTTTTTATTTTATTTTATTTTCGTTAGCAGTAGCGCTCTACATGTAAACGCGCTGCTATAAGAATATTAGTGGCAACTTGGTTTCGGAAAGATCGCTACTACTATGTGTAGCCCATCGGCTTAGTGGTCGAAATTTTAGTAGTAGCGAGTTTTCGGCAAGACGCGCTACTGCTATATATGCATCTGCAGCGCGCTTATTTGGCACGCGCTACTGCTGTCTAGCAGTAGCGAGCTTTTTTAACAAGCGTTAATGCTAAAGTTCTGTGTATAAAGTTTTCCCTAGTAGTGTGATGTTGTCAAAGATTAAAGCATTTTGCTCCTTCTACAAATTTCAAATGATGCATAAGGCTATAATGTTGAGCATGTATTTGCCTTCTCATACAGGCTCCCGAACGCACCCTATCCCACCAGCTCGTCAAATCAGCGTTTAGTGTAAAGGCTAGGGCTAGCCCAGAGAATGGAGCAAAACACACACGTGTACCAAACCTCTTTGTAGAAAGGTATATTAAGGCTCGGGCGCGAAGCAGGCTCCAGGACTTGGTCAAAAAATTAATCGCTGGATAGGTAATGCACTCACTAACCTTGCTTGTTGTAATGATGATTGGCCCTTATAAAAGACACACTCCTCTCAATGGTCTCTTTGTAGCCTCTAAACGCGTTATCACGATAGTAATACAAGCCAAACAAACACGGCGGGGTCAAGGCTCCCGAGCCAGAGAGCACCGAAGATAAACAATGGGGTTTGGTCAATGAAATACGAATGGGATGGGAGATATATGGAAACACATCATCTCCAAAAATCATATGGTCGATGGCTGGAAGCAAGGAAATTGTATTTTCTAA
>NC_041385.1:790032136-790035432 GCF_002162155.2 Triticum dicoccoides | reverse complement strand
GGATGTAAGGGCAACACTAATGTACATGCAAACGAGCAAACATGAGAAGACCGAGATCCGCCGAGAGTACTCCAAAGGGAAAGAGCGACATGCGGATATTGAAAAGGGGCTGAGATGAATATCACTTTGTAAAAACCGCATTGCACTTCCGGTGAACCTTTATATTGGATCTTGGTTCTTTTTTAGAACTACGTCTTCTTCTCTCGCCACCATTGTCGATACTTTTTCCACCAACGGTCAACCACAAAACCCTAATCCTCCTCGGTCGCTACTCCTCCACCCGATTTCTACATTTTGTGATTGTGTCACGTTAAGAAAAAATCTACAACAAATCAAGCAGTTTTTCGTAGGCCGCACCAAAGGCACAATGGTTCTTGGTCTAAATACTGTGGTGCTACCATGGAATGTAAAAACAATGGCATGCATGCCAAGTCGACATTCACACACCACCAAACATCTCATCCACCCCCTCACAACTCTAAGTGACCACAAATCCATCGACCACACGAGATCCTCCTTCATAGTCTCCCCTACACCTTGGCCCCCATCCGAAATTCAAATTCTCCAAACCATCTGCACCCCAAAACCCATATCAATCAGAAGAAACAAAACGAGACCAACCAAAAACCTAGGGGGCAAACCCACCGCAGAAGAAAAACACAAAAAGAGCAAACAATTAGCCCACACTAACGCCCATGCAAAGCAAATGATAATCCGATCCAATCACCCATTTGCCCACTAGTCGGGCCTCACTAACCTAAGCCACATCACACTAGAGAGTAGTACCGTTCACTTGTTCACCAGCGAGTAAAGTCTTGAGTGCGAAGTAGCTCAAGACTTGGTCACAAAATTAATGGATGGATAGCTAATGAACTTACCAACCTTCCATGGTGTAAGCATGACCGATTCATATGAAAGGCACACTCCTCTCGGGTGTCTTAACCTGTAGCATGTAAGTAAGTTACCAAGAGAGTACTAGCAGCCAAACAAACGCAATGAGGATCGAGGCGCTCAAGCCAGAGAGCACTAGAGTTGAAAAAATGGGGTTGAGTCAATCAACCCGTTATGAAATAAGAATGAGAGGCATATGGGAACACATCAAGTTCAAAAATCATGTGAGGCATAGCAACAGGCAAAGGGCAAGTATTTGCCAGGAGGGAAAGCATGGGCGATACTAATGTACTTGCGAAGGAACTGAAATGAGAAAATGGAGATCTACCAAGAGAACTCCTGAGCGAAAGAGTGGCATGCAAAAATTTAAAAGGAGGTGAGATGCACTTCAATTTGTAAAAACAAAATTGCACTTTCGGTCGAATCTTGGTTCCTTTTTAAAAAAATCGCCTTCTTCTCCATGTGGCATTATCGATACTTTTTCACCAAATGGCTAATGGCATAAAGGCGAGCAACATTACCTGTCTGAACCCCAGCCAACCCTTGGATGTACATGCCAGAAAGGCCAAAGCCTCGCCGCTCATCCCCCTCCTTCACCGACCCTTCATCTAAATTCTAAATTATATGTTGGTCGCATGTTAGAAAACACAGAACAAATCAAGCGATTATTTGCGGGTTAGACCAAAGGAGTACTGCTTCTTCGTCTAAATACTATGGCGCTACCATGGAATGCCAGAACATTAGCATGCACATTAAGTCGACAACCACATGCCACCTAACATCATCCACCCCTACACCTTTGCCTCCATTAGGAATTCAAATTCTCCAAACCATCCGCAACCAAAAACCCAGATGAGGTAGAAGAAACAAAACAGAACCAACCAGAACCAGGTGACAAAAGCTCACCATGGAAAAAAAACACCAATAGCGCAAACAAAAATCTCGCACTAATGCCGGTGAAAAGCAAGTGATAATCCGGTCCTCGCTCCCCTTAGCCCACTAGTCACGCCCCACTAAGCTAACTGTACTAGCAGGAGGAGTAGTACCATTCACTCGTCCACCAGCGAGTAAAGTCCCTCGCCCCCTCCCCGACCGCCGCTCCCCTCCCACCACCAGCATAGTCGTGTTCTTCTATTCACCTCGCTGAGGTTTACCTCTCACTTTCTCTCACCTTCCTCGCCCACCGCATCGCGCCATATTGTGTCTGCCCTCTCTCCGTGCCCAAGCACACGAGGAAGAAGGACGGAGACCAGCATCATCCTCAGCTTTGAGCGCCTTCAAGGCTATGGATCTCGACAGTGAGGCCTACATCATCATGAGCACGTAATAGTTCTTGTCAATGCTAATGTGGTTGACCCCTCATTGTCTTGGGCTATTGTCAAAGAAGGCTTGCCCTTCGAGATGAGGCTACTCGAGCCTCGTGCCTTGAAATACTCCACCACCTGTGCTGCAGCTGATTGCTCAGGTCCTCGCATCCCTTGACATGATGTAGGTTTCTAAGTGTGTGCTCTTGAAGACGTCTGGCTTGGAGATGACAAACATAACAATAGTGTTGTGAAGTTGAGGAAATGCAACAACACATGTTTTTTCCTTGCACACAAAAATCACTGAACTGGACCACCGTGATGCTGGGAGTTTCTATTTTCTTAGATAGTATATTGATTTCAAATTGGAGTTAATTGACGCGGGCATAAGATTTGCAACCAAGCAAGGACCTAAAAAGAAATCAAAGGCTACAAAGAAGAAAGACAACATTAGGCTATTTTGTCTATGCAAACGGTCACGTCATGTCATTTCAATCTTGGCGGCCATCTTCAACTGCGAGGGTCGGGAGGTGTTGTCGCAGAAGATTTGAGCATTTTGCTGCTTCCACAAATTTCAGACAATATATGTGGCTATAACATTGAGCATGTCTATGCCGTTTCGTATAGGCTGTGAATGCACCCTCTCCCACCAGCTCGGCAAATTAGTGTTGAGTGTAAAGGCTATGGAAAGCCCAGACAATGGAGCAGAGCACATATGTGTAGAATTTATGTGTCAAGTGCTAAGTAGGCTATAGACTTGGTCACATAATTAATGGATGGATAGCGAATGCACTTACCATCCTTCCATGGTGTAAGCATGATGGGCCCTTATAAACGACACACTCATCCGCGACATCTACTTGTAGCCTCTGACTACATTACTATTAGAAGGGAGAGAGGGGGATTGGTGGAATAGTTTGTTGTATTGCTTGAGCCTCGTGGGCATATATATATAGGAGTACATGATCTACTAGGAGTACAAGGCAAGCCAGAATATTTCCTAATCTAACCTATGTTTCCTAATACAATCACATTACTCAACCTCCCCCCGCAGTCACAACAGTGGCGACGCAGACGATGAGACTGGAGAAAAATCCGAAG
>NC_041385.1:789978656-790031730 GCF_002162155.2 Triticum dicoccoides | reverse complement strand
ACAGTCGTAACGATCGACGCATCATGAAGTCGTGGCTAGAGTGGAAACCAACGAGGTTGCTCAAGCAGACGGTAGCCCTTTGTGCTGTTTGTCGATGTAGCCGAGAGCGTGGGTGGTGGAGCCGTGGTCGAGGTAGCCGTGCGAAGAATATCGTGGTCGATGTCGAGTCGGGGTAGCCGGTGTCGAGGAAGTCGCCGTGGAGCCGCGGACGCAAGGAGGCGCTGAGTTAGCATGGGCGCAGTGGTGTCGAAGTAGTGCACCGGGGAGAAGACATTGTTGACGACGCGTCGCGCCGGGTTTGCCAAGCGCGGGGACACATCGTAGATGAAGGCACGCACCGGTTTTGCCAGCACCGGGCATGCGTAGACGGACGAAGACGAAGTTGACGAAGCGCCGCACCAGGCTTGCCAGGCCCGGGGACATGTCGTGGACGAAGGCACGCGGCGGTGTTGCCAGCATCGGGCATGCGTAGACTGGGACCTGCACGAGCTATACGCCATGTCGAAGGAGTCTGAGAGGCCAGCAGAGAAGGACTCGACGACAGTTGAGGCGCCAATCGGTGCGGGGCCAATGTCGCCCGCGGTTGTCGGAGTAGAAGCGGTTGGGATAGATGTCGTCGACGCTGGCGACGGGCTGGTGCTGGACTAAGACGAAGGAGGTGAATGGGCGGCGGCTACGGGGGTAGCGGCGGTAGCGGCTAAAATAGGGCGGCGGCGGCGGCCTGACGGCGACGACTAGATTAGGAGCGCGGCGGTGGTGCTTGAAGTAGGCGAAGAACCCTGACAGTGTGACGAAGACCAGCGCGGACGATGGCGTTCCCGCGCCAAAGGAGGTGGTGCGGCACATGCCATGGGAAGTCGACGCGCGGGGACGGCGGTGGACCGCGGGCCGCGACACTAAGGCCCGAAGGGGCGACGCAACGGCGGCGGGCAGGTCGGGGCGACGGCGAGGACCGCGGGCCGCGGCACTACGGCCCTAAGGGGCGGTGCAGCGGCGGAGCGCGTGTCGGTGCAACCATGGGGAAGGCCTCGGGTCGGTGGCTGGGACCGCGTATAACGGCACTACGACCCGCAGGGCCGACGCAGCGGCGATGCATGAGTCGATGCAGCCGCGAGGAGAACCACGGGGTGGTGGCGCTGCGGCCCGATGGGGCGTCGCAACGGCAGCCCATTGCTCGATCGGTGGAGGGGCCCGCTTGAACTCGGGGACGATCTTCATGGGACCTGTGGAGGCACGCGTAACCGACGGGCCAGGTCGGCCGCGCGGTGTAGATGGGGCGGATCGCGGTGGCAAGCGGGTGATCAAGCTAATCGTGCGCGTGGTCGGGGACGCCGCTCGGTGGAGGCGGGTGGCGGCGGATTCCAAGATGTGGCCGGCGACGAAGGACGGCGTGGGACGTCGTACGGATGAGCTTGTCAGCACCGGCACCCAGGCTGCCAAAGCAGCGCCGGCGCCCGGGCAGCGAGGCCCGAGCGACCAACGGAGCAGCGACGCCCGAGTTGAGGCAGCCGACGAGCCTGACGTAGCCGTCTCGACGCAGCCGAGGACGAGGCCGGCGAGGTAGACCACCGGGCGTCGGGCAGACCCGGCAGAGGCGGGTGGCGTGGATTGATTGGCGGGCCAACACGCGGGTGGCGGCTATGATTGGCCGCCGCATGGCGCGAGGCCGCCGGGTGTAGGCGATGCAGGTGTCTCGGTCGGAGCAGGGTGGTGACAGCCGGCGCAGGGCGATGGACGGGCCGGCGCGCGGACGACGGCCTTGAGGGTTGCCTGTTGCGCGAGGCCGCCGGGTCGGTGAAGTAGCCGGCTGGTCGCGCCGGTGTCGGAGTAGAGGCGCAGGGTGTCGACGGCGGCGGTGGGCGACGCAAACCGATCCAGTGGATCGGAAAACCAAAAAGTAGATGCCGATCAAAGCGACCGACGAGAGAAAGAAAAACCCAGATCAAAGGATCGGGAAAAAGATTCTCTAGGGCAGCCGGTCAACACAACCGGCGGACGAACCCTACGTACGGGCGGGGCAGCCCCCGGTGACGGTCATGGAGGCCGACCGCCCCGGGGGCGGCGCGCGGGTGCGGAAACGGCGGCGGCTAGCGTTTAGAACCCGGAAACTGATACCATGTTAGAAGAGAGAAGGGGATTGGTGGAATAGTTCGTTGTATTGCTTGAGCCTCGTGGACACATATATAGGAGTACACGATCTACTTAAAGTACAAGGCAAGCCAGAATATTTCCTAACCTAACCTATATTTCCTAATACAATTAGGTTACTCAACACTTACTAAGATAGTACAAAAAGCCAAGCAAACACGTTGGGAGTCGAGGCTCCCGAGACATAGAGCACTGAAGACAAAACAATGGGGTTGAATCAATCAATCCTTTATCGAATAAGAATGGAAGGCATATGTGAACACACTATCTTCACAAACCATATGAGGCATAGAAAGAAGACACAGGTCCGTACTCGTTAGGAGGGATCGGACACCAGGAGAAGGAGAAACTCTAAGAGTATCCCGTAGCGAGAGAGCTGCACTGGGATTTGTGGCATGGTAGGAAGATCGTGCGAGTAATCAAACCGTTACTAAGAACAGTGGCATGCATGCCAAGTTGACAGCCACACCCCACCTAAGGCCAACTCTAGGGCATGACCCCAAACGGACGTTCATTTAGCTCGGATTATGCCTGTTTGGGTAGGGTAATGGGGTCGTGTCCGGGCCTTTCCTGCGATGCGGTGGCCGTGCGCCCAACGCGCGGATGCATCGTTTGGCCCCATCCTATCCGCCACGACAAAAAATGCCCATATATTCATATTTCAATGTTCAAAACTAGTTTGCACGTCCAAATATTTAATTGTCTAAAATAAAAATAGTTTTACAAGCCAATCAAAATTGTCTCTAATAAAATAGTTTTGCAACTAAATTGAAATTGTCTTGAATGAACATAATGAACCAATACATCTATTGGTTCCCAATGTGATTCCACATGTGCTCAACCAAGTCATTTTGAAGATCCAAGTGAATGTGCCAATCATGCATTTCATGATGAAATTGGGCAAACTGTTCAAACGTGACCGGTTCTTAGTGCAGAGGCTCAACATTTTCACCTTGAATATCAAATCCTTGGTCTTAGATACTATTATCATGCTCGTCCTCAACAATCATGTTGTGCATGATCACACAAGCAGTCATTACCTCCCAAAGCTTCCCTTCATCCCATGTCAGTGCAGAGTTTCAAACGATACCCCATCGGGATTGAAGCACACCAAAAGCATGTTCCACAACCTTTCTAGCACTCTCTTGAATTTGGGAAAATCTATGTCTCTTCTCACCTCGGTGGTTTGAGATTGTCTTGACCAAAGTTTACCACTAAGGATATATTCCATCAGCTAGGTAGTATCCCTTGTTGTACTGGTGGTCGTTGATCTCAAAGTTGATACGTGGGGAGTGGCCTTCTGCAAGCCTTGCGAAGACTTGAGAACGCTGCAACACGTTGATATCATTGTGAGAACCTGCCATGCCGAAAAAAGAATGCCATATCCAAAGATCTTGCGAAGCCACCGCTTCTAATATGACATTGCACGCTTTAACATGCCTCTTGTACTGGCCCTGCCAAGCAAATGGACAGTTCTTCCACTTTCAGTGCATACAATCTATGAATGGTGGCTGATTACGATGCCGTCCTCCTCGCGGCCGCGGTGCCGGGCGGTGATCTCCTCGAGGGCGCGGCGCTGCCGCTCCATCTCCTGCCGGACGTAGTCGTCCCACGCCCATCCCAGGCAGGTCTCCTCGTCGGCCGCCATGTTGACGTGCTCCTTCTTCATGGTGAGGAGCCACGACTCGGTCTTCGGCTTGATGAGGTGGGAGGAGGAGGTCGGAGGAGAAGAGTGACCGGCCTCGTTGATGACAAGGGCGCCGCCACGCGTGCACCGCCCGAGCAGCATCTCCCGTGGCTCCAGCTTGACGGGAAGGAGAGCCGGCGACCCGGAGGACCAGGAGCCCGACGAGGAGGAGGATACCGTCTCCATGCGCCTCGGCGTCCATGAACTACCGCGGCGGCGGGAGAAGGAGGGTGACGACGGGTACTCCAGCTGCGGCGTGTTGCTGGCCTTGATATGCTCGAGGACGGCTTTGAGCATGCGGCCGGGGACGCCTCGCCATTGGCGCCGCCCGTCGGAGATGAGGCGGCTGCGGGGCTCGACATCGTTCGTGGTGGCGAGCTGGTCGGCGTGGCGGCGGTCGAAGTACGCCGACCATAGCGCGTTGTTGTCAGGGGTGTACCTCGGTAGGTTTGGCGCGCTCTCCAGCAGCGACGACCCGATGCGCATAATCTCGGCACGTCGGTCAGCTCCAGAGGGCAGCGGTGGCACCGGGACTCCGCCGGCGCTCAGCCTCCACGAGCCTGGCACCCGCATGTTCGGTGACGCCGGGTAGTTCGCCTCGTAGAGGAGGCGGGCCTCGTCCTCGTGCAGGTGTCGGCAGCCGAAGCCGTTGGTCGCCGCTCCGTCGCCTGAGTAGCGCTCGGCCATGGTCATCGGCGGGGACAGAGGGTGGAGGGTCGTCGGCGTTGAGAGGGCGAGAGAGGCGTCAGCGATGAGAGGCGAAGAGAGGGGAAGAGGGGCTGCGGCGAGGAAGTGTGAGGCCATTGGCGAGGGAGGGTCGGCTTTTATAGCCGCGGGTGGGCGGCGAGTGGGCGGACACCGTGTGTACGCGTGACGGGAGGGGGCGGGATGAGCATCAGCGCGCCTTCAGTGTGTCGCCCGTGAGGAATCAATGGAAGGCTGACCGGCAGCCTTGGCATTAATTCACCGTGGGAAACCGAGGTGATGAGGACGACGAGGGCGCCTGGTCACTGACTCGGCGGGCCTGCCAGGCTTTCACGCCAAAATTGTTTCCCCCGGCGCCCCCGGGCGACCCCCAGCGCGCCCAGTTCGGCCTGGGTCCGCTGGCGCCGAATTCGGCTTTAACCGGCGGAAAATAGGCTTCTGGGAACGCGACTAGGCCGTTTTTTCACATCAACGATAAAAAAGACCTTGGGGGGTTGTTGGAGGCGCGGCTGAAGATGCATATGATGATGAACTTACTTTCTGACGTTGCATGGATTGCATGGTTTTAATGGGCTGGATTTGAGTATCTCGTTGAGAACGTGGCTATGCGAGAGCTGACTGGTCACTGTTTGTGGATGCATCCCCGGACATTTAGGCAGTTGGATTCGCTATACCTGACTGTAGATACTCATACTCTGCATATATGCTCTCCATGTCAGATGTGACCGTTCTCACCGAATTAAACCAAAATCTCTTGAGAACTTGCCAGTTTTCAGTGATGTGCCAGCGTTGCAAGCTCATTACTCCCTTCATTTCTAAATATAAGTCATTTTAGAAATTTTAATATGGACTACATGCGGAGCAAAATGAATAAATCGACACTCTAAACTATGTCTACATACATCCGTATGTAATCCATACTGAAATCTCAAAAATACTTATATTTAGAAATGGAGGGAGTACTTTTTTTGCATGCAAGCTCAATTCGTTTCTGCATTAATTAAACCCAACCTTAATCAGTCACCATTCATAACAATACTAGATTAAGACGAGGAAGAGCCGTTGGAACGTCAAAGATGGCCATAACTGAAGTACAGTACGGGCGGCGCAACAGGCTGCAAGTAGTACAGTACGACTATACATGCCAAACCCCACACAGGGCGCGCTCGTGCGTGCCGATCTCCCGATCTTGTAGAGCAGAGCGTGCGCTGCGGTCAGGTCGTCGGCCGGCAGCTCGAGCCTGCTGCATGGTCCGATCGACGGCGACGGCGGACGCGACCGCGGCGATGGATGGCGTCTCCCCTCGTCAATCCCCGACAGCGAGTTCCCAACGCCGATCCTCTGCTCTACCCACCCGCTGACAGGTGGGCGCTTCTGTATCGTGCCCCACTTGGCGGCGACAGCGCGGGCTTTCCTTCTGTCCCGGTGCTGTTCTTCCGCGCCGCCGGTCGCCGTCGGGCGCGCCCGCTGATCACATCAAGTCATCGGCGGAGTGAGGGCTTGCACCGGGTCCACGAGCGAGCGACCAGCAATACGATGGCAAGGCAACGCATTCGTAATTTACGCGAGGGCACGTGGCCGAGCTGGACAGACCCCGGAGAACCCTTCCGTCCGTGTCTGCGTGCGTGCACCCGTTCCCGTGGACCCGACCATTCCACTCGCTGACAACTTAGCCGTGAAGACCATCGCCGCGCACGACGCGACCGCCGGTGCACGGGACCTGGCGCAGGAGTGCTCGCAGGAGAGTGGCCTGTCATCGCGGGCCCTCTTCTAGTCCGGCGGCCGCTCACCCGTCCAACGATGTGGAGGCAGATGATCGGCTGCGCCACTGCATTGGTGCGATCCAACATTCTTCGCTTGCGTTGCGTGGTCGATGGATAGGCACAGCTTCTCCGAAAGCGGCGTCCCACGTTAGCGCAATTATTTTTAGTTTTGTTGGCGGTGACACGTAGTCGGCGAGCCGGTTGCTCATCAGTAGAAGCGCACACGAGGCCACTAGCTCGGTTGTATTAAAAAACGTGTTGATTGCGCTGGCCCGTGGACTGTCTGACTCAAGGTTAAACTGATAGTATAAAAGATATTCTTTTAGTTCACGACAAAAAGAACACATAAAGATCTTCATACTATAAAGCGAATAGCTCTACATTTACTCCTTCCGTTCCTAAATATAAGTCTTTCTAGTGATTTCATTAGATGGACTACATACAGAGCAAAATGAATGAATCTATACTTAAAATGCATCTATATACATCCGTATGTGGTTCGTAGTGAAATCTTTACAAAGATTTATATTTAAAAACGGAGGAGGTATATAATAATTTTCTGTACAAATGGTTATATAATACTCGGCACGAGCTCTTTCAAGATGCACCAACTTACCTCTAGGCTTTGTTAATTCAAAACCGCGCTCTTTTCGAGCCTTCGTTCTAAAAAAAAACTTACCTCTAGGCTTTAGATAGGTAGGAGTTGGCTTGAATCATGGACGTTGATCTTTCACTATTCATTTTGGATACCAAAATACAACCTGCTACTTTGTGTTAATGTTATCATTTCAAACTGTAATCGTACATGCCATTTTTAGAACATAGTTCGTGGTTGCACCTAATCCAATGTGCACCCTCTACTTCAACTAGATGATATACGCCACACATCGCCGCGGGAAATGGTTGCAATATATTTTAAATTAGATTTTATTGTGTAGAATATAAATATTTAAATTAATAACAAGTGAATCAATTAAAAATACATATGAGTTATTATATTTGATTACATAGAATAATAAAATGAAAAATATTTTTCTATGCATGGTTGCATGTTGAGGTGGTCCTTATTCCATCCATAATTGTATGAGATATGGCATGCTCGCATGTTGATATTAACTACCGCGCGTTGCTGCGGGATCTCTTGGTAGTCATTAAAAGTAGCATTGAAACTAAATAGAAGCACAAATCAGCACTACAATTTCCAAGGTCTACAATTTAATGGCAAAGAGAATAGGTTCTTCACTGGTAGTAGACAGGGTCTTAATGGATGCACGGCAAGAGTATAGATATCAATTTTCGATCCTATTGTATTAACGGTTCTTGAGTGTCAACATGATTTGATATATCTAAATTGCACTATAATAGTGTATTAGAGGATTGACGTATGGAACGGTGTCTCGATACTAATGAAGAGTTATTCATTTTCCCTCTGTATTATGGGAGTTGACTTTAACTGAAATTGATTAAGAAGAACTTGTCTACTTTCAAAACTTCTCACAGTACAAGTTCAAGCAAACAATGGACTTGATCTGAATCGATCAGCAAAGCATGGGCCAATGAATGGCTATACAAAGTTTAGTCACTTACTTTGGGACGGAGGGAGTAGTAGATTGGGATTAAATATGGTGACAAACATAGCATCTATGGAGATGAAAAGATTATTCAGGTGAGTGATTGTACAATTCTGAAGATATTTGGCAAAAGCTAAAAGGGAAGCACATCTTGAATGCTAGCCTATGACCACTGTTGTCGATTAAGTAGAATTGTTCTTTTTTCAAGGGAAAACTACAACACTTTTGGAATAGAAATTACTCGATGATACACTGGTTGGAAACATAACTAAGACAAACACATGTTAAATGTTCTACTTGCAACAAAATGATGAAGAAACCTCTCCGATTGGAAAATACCAATTCTTGTCGAATCTCTCACTTGGTATATCGTAAAGCACAACCTGCAGAGGCATATTTAAGATCACTTCAGGGATGCTCAATACTGTTATCACCAAATATTCCATGGGCATACAGCTACACGGGACATGATACAATGATATGCATATTGTAAATATAAGAAAGACATCAATCCAGATAGCTCAATTGAACTTATCTATTTATTTAAATGTGGAGAACGTACCTCAGACTTCCATAAACACTATCTGCAGATGATACTTGTGTACAAACAATTACATGTGCCATAAACATTCAAATGGTTGAACAATTACAAAAATAATATTTTGCCCAAGCCACATCCCACGTACAACCAGCCATTAGATAGGGAATATGAGGAGAACAAACATGTTAATTTAATTTGGCTAGATCTGTAACAATGCCTTGCCTGCAAACAACACGGAGAGAAGTACATGTCCACTGAAGTCAAGTTATCGTGGCTGGATCTGTAGCATTGGCTTGACTGCAAACAACATGGAGAGAAGTATAATTCCACCAAAGTTTTGTCATCCAAATAGCATATCAAGATGAGCGATGGTACTGGCTCATGTATCACAAAAACCATTATCATTCACTGTGTAGGCTTGGTAAGATTAAAATTCGAAATTGCACTCAAATAAGTTTGGATGGGAAAGACTGACCTCTTCCTCCTGATAAATATAAACAACTTCAAGGCAAACAACTGAATCTGGTACATGAGAATCTAACACTAATCTCTTTTTTGTTGACATGCACATGACAAAGGAAAATGGAAACTGCGTACTTTTGGGGATTTGAGGATGTGATAACCATAGCCAACTTAGGTATTTGGGGTCGACCTCCCCATGTACAGTGTGCTACTTGCTAAAGGGAGGGGATGAGACGTACTGAAACATCCACACAGTGCAGCCCAATAGACGCACTGATGCATTGACAGTATATGCAACCCTAAGTACTCGGTCGCCGCATCTGTATTCGAGAAGGAAGCCCACCTGAAATAGGTGTTGCGGGGGATGAGGAGACAGTGAAGACAGTAGGTGACGCCCATGACCTTGACAACGACATTAGGGAAGCCGCCGGAGCCGAATCCCTCTGCCTGGACGTTGTCACAGAGCACTGAGAGGTTGCAGTCCATGGAGCGGAGCCCCGCTGCGGCGAACACCAGCTCGTACGGCCGCGGCGCCTCTATCGTCCCGGGCAGGCCGTCGCCCCCTCCGCCATCACGAGCGGCAGCGGGTGCGACTGCTGCATTTTTTCTTTTGACATTACGGCCGGGAGGTGGAAACGAAGGGTATGCCGTGGGCGTGGGGACAAACAGTTGGGCTTCTTTCTTATGTTTGCGTTTGGAGACCATTGGGCTTCGGTATGCACTTTATGTCTGGGAAACGGAGGAACGAAGCGGCATATAAAGATGTCAATAAAAATAGGTTAAAATGGAAAATAATCGCTGATGTGGCAGTTTGCTGAGGTGGATAGGCTGCATGTCTAGAGAAATAACATAGTGGGAATGAACTATTTAGGTATTATAGATAAGTTGATGAGGATGCCTCTCTTAGGTATATACATATAATTTGTTCACAGTCCCTTGGCCTCCGATGTCTCTTCATCTTAATAGAAGTCCACCATATATCTTCTTATCATATGCCTCCATAATCCACCTTCTTCTCATGCAGTACAATAGAACAGCTTTAGTAAACCGATCTATTCCTTCCTCTCCTGTGGTAGCAGCTAGGGCGAAGCTTCATGCCCTCTAGGCTCCACGCAAGCCGGTGGGCTCGCCTCCCCTCTGTCCGCAGATTTGACGGGTGGTGACAGAGAGGAAAGATTCAATACATTGGTCTGACCACTTGGACTGAAGCACCATGATGTTGAGATATTCTATTTTGTTAGATGGTATACTAATTTCAAATTGGTGTTAATTAATGTAGGGATAAGATTTACAATCTAGCAGGGATCAAAAAAAGAGAAGAAAACATAGGCCATAAAGAAGAAAGATGTCAGTAGGCTATATTGTAAGGGCAAACATGTATGACATCTAAGTTACAATCTTGAAGGCCATCTACAACTGCGAGGGTCAGGCGGTGATGTCGTCAAAGATTAGAGCATTTTGCTCCTTCCATAAATTTCAGACGACATATGAGGCTATAATGTTGAGCGTGTATTTGCCTTTTCATACAGGCTTCAGACACACCCTCTCCCACTAGCTCGGCAAATCAGTGTTGAGTGTAAAGGCTAGGGCGAGTCCAAAAAATGGTGCAAAGCACACATGTGTAGCTAAACCTCATTGTAGAAAGGAAAAATTAAGGCTCTAGTGCGAAGTAGGCTCCAGGACCTGCTCACAAAATTAGTCGATGGATACGTAATGTGCTCACCAACCTTTCTTGGTGTAATGGTGATCGACCCTTATAAAAGACACACTCCTCTTGATGATCCCCGTGTAGCCTCTAAATGTCCACGATAGTAATAACAGCCAAATAAACATGATGCGGGTTGAAGCTCCCGAGCCAGAGACAACCAAAGATAAACAATGGCGTTAGATCGATGCAATGCGGAATGGAATAAGAATGGGTGGTATATGGAAACACATCACCTCTGAAAATCACATGGTCCGTAGATCAAAGCAAGGGCCTTGTATCTGCTATGAGGGGATGCAGGGGCAACACTAATGTACACGCAAAGGAGCGAACATGAGAAGATGGAGAGTATTCCAGAGTGAAAGAGCAACGCGCGAAAACTGAATAAGGGCGGAGATGAATTTCACTTTGTAAAAACTAGACTCCACTTTCTAGGAATATTGGATCTTGCTTCTACAAAAAACATGTCTTCTTCTCTCCACACCATTGTCGATACTTTTTCCATCTCGGTTACATAAAGCAGGGTATCATTACCCATCCAACCCCCAATCCTCCTCCTTCACTGCTCCTCCACCCAATTTCTATATTGTGAGATTTGTATTACGTTAAGAAAATATGTGACAAATCAAGCAGTTATTCGTAGGCTAGACAAAAGGCGCACTGCTTGTTCGGCTAAATACTATGGTGCTAGCATGAAAAGTAAGAAAAGTGGCATGCATGTTAAGTCGACAGCCACAGCCGCCTAACACCTCATCCACCCCTCACAACTCAAAGTGAACACAAATCCATCAACCACACGAGATCCTCCTTCTGCCCCCTACACCTTTTCCCTCACAAATTCAAATTCTCCAAACCATCCACAATCAAAAACCCACACCAGGCGTAAGAAACAAAATGAAACCAACTAAAAACCTAGGGGACAAAACTCGCCGTAGAAGAAAGCACCAAAAGAACAAAAAATAAGCCTGCAGAAACGTCGGCACAAAGCAAATGGTAATCCAATCCGCCACCCCTTTTCCCACTAGTCAGTCTACACTAAGCTAAGCCACATCACACTAGAGAGTATTACCATTCGCTCGTCCACCAGCGAGGAAAGTCTCGAGTGCGAAGTGGGCTCCAAGACTTGGTCACAAAATCAATAGGCGGATAGCTAGTGCACTTACCAACCTTCCTTTGTGTAAGCATGACCGGCCTGTATAACAGGCGCACTCCTATCGTGTGTCTACTTGTAGCATCTAAGTATGTTACCAAGATAGTACTAGCAGCCAAACAAACATGCATGGTGAGGATCGAGGCACTCGAGCCAGAGAGCACTGAAATTAAAACAATGTGGTTGAGTCAATAAATCTGTTATAAAATAAGAATGGGAGGCATATGGAAACACATTATCTCGAAAAATCATATGAGGCATACCGACAGGCAAGAGGCAAGTATTTTCCAGGAGGGAAGTCAGGGGCAACAGTAATGTGCTCTATAAGGAAATAAATGAGAAGATGAAGATCAACCGAGAGTACTCCTGAGCGAAAGAGTGGCATGCGGAAATTGAAAAGGAGGAGAGATTCATTCCACTTTATAAAAACAAAATAGTACTTTTTCTCCAAAACGACTTCTTCTCATGTGCCATTATCGACACTTTTTCTCCAAATGACTAATGGCATAAAGGCGACCAACATTACCCGTACGAACCCCAATCAACCCTTGGAGGTACTAGCCAGAAAGGTCAAAGCCTTGTCGTCCACCCCTCTCCTTCGCTGACTATTCATCTAAATTTCTATATTCGTCACATGTTTTAAAAAACACAGGACAAATCAAGCGGTTATTCGCGGGCTAGACCAAAGGAGTACTGCTTCTTCGTCTAAGTACTGTGGTGCTATCATGGAATGAAAGAACGGTAGCATGCATGTTAAGTCGACAACCACACGCCACCTAAGAGCAACTCTAGCAGACCCCGCAAAAGGCCCCGACCCGCAAAATAACCGCCAAAATGCGGGTCAACGCGGAAAATCCCACCAGAACAGACCCGTTATACGCTTCCGACCCGCAAATTTTTTTACGGGGCGCGGCAAAAAATCTCCCCCAACCTCTAGTTTCACTGGCCGGGAGCACGACCCGAGCTCGGCCCCTATCCACAGCGAGATTTGGCGGGAGGGAAATTTCCGTGCGGCCATTCCCACTCCTCCCACCATCCACCACCATTGCCGCTGCCACCTCCTGCTCCGGTTCAACTTCCCCGGCGGTCCTTCGCCGCTGTGGATGACACCTTGTTGTCCCCTGTCACCATCGAGGTCACGCACGCTCAATCCCCTCAGGCGAATCTCGTCGCCGGCCATGTTGGCCCCGCCGTCGCCCAAGGCGCCATAGTGCCTGCCCGCAAGCGGCAGCGCAACGTGGTCGTGCAGGGCGGGAATCCGGCTGCCCCCACTGGAAAGGCTTGCACTCCGGGCGCCAACGCTGCTGCACGACCCCGGCCGGCGGTGGAGAAGGTCGCCAAGGTCTCGGGCGTAAATCAGAGGAAGATTCCGGCTACAATAGGGTCGGCTACTTCATCCACTCCCTCCGCCCCGAAAAGAGGTTCCCTGGCGATCCTGCTCAACGGTGATGCTCCCACCTCAGGAGATGTGTTCGACGAAATGGGCACAAGGTATGCCTCTTCGGTCATGGAAATTCTTTTTGCTTCGGCGATATATCGTGACCTGTTGTCGTTGACTATAGCGGTGGTTCAAACAATGCAACTGCCGAGTTTGTGAACTTGTTAGTCAACAATGTCGTTGACATCGATGAGGCCCCGTTCACCGCATTTGAATACAATGAAACGGAGGGCGGCATGGATGATCATGGGGGTGAAGAAGAATTGGAGGAGATTGATGAGATGGCGTATGAGAAATCGCAAGAAAGAAGTGGAAAAAGTCAGAGATCGAAGAACTACACGATCTTGGAAGATCAAATCTTGATCAAGGCATGGAGTGCGGTATCTCTTGATGCATGCACGGGTACTTCTCAAACCACCAAGAGGTATTGGCAAAGGATCGAAGATCAATACTTATGCATGATGGCAAGGTTTTCCAATAGGACTCCATGCACTTTTCGGTCGCTCCAAGGGCATTGGGAGGTGATCAAGCCCATTTGCAGCCGTTGGGCAGCTTGCTTGGAGCAAGTACGCAATGCACCTCCAAGTGGAACCGTGGAGTCCGACTATGTGAGTTCATTTTACCTTTGTTCAAGTTGTGCACATCATATTGCATCATATGAAAATGATTGCATCATATGAAATGTTTGCATCGTTCTACTTGTGTAGGAAAAAAATCCCAACAAAGATACAAAGACATGGAAGCTTAGGAAGGCAGATTCTTCAAACTAGAGCATTGTTGGGACTTCTCAAGAATTGCAAGAAGTGGAAGTTGATTGAGAAATAATCCCCACCGAAGAGAGGTTCACTTACAAACATGGATGAAGATGAGGATGATGATGGCCCAAGGAACTTGAACAAGCCCGATGGCGACAAGAAGACTAAAGACAAAATCAAGAGAGAGCATGAAGTGTCGAGCTTGAGGAAGAAGATTGATGCCATGGTGCAATCAAATGAGATGATGTTATTTAAGTCGTTGGAGATCAAGAAAGAGTTGGCCGAGAACAAGGCATAGGAGAAGCAAGAGAAATGGCAATTGCTCCAGGAAGAGAGGTTGCGCAAAGTTGCCATTGAGGAGAGAAGAGTATGTGCCACTGAGAACAAAGCCACGTCCATGTTGCTCGCCGAAGAGAACAAGATCATGACAATGAACCGCAATCACATGGACGACCTCACCAAAGAATGGCATGATATGGCAAGAAGAGAAATCTTGAAGAGGAGAATGGTTGCGTCGGCCAGTGGTGTTACAGTGTCGGAGGTGGATTCGGTGCGGGGTTTGGAACCAATGTCGTCGATGCGTTCAGTGTACCAGCCGATGATTTCGGTGCAGGAGTTGGAACAAGCACCGGAGGTGGATTCGGTGGTTCCGATGACCTCCATGGACTCGATGGCGCGGAGTGAAGATTGACCAAGATGATGCCGGACGTGGTCATCGCTTTTGCAATTCCTTTTGCGTTTGTCCTATCAAAACTAGGCTTTAATTTTGCGCGTGAACTATGTTTTGGCGTTTGAATTTGAACTCATTTGTCAGAATCACTGTCAAATTAGCTTATTGGGGTTTTCAGTTTGCGGATCGACGCGGCGCTGCCCGAGCAGGCCCCACATAGCCGACCCATAAAAAGCATATTCACCAAATATACTTTTTTACGGGTCCGTTTTGTGGGGTCTGAGTCTGACCTCGCCCGCGTCAGCCTGCATACACACTTTTTCGCGAACTGCAAAACACTTATGAGGGTTCGCATTTTGTGGGGTCTGCTAGAGAGGCTCTAATATCATCCACCCCTCACAGGTCAAATGGCCACAAAATCCATTGACACACGAGACCCTCCTTCCTATTCCCCCCTCCACACCTTTGCCCCCATCCGGTATTCAAATTTTCTAAACCATCCGCAACCAAAAACCCAGACGAGGCAGTAGGAACAAACAGAACCAACCAGAACCAGATGACAAAAGCCCACCATGAAAGAAAAGCACCAAAAGCCCAGACAATTAGCCCGCACTAACATTCGCACAAAGCAAGTGATAATCTGATCCGATCGCCCCCCCTTCCCACTAGTAACGCCCTACTAAGCTAACTATACTAGCTGGATGAGCGGTACCGTTCGCTTGTCCACCAGCGAGTAAAGTCACTCGCCCCCTCCCAACCGTCGCTCCCCCTGATGACCCACAAGTATATGGGGTCAATTTTAGCCTTTTTGATAAGTAAGAGTGTCAAACCCAACGAGGAGAAGAAGGAAACGACAAGTAGTTTTCAGCAAGGTAATGTTTGCAAGTGCTAAAGTTGTAAGTAGTAGAGTAGTTTGATAGCAAGATAATTTGTAATGAGCAAGTAACGATAGTAGTAACAAAAGTGCAAAAAGGTAGCCCAGTACTTTTGAGGCAAAGGATAGGCCAAAATAGCCTCTTATGATAAGAAAAGTGTTCTTGAGGTACACGGGAATTTCATCTAGTCACATTCATCATGTTGGCTTAATTCGTGTTCCCTACTTTGATAATTCGGTATGTGGGTGGACCGGTGCTTAGGTGTTGTTCTTACTTGAACAAACCTCCTACTTATGATTAACCCCCTCGCAAGCATCCGCAACTATGAGAAAAGTATGAAAATAAATTCTAGCCATAGCATTAAACTTTTGGATCCAATCGGTCCCTTATGGAATAGTGCATAAACTAGGGTTTAAGCTTCTGTCACTCTCGCAACCCATCATCTAATAACTACTCCACAATGCATTCCCTTAGTCCCAAATTTGGTGAAGTGTCATGTAGTCAACATTCACATGACACCACTAAGGGAATCACAACATACATATCATCAAAATATCGAACACATATCAATTTCACATGATTACTTGCAACATGATTTCTCCTGTGACATCAAGAACAAAAGTAACTACTCACAAATGATAATCATGCTCAAGATCAGAGGGGCATTAAATAGCATAATGGATCTAAACATATAATCTTCCACCAAATAAACCATATAGTAATCAACTACAAGATGTAATCAACACTACTTGTCACCCACAAGCACCAATCTATAGTTCCGGTACAAAGATTGAACACAAGAGATGAACTAGGGTTTGAGAGGAGTTGGTCCTATTGAAGATGTTGATGAAGATAGCCCTCCCCAAGATGGGAGAGTTGTTGGCCATGATGATGATGATGATTTCCCCCTCCGGGAGGGAAGTTCCCCTTGCGGAATCGCTCCGCCGGAGGGAAAAAGTGCTCCTGCCCAGGTTCCGCCTCGAGACAGCGGCGCTTCATCCCGAAAGTACTCTCCTTAATTTTTCTAGGTCAAAATGACTTATATACCAAAAGAGGGGCACCGGAGGTGGGCCTGGGTGAGCACAACCCACCAGGGCGCGCCGGTACTTATTTGCTCCAATATTCCTCTAATATTTCATAAAAAATTCTCGTAAAGTCTCAGCTCATTTGGAGTTGTGCAGAATAGGTAGCCTGATGTAGCTTTTTCAGGTCCAGATTTCCAGCTGCCATGATTCTCCCCCTTTGTGTATACCTTGCATATTATAAGAGAAAAGGCATTAGAATTACTCCAAAATGCCTTCTTATACAATAAAACAACACAAATAACAGTAGGTAAACATGATGCAAGATGGACGTATGAACTCCCCCAAGCTTAGACCTCGCTTGTCCTCAAGCGAAAACCAAAATCGAAAAACATGTCCACATGCTTAGAGAGAGATGTGTCGATAAAAAAAATACGGACATAGCAGCATCATGTAACTTATTATAACAGCAACAAACTTTAACATAAAACTTTTATCATAGAACTTTTATCATAGACTTCTCATGAACAAGTGACAATTCGTCACAACATCGAAGTATAAAGCATAAACTCTATTGGAAACCAAAAAACTATGTTCTCGGTCAACTTTGCAACTACAATTCATCATATTTTCAGGAAGGGTCACGTATCGGAGACATTAGGCAAGTCCACATACTCAACCATCATTTATTCTTCTACGATTGTTAACACTCACCTCGTACACATGAGCAAAACATTTCAACCGAACACATAGAAAGATAGGGGCTTATAGTTTCGCCTCCCAACGCATTCACCTAAAGGGTGATGTCAACAATAATAACTCATGCTACCCATATTCAAATGGATATATGTCCTAGATCTTTCCTCACCACATGATGCTTGCCAAGGGAGAAAATAAAAAGGAATAGAGAGAAGAACTTTGACTCTTGCATGAAACTAAATAAATGAAAGTAAAAGATAGGCCCTTCGCAGAGGGAAGCAGAGGTTGCCATGCACTTTTTGTTTGTATGCTCAACCCCTTAGTGCAAAAGAATGTCACGTTATATTTCCCCTTATGATGGCAACCTTTATTATGTAGTCTGTCGCTTTTATTCTTCGCCATCACAAGTTCGTACAACACTCAGTTTTTCCTTACACTAAATGATCTTACACTTTTAGAAGGAATTTTTATTGCCATTTTTGCACCGATGGCAACTACTCTAAGGATCTTACTCAATCCATATGTAGGTATGGTGAACTCTCAAACAAGATTTGGGTTTAAGGGTTTTGGATGCACAAGTAGTATCTCTACTTAGTGCGGAATTTTTGGCCAGCAAAGATAAGGGCAAGCAACACATTTCGAAGGATCTATTACTATATAAATTCTATGTAAATATGAAAAAACATAAATTATTACGTTGTCTTCCTTGTCCAACGCCAACAATTTTGGCATATAATATTTTGATGGGTGCTCACAATCACAAAAGATTTTCAGGATAGTGTATTTCCATGTGAATCTTCTCTTCCCTTAGTAATTCTTTCATGAGTTGCATCATTGACCAATGCTATGTTTGTCAATCTATAATAAAATTTTCTACTTATACTTTTCCTTGTGTAATGTCATCACTTACCATAAGATTAGCATATGATCTTTTTCATTTATTTCCTTTCCTTCTATTGAAACAAGAAAGTAAAGAAAGCAAAACTCAAACTAAACTTTATTATATATTTCGCACACGATTACAAAGATAGATCACTAAGCAAACTCTCGAAAAGTAAGGATTGAACTAAAATTTTATTCATCTAAAGGAAAAGATAACCATGGATCGAACTAAGAAACGTAAATACAAAAGATACTGGAGATGATACGATACCGGGGCACCTCCCCAATTCTTGGCGAAAACCAAGGGGAGTGCCCATACCTGATACTCAAATTTCTTTTGGTGATGAAGAAGGAGGTGGTGGTGATGAAGTAGAAACGATCTTGTCCTCAGGTTTCCACGGCAGAGGCTCACAATCATAAGAGGAAGAGTGAGTCTCTTAGGTCCTACAACTGGCAGCCAAACTCATACCTTTAAACCTTGCCTCATAATCAAAGACTTGGTTTCGGAGGTCGTAGATCTGGCTCTGGAGGAAGTTGATTTGCCCGTTGAAGGAGAAGACAGTGTCCTTCATGGACTTGCCATACACCTTGAGATCACGGGTGTAGTCCGCGATCATGAGGTGATTAGCATTGAGTCCATGCTCCACCATCCCCTTGCAGCGAAAGACTTCCTGCTCCATAGCCTCAAGTATGGCCTCCACGGACCCAGTTCCCTTGGGGCCTTGCTCATCGCGGTTGTGCAACACCCATCACGCATCTGGATAGCTTGAGGGTATTGCATCACCTCCGGCAGATATGGGTTGATGACGTTCTCGAAGAACTTGTCCTTGGAGGAGCTTGAAGCGCCATGGTGGATTAG
Source organism: Triticum dicoccoides (assembly GCF_002162155.2). Taxonomy (NCBI): domain Eukaryota; kingdom Viridiplantae; phylum Streptophyta; class Magnoliopsida; order Poales; family Poaceae; genus Triticum; species Triticum dicoccoides. The sequence goes on along the minus strand of NC_041385.1, from coordinate 790,012,798 downwards.
ATCTGACAGAAAACAACAAGAAAAGAAAACAGAAGATTTCTCCGTGATACGGAGGTTAATAGGTTCGGGGGATATATAAAGATTTTTTTATCTTGGGGAACAAGCAGAACGGAAGAAAAACGGAGTCCGGAAAATACCTGAGGTGGGCACAACCCACCGGGGCGCGCCTGGCCAGGCACGCCCAGGTGTATCATGCCCACCAGGGTCACTTTCCTGGTAGTTTCTTATTTTCCTAATTTTTAAATATTCCAAAACTGACGAAAAATATTTTTGCGGATTTTTCGGAGTCCATTTACTTACCGTATCACGTACCTCCCTTTTTTCACGATTGGAAGGTTTCTTTTGTGTGTTCTTCCGTTGTCATAGTTTGGATAATATTGCTTTCAACATTAATGGGCATACCTGAGATATAATGTTGTATTCGTTGCCCATTAACAACATTCGGGTTAGTACCTTAATCATTATTTATTTTGATAGCTCCGGATCGATAAACTTCCTCGATAACATAGGGTCCTTCCCATTCGGAGAGGAATTTTCTTGCAAAGAATCTAAAACGAGAGTTGTACAAAAGAACATATTCTCCAACCTTGAACTCACGCTTTTGGATTCTTTTGTCATGTCATCTTTTAACTTTTCCTTTGAATAACTTTGCAGTTTCATAAGCTTGGGTTCTCCATTCATCTAAAGAACTAATATCAAATAACCTCTTTTCACCAACAAGTTTGAAATCATAATTGTGTTCTTTGATTGCCCAATATGCTTTATGTTCTAACTCAAGAGGCAAATGACAAGCTTTTTCGTAAACCATTTCATAAGGGGACATACCCATAGGGTTTTTATATGTTGTCCTATAAGCCCAAAGTGCATCATCTTGTTTCTTAGACCAATTCTTCCAGGACCTATTGACAGTCTTTTGTAAGATTAGTTTTATTTCTCTATTGCTAAGTTCAACTTGACCACTAGACTGAGGATGATAAGGTAATGCAATTCTATGGTTAACATCATACTTAGCAAGCATTTTACGGAAAGCACCATGAATAAAGTGTGAACCACCATTAGGCATTAAATATCTAGGGACTCCAAACCTTGGGAAAATAACTTCCTTAAGCATTTTAATAGAGGTGTTGTGATCAGCACTACTAGTTAGAATAGCTTCTACCCACTTAGTAACATAATCAACAGCAACCAAAATATGAGTATACCCATTAGAGAAGGAAAAGATCCCATGAAATCAAATCCCCAAATATCAAATGGTTCAATAGCAAGTGAATAATTCATAGGCATTTCTTGACACTTACCGACATTGCCTATTCTTTGACATTCATAACAAGACAAGACAAACTTACGGGCATCCTTGAAGAGAGTAGGACAAAAAAACCAGATTGTAATACCTTATGAGCGGTTCTGTCTCCCGCGTGATGTCCTCCATAAGCCTCGGAGTGACATTTCCGTAGGATTTGTTCTTGTTCATGCTCAGGTACACAACATCTAATAATACCATCTACTCCTTCTTTGTAAAGATCTGCGTCATCCCAAAAGTAATATCTTAAATCATAGAAGAATTTTTTCTTTTGTTGGTATGTGAAGCTAGGTGGCATGTATTTAGCAACAATATAATTAGCATAGTCAGCATACCAACGTGTATTATTAGAAACATTTATTACAGCTAACTGTTCATCAGGAAAGTTATAATTAATAGGTTGTGGGTCATTAAGAATATTTTCAAGCCTAGACAAGTTATCTCCTATGGGGTTCTCTACTCCATTCCTATCAGTGATAAGCAAATCAAATTCTTGTAGCAGAAGAACCCACCTAATGAGTCTAGATTTAGCATCTTTCTTTTCCATAAGATATTTTATAGCAGCATGATCGGTGTGAACAATCACTTTAGAATCAACAATGCAGGCTCTAAATTTATCACAAGCAAACACCACTGCTAAAAATTCTTTTTCAGTAGTAGCATAATTTCGTTAAGCATTGTCCAGAGTTTTACTAGCATAATAGATAACATTTAATTCCTTATCAACTATTTGTCCTAGAACAACACCAACAACATAATCACTAGCATCACACATAATCTCAAAAGGGAAGTTCCAATCAGGTGGTTGAACAACAAGTGCAGTAGTTAAGGCTATCTTTAGTGTTTCGAAGGATTCCAAACAACCATCATCAAACACAAAAGGAATATCCTTTTGCAAAAGATTTGCAAGAGGCCTATAAATTTTAGAAAAGTCTTTGATAAACCTCCTATAGAAACCAGCATGACCAAGGAAACTATGAATACCTTTGATATCTATAGGACATGGCATTTTCTCAATTGCATCAACCTTGGCTTTGTGCACCTCAATGCCTCTTTCAGAAATTTTATGGCCCAAAACGATACCTTCGTTAACCATAAAGTGGCACTTCTCTCAATTCAAGACAAGATTTGTTTGTTCACATCTCTGCAAAACTCGATCAAGATTGCTTAAACAATCATCAAAAGACTTCCCATAAACAGAAAATTCATCCATGAAAACCTCAACAATCTTTTCACAAAAATCAGAGAATATAGCAGTCATACATTTTTGAAAGGTAGTAGGTGCATTGCATAAACGAAAAGGCATACGTCTATAAGCATAAGTTCCAAAAGGACAAGTAAAAGCGGTATTTTCTTGATCAATTTGTGAAACAGGTATTTGGGAAAAACCAGAATATCCATCAAGGAAGCAAATATCTGTGTGCTTAGATAATCTTTCTAACATTTGATCAATAAAAGACGGAGGGTGATGATCTTTTCTAGTTGCTTTGTTTAATTTTCTATAATCAATTACCATCTGATACGTCCATTTTGCATCATGCTTTTATATCGATATTTATTGCATTATGGGATGTTATTACACGTTATGTCACAATACTTATGCCTACTCTCTCTTATTTTACAAGGTTTACATGAAGAGGGAGATTGCCGGCAGCTGGAATTCTGGGCTGGAAAAGGAGAAAATATTAGAGACCTATTCTGCACAACTCCAAAAGTCCTAAAACTCCACAAAAGTTATTTTTGGAATTAATAAAAAATAATGGGCGAAGAAAGTACCAGAGGGGGCCCACACCCTGGCCATGAGGGTGGGGGGCGCGCCCCACCCCCTGGGCGCGCCCCCTACCTCGTGGACCCCTGGCAGGCCACCGGTGACCATCTTATGCTATATGAAGTCCTTTACCCTGGAAAAAAATCATAAGCAAGCTTTCGGGATGAGACACCGTCGCCAGGAGGCGGAACCTTGGCGGAACCAATCTAGGGCTCCGGCGGAGCTGTTCTGCCGGAGAAACATCCCTCCGGGAGGGGGAAATCATCACCATTGTCATCACCATCTATGCTCCCATCGGGAGGGGGTCAATCTCCATCAACATCTTCACCAGCAACATCTTCTCTCAAACCCTAGTTCATCTCTTCTATCCAATCTTTGTTTCAAAACCTCAGATTGGTACCAGTGGGTCACTAGTAGTGTTGATTACTCCCTATAGTTGATGCTAGTTGGTTTATTCGGAGGAAGATGATATGTTCAGATCCTATATGCATATTAATACCCCTCTGATTATGAATATGAATATGATTTGTGAGTAGTTACATTTTTTTGAACAATCAAAGACAGTAGGAGAGGATCCTACTGACATGTATTAATCAAAATCAGTCACACATGGTTCATAAGCAAGTGCTCATGATTCCTAGGGACAACTTCACCACATACCACATGGGTGTGTGGGTTTTGAGCCTAGAAAGAAATGAAATGGGAATTACAAAGTAGTCCCTAAAAACAAAGAAATGAAGTCAGCCAAGGAGGGCTTAACCCGATGGCATAAAAGAGCTAGGTCATTTCTAAAATGTTCTTTCCATGAAGAAAGGGTATGTGGGACCCTCCTAAATATTAGGCTGTTGCGTTCCTTCCAAATGCTCCACGTAGACAACATGAAGATTTCCATGAACATGTGTGTTTGCCAGCGACGACGCCCTTCATGGACAAGAGCAAGTCTGTTACCATCATTGGACCACGTAATGCCAATAGTGTTCCAGCATTGTTGACTGAAAGGTCACCTGAAGAATAAATGCTCGACCATTTCTTCCTCTTGTCTGGTACATAATGAGCAGTTGACATTATCGCCCACATGATAGTGTCTCCTTTTCAGCATATTTCTAGTGTTGACTCTATTTGCTATGGGAAGCCAGGTGAAGATCTTTATTTTCATCATGCATTTAGATTTCCAGATCCAAGAGAAGGCATCATCAGCGACGACGTTTCTAAAGAAGAACTTGTAATACTTGGCCGAGGTATAATGTAGTCCCCAAGGGTAGCTCCAAACATCCCGAGCAGCGATATATGGCTCCATTTCAGCGCTATATTCCTGAAGGTGTCTGAGTTCTTCACGAGCTTGAGCAGAGAGGGGAAGATGAAAGCCAGATTGAACATTGTTGATTGCCAGAAAGCTTGCAACCGAGGCATCTTCCAACTTAGTGAAGGAGAAGGCTCTAGGAAATGCATCTTGAGCTATGTGCTCCTTCCATAAATCTTTCCAAAAAAGTGCGGTTGTCCCATTGCCAATATGCACCGAAGATATCCCATGATAGATGTCAGACAGGTTCATGACGTAGAAATTGTGTAGAAACTTCAGCAGGAGAGTAGTGTTCTGTGTCCTGATGTTGATGATGCCAAGTCCACCAGGGGTTTTTGGTCGACAAACTAGGTCCCAAGCAGCCAATGAGTTGACAGTTTCTCCCTGTTCAGTTTGCTTGCGCCACAAGCATCTTCTACGTATCTTATCCAGGCGCTCAATTAGCTTGGGTGGAAACTTCAACGTGCACATGGGGTATATCATCATGGATGTGATGAGAGAGTTCAGAAGAGTCAATTTGCTTCCTTGGTCCAGCATATAAAGAGTGGACGATAATTTGCGTTCAGTACGTTCTACAAAAGGGCATCAGGTCAACCATGGAAGGCTTCGTAGTCCCCATTGGCAAGCCTAAGTAGGTCAAAGGCATAGTGCCAATGGTGCACTGCCAAAGCTGAGCAAGGTAGGTTGCCAAGGTCTCATCCACATTAATGGGGATCAGCAGAGATTTACTGAAGTTCAGTTTAAGGCCAATAGATTTAGCATAGTCCGTGAGGAGGAGTTTCATGTTCTTGACCTGCTGTGGGCAAGCTGGCATTAGGAGTATGGTGCCATCGGCGTATTGGATGACATGATAATCAGTGGAGCCCCTTGCAGGAATGGGTAGTTGGATTTTCTGCTGGTGGAATGCATCATTAACTGCAGCTTGCAGAAGATCAGCCGCAAGCACAAAAATCGTGCGGCAGGCAAACTGATGGCCCGGGACACCATTAAGCAAGACAGAGGAGCTGCCAGAGTCAAAAATGCATCGGACCCAGTTAAGCCAACGGTCATCGAAGCCCATGTGTTGCATGATGTCAAGCATAGCAGCGTGATCAACCGTGTCAAATGCCTTCACAAAGTCGACCTTAAGCAAGATGATCGGCTCGTTGGACTGTTGACATTGAAAGATATATTCAAATGCCCACGCGAGGCAGTCTTGAATGGTTCTGGTACGAATGAAGCCGTATTGATTCCTGTGGATTATTTTTAGAATGAGCTGTTGTAATCTGTTCGCCAAAATTTTCGTTATGAGTTTTAGGCAGCAATTGAGCAAAGTGATTGGTCGGAAGTCATTCGCTGTCTCAGGGGAGTTGTTTTTTGGAATGAGAGTAATGTATCCTGAATTGACGCTCGTCAAGTCTAGATTGCCATTGTAGAACTCATCACATAGCTTGTAAAAATCATATTTAATGATATGCCAGCAAGATTTTAAGAATTGCCCATTGAAGCCGCTGGGGCCAAGTGCTCTGTCATTGGGCATGGTTCTGACGACTGCATCGATCTCTAAATGAGTAAAGGGGGCTAACAGAACTTCCAAACCATCCACTCGTTTGATGATTACAGCAAGATCAAACTTCATTTGAGATGACTGTGTCTGACCAAGTCTGTGCTTATATTCCTGAAATAATGTTGCTTCTTTGGCATTGTGGTCAATAACTATGGATCCATCTGAGAGTTTGAGGGTGGCAATGGAGTTTTTCCGATATCTCTCAGTGGCAAGCGCATGGAATAATTTGGTATTCTCTGATCGAAATTTGATGCACCTAATGGTGCACCTCTTCCGCTAGTACTGATTTTGAAACTGCAACAGTTTAAGAAGGTGGCCTTTGACAATGTGTCTGAAGCTGGATTCTGGCCGAGTGAGAGGCTGCAATTCCTCCAGTCCATCAAGCTCTTGCATTGCATGGTTACAATTTTGAATAAGGATGGACAGTTTAGAGATTCCTTTGCTCCAGGACTTAAGATCATATCGAAGGGTTTTTAATTTTTTGCAGATGACAGCAGCTGCATTTTTAGCATGGCTAGGTTTCTCCCAAGAAGATGCAACTACTTCAACGAAGTTGGAGTGGTTGGTCCAAAAATTCTCAAACCTGAAGATCCTTGTTGGTGTCAAAACCGGCGGATCTCGGGTAGGGGGTCCCGAACTGTGCGTCTAGGCGGATGGTAACAGGAGACAAGGGACACGACGTTTTACCCAGGTTCGGGCCCTCTTGATGGAGGTAAAACCCTACGTCCTGCTTGATTAATATTGAAGATGTGTGTTACAAGAGTGGATCTACCACGAGATCTAGGAGGCTAAACCCTAGAAGCTATCCTATGGTATGATTGTTGTTCGTCCTATGGACTAAAGCCATCCGGTTTATATAGACATCGGAGAGGGCTAGGGTTACACAGAGTCGGTTATAATGGTAGGAGATCTACGTATCCGTATCGCCAAGCTTGCCTTCCACGCCAAGGAAAGTCCCATCCGGACACGGGACGAAGTCTTCAATCTTGTATCTTCATAGTCTTGGAGTCCGAACGATCATGACAGTTCGGCTGTCCGGACACCCTCTAGTCCGGGACTCCCTCAGTAGCCCCCGAACCAGGCTTCAGCGACAATGAGTCCGGCGCGTACATTGTCTTCGGCGTTGCAAGGCGGGTTCTCCTTCAAACTTCATGTTCCTGTCGAATAGTGTCCGGCTTCCTTATAAATGTTGCGCTCCTTGGCTACTACGCCCAATAATGGCCTTCTTCCACGTGTCGTATGAATGCGAAAAGCTAGGGTATTTTTACATTTTACCCCCTAGCCGTGCGAACGAGCCGCCTATAAGAGAGGGGAGGATCTAGATCCAACTCACATCATCCTCCTTCCGCAAGTACTCATCGAAGCGCCTCTGACAAAAATCCATTCTATCATGGATAGTCGACGCGGCTCCTCCTCTCGCGCTCCCAGCCCTAAGCGAGGAGATTGGGGGAGATGCTCAGTTCCACACAGCGAGCTAGTGGCACTCCAAACCGAGGGATATCTTCCCCCAGCCTTCATGGTCCCGGTTCGAGCCGGACTGGCCACCTTCAGGGGTGGAAAGCAGGCGGAAAGCGTCCCCAACCCTTCCAAAGGAGAGCGGGTATGCTTCGTCCCTTATCTAATAAGGGGACTCGGATTTCCCATACATCCGTTTCTCCGGGGGCTCCTGGAGTTCGACGGACTCCAGCTTCACCACCTTACACCTGCCTCCATTTTGCACATCGCGGGCTTTGTAGCTCTTTGCGAGCTGTTCTTGGGCATCGAGCCCCATTTGGCGCTGTGGAAGAGATTGTTTTGCCTCGTACCCCGTTCTCACGAGGGGTCGATATATCAAGTGGGCGGAGCCGAAATATGGCGCATCGCCGGGACCGGATATCTATCCGGCACCCAGAAGAAGGCATCCGAAGACTGGCCTTCGGAATGGTTCTACATGGATGACGCCCCTCTGCCGGATCCAGTTCGAATCGGCCTCCCGGAGTTCAGCAATGCTCCCTTGAAGAAACGCCTGAGTTGGCGCCCACGGAGCCCTCAACGGGAGGATGATGGGAGCGTCCATTATCTGATGGGCCGGATTAGGTTACTGGCCCACTCCGGATTGACCATGATTGGAATCATGGCCATGTGCATTATGCGAGGGGTGCAGCCGCTCCAATATAGGGGCCACCCTATGTGGGATTTCAACGGGGAAGATGACGCCACCCGTCATGGCCGCAGAGGGCCGGGCTCGGCAGCCGATCTGGTAAAGATCTTGTCCGTCTTGTACAAGGGAGAGGAGGAGGACTTCCTTTGCATGAGTCCATTGAATGGATTCTCCATGAATAACCCTCGGAGCTGGGTAAGCGGACGTTTATCTACCCGATCCATACTTCCAAAGTCAAGTATCTTACTTTGTGATTTCGACGCAGGAGCTGCGCCGGGACGTGGAGGGCATACAAAGCCTAACTCCACAGCCCGAGGATCCGGAATGATCCCTTGATCCGGCCTCCGAAGAGGATCCGGACATAAAGGTGGAGCTGATTGACGGGGTGTTCCACCAACTTAGCATGGACAATGCTCTAGTCGCCATTACGGCTGACTACCCCGGTTTGTTTCCGGCCTCCCAGGTGACTACGACCGAGGTCCTAACACCATCATTTGATCCATTCTCAATTCTGACCATCCTATACCGGTGGTGCATCGCAGGAGGTGCCTCTAAGGCGGGAAGCCGAACCCGCGGCGGCTGACCAGCAAGGGTCAGTTCGGCCCAGCAGGCGGAAGAGGAGTGCGACGCGAATCGAAACATCGCCGCAATGGTACGGGGCACCGCTATTTTTAAGGGAAGGATCCCTAGGAGGTATATTAATGCTCATAACTTTTCCAGGAGAAAGAGCGCTCGCCGGACAGTGTCTGGAGAGGTTGCCAATCAAGCCTCTGCCAGCCATGCTCCAACGCGTGGTCCGGAAGGGGAGGCGAACACAAGGCATGAGCCGGATGCTCCTCGGACGGAGGATGCCGACAGGCTGTCCGCCACCCGGTCTGAGGTGGATAGCACCATGAATCACAGGCGTCGCCGGACAGTTCTTCGTGACGCGTGTTTCTCCCCGGAGGCGTTGAATGCCTTTGATGCGGGAGATGCACACCTCCGTGCTGCTCAAGATGGTTTAACCAGAGCCACGGAGCAGTATGTGAAGGACATACGGGTAAGTAATTTTAATAGTTATATATGCCAGTAGCCCCCGAGACTTAAAATAGTTAAAATAACTGATTTAAGGATCATTTATTATGCAGGATCTGACGGAGAAGAATACCCACCTGTCCCAGGAGCTTCAAGAGTGCAAGGCCCAACTTGAGGCCGCACTGGCCGCCACAGGGGGAGCCACAGAGACCCCCGCTGGTAATACGTACTTCGAAAAAGATAAGTAGTTAACAAAGTGCGGCATGTGCGTAAATCTGACAATAATATTGCAGATGTTGTCGGACTTGATCCGGACAAGCAACAGCTACTACGCCAGTTGAAGGCCGGCGAGAGAGTGCTTATGAAGGTGCAGCAGGAGAGGAACAAACTCCAAGATGCCCACACCCAGCTTGGAAAGAGCTAAAAGGTGTTCGGGCCCAGCTGTCTAGCTCCTTGAAGGAGAATCAGCGGCTTCGTCGCGGCATCTATAGTAAGTGCTTGAGCAAACTCTTTTGAAAAGAAGAGTTCGGCGAGGAAGTTGGTTGACAGAAATATGTCTGTAGGTGTGCTCACAGGTCGCCCTATGGAGGAAATGCCCGGTTCAACGGGTGACCAACTTCCCGAGCTGGTGCAACTGCTTGAATGTGTTCGGCAGGCAATGAATGGCGTCGTTTAGGCCTTATGGACTTCCGTATCCCTACCTGAGGGCCTTGGAGGGCTTGCTGAGAAGCTTCAGGGAGTACGGCGACGTCTCCGTCTGTGGAAGATATCGGCCTGCCGTCGAGGCGCCAGGGAGGCCTGGGCCATGGTGAAGACGCGGTACCTGAAGGCTGACCCAAACCACATGGCCGAGGTCGGACCTGTGGGGCCTGATGGGAAGGAGATCCCTGTGAGCTTGATGTACGGCCAAGTAGAGCTGGCCGCAAAATATTCCCAACAGGGCTGTAAATTAGACAGCCTGTTAGATGGGATTGAAGAGGAGTACAATCAGTCAGTTTGACGATGTAATTTTAAAATGACATGTAAAATGCCTTCTAGCCGGATTGTAGATCGTTTGTCTTTGCCGACCTTTTCTCTTCAACCTCAGGACCCTAGAGTCTGGAGTGTGTCCAAATACCTTCTCAATTATGAAAAAACCGGGGCATGCATGGAGACCAGGCATAGGGGTCATTAGTGCTTTATCAGACAAGTGCCCAACTAGTTATGTTATATTACATGGTTAGTAAGAAACGTCTTCCAGGGAGAATAGTTCCGTTAGGGGTTCCTTTCCCTGGGAGGCATGCCCTAAAGTGCATGCCCACACTGCGAAAAGAGCAGAAAAAGCATCTGGGGGCAGATAGGTTGAATAAGTAATAAATAATCTTTCAAGTCACCGGCCGAATATTCACTTAAGAACGCTAGCTTTCGGCTTCACCCAGTCTGAGGTACACATCCGGCTGACCCGGTAGTAACAATTGCAGAGGTGCTCCCTTTACCTCCTAGCCGAACAATCGGGAACGTAGGGGTAAGCACTGGAGCCAGGCAACCCAGCTTGGCCAAAACTTAAGTCATATCGATGCATATAATGGTGAATAAAAGGTACATGCGGAAGTATGACACATGTGTTGGGCATGAAGCCCGTATAAATAAGCTTCTGTTAAAGAAGCCCCCCGGTATAATGATTGCTAGGAGCACATCAAGTGTGTGCGAACAATGCGCAAATCAGCCTATCAAAGGTATTGAAAAAAAGTGGGAAGAAGGAGAGGGACAAGAGACAGTGAAAATGTAGAAAGGTGGACGGAGGAGTGAGACGAACTCTGAGTCCAGCGTTAGGCGTAGAATCTTCGGAGACGGGCTGCGTTCCATGGGTTCGGCTCAAGTCGGTTGTCAGATGCGTTACGTAGACGGTATGCTCCGCCGGTCAGGACTTGGTTGATGATGAAGGGACCTTCCCACTTGGGCTTAAGTTTGTCCTTTTTCTTGTCCGGCAGGCGTAGAACAAGTTCGCCAACATTGTAAGTTTTGGCCCGTACTTCAATGCTTTGATATCTTCGAGCCTGCTGCTGATAGAATGCGGAACGAGCTTTTGCCACGTCCCGCTCCTCCTCTAAAGTGTCCAAACTATCCTGCCGATCCAACTCGGCTTCTCTTTCTTCGTACATGCGCACGCGAGGTGAGTCATGAATTATATGGCAGGGCAGAACTGCCTCTGCGCCGTACACCATAAAAAATGGTGTGAATCCGGTAGTGCGGTTTGGCGTGGTCCGCAGCCCCCAGAGTACGGAGTCGAGCTCCTCTACCCAGTGCGTGTTAGATTCCATGAGGGACCACACTAACCTGGGTTTAATGCCGCTCATGAGGAGACCATTTGCCCGTTCCACTTGACCATTAGTTTCAGGGTGGTAGACTGAAGCATAGTCGAGCTTGATGCCCATGTTTTTGCACCAGAGTTTAACCTCGTCGGCCGTGAAATTCGTGACGTTGTCAGTGATGATGCTGTTGGGGACGCCAAAACGGTGTACTACCCCGGATATGAAGTCTATCATAGGTCCGGATTCTGCCGTTTTAACCGGCTTGGCCTCTATCCATTTGGTGAATTTGTCCACCATGACCAATAAGTATTTGTGCTTGTGGGTTCCCCTTTAAGGGGTCCAACCATGTCAAGCCCCCAGACCGTGAACGGCCAGGTGATGGGTATAGAGGGAGGTGGGTGGCATGTGGCTCTGATTAGCAAAGAGCTGGCAACCGACGCATCGTTGGACTAAGTCCTGAGCATCTGCCCGGGCTGTCGGCCAATAAAATCCTGTATGGAAGGCCTTGCCTACAAGGGCCCGGGCTGCAGCGTGGTGCCCGCCGAGTCCGGCGTGAATTTCAGCCAGGAGATTTTGCCCTTCCTCTTTGGAGATACACCTTTGGAGGACTCTGGTTGTGCTTTTCTTATAAAGTTCTCCCTCATTGACCTTGTAGGCTTTAGATCGCTGAACTATGCAGTGGGCCTCATTTTGGTCTTCGAGAAGTTCCTGCCGGATTAGGTAGGCTAGGAATGGTTCTGTCCATGGGGCAATTACTGCCAATATTTCGTGGGCTGAATCTGGTATTTCATTGGCTGAGCCACCGATTGTGTCAGAATGTTCTGCGTTAGGTGATGCAGTTGGTTCCGGATTGTTATTTCCGGACTCCTCTTCCCATAATACGGATGGCTTAAAGAGCCGTTCCAGGAAGATGTTTGGAGGGACGGCGTCGCATTTTGCGCCGATCCGTGCCAACACGTCTGCTGCCTGGTTATTATCCCGGGCTACATCGTGGAATTTGAGTCCTTCGAACCGAGCTGACATTTTTAGGACGGCGTTGCGGTGGGCTGCCATTTTTGGATCTTTGGCGTCAAAGTCTCCATTTACTTGGGATATTGCGATGTTTGAATCCCCGCGCACCTCTAGGCGTTGAATGCCCATGGAGATTGCCATCCGGAGGCCATGTAGAAGGGCCTCGTATTCGGCTGCGTTGCTGGAGTCCATGTACATTATTTTAAGTACGTATTGGACTGTGTCTCCGGTTGGGGACGTCAAGACGACGCCAACCCCCAAGCCAGCCAACGTTTTGGATCTGTCGAAATGCATGATCCAATTGGAGTACGCGCCGTACTCTTTAGGGAGTTCGGCTTCGGTCCATTCGGCGAGGAAGTCAGCCAGAACATGCGACTTTATAGCTCGCCGTGGTTTGTAGGTTATGTCAAATGGTAAGAGCTCAATGGCCCATTTTGCAATCCTGCCCGTTGCGTCGCGATTGTTTATAATAACGTTAAGAGGTACTTCGGAGGCCACCGTTATGGAACACTCTTGAAAGTAGTGTCGCAGCTTCCGGGATGCCATGAACACCGCATACGCTATCTTTTGATAGTGTGGGTACCGGGACTTGCATGGAGTTAAGACAGTGGATACGTAGTACACTGGTTTTTGAAGAGGGAATTTGTGCCCTTCTGTTTCTCGTTCGACGACGAGTACCGCGCTGACAACTTGATGTGTTGCTGCGATATATAACATCATTGGTTCGCCCAGGTTGGGCGCGGCCAGGACCGGATTTGTTGCCAATACGGCCTTTATTTCTTCGAGTCCGGCCGTGGCAACATCCGTCCATTCGAAATATTCGGTGCGCGGGAGGAGGCGATAGAGGGGCAGTGCCTTTTCTCCCAAACGGGAGATGAAGCGGCTTAGAGCCGCCATGCATCCAGTTAGTTTTTGTATTTGCTTGAGGTCTTTTGGGATATCCAATTGTGACAGAGCTCGGATCTTGGCTGGGTTTGCTTCAATTCCTCTACCGGATACAATGAAGCCCAAGAGCTTTCCGGCTGGTACGCCGAAAACGCATTTTTCCGGGTTGAGCTTAATGTCATATGCTCGGAGGTTGTCGAATGTCACCCTCAAGTCATCTACTAGAGTTTCGACGTGTTTGGTCTTGACGACCACATCGTCTACATATGCCTCTACTGTTTTGCCTATCTGGGTAGCCAGACATGTCTGAATCATGCGCTGATATGTTGCGCCGGCGTTTTTGAGTCTGAAGGGCATTGTGTTGAAGCAGAATGGCCCATATGGAGTAATGAATGCCGTTGTGGCCTGGTCTTTTTCCGCCATCTTGATTTGATGGTAGCCGGAGTATGCGTCGAGGAAGCACAATGAATCGTGCCCTGTGGTAGCATCAATGATTTGGTCGATGCGAGGGAGAGGGAAAGGGTCCTTTGGACAGGCCTTGTTAAGGTCTTTGAAATCGACGCAAAGGCGCCAGGATTTGTCCTTTTTTGGTACCATTACTAGGTTGGCTAGCCAGTCGGGATGTTTTATATCTCTGATGAATCCGGCTTCTAAGAGTTTGGCTAGCTCCTCTCCCATTGCCTGTCTTTTGGGTTCGGAAAATCGCCGAAGAGCTTGTTTGACTGGCTTGAATCCTTTTAGGATATTTAGGCTGTGCTCTGCCAGCCTGCGTGGGATTCCTGGCATGTCTGAATGGTGCCAGGCAAAAATGTCCCAATTTTCCCAAAGGAATTCTCGTAGTGTGACTTCTACATCAGGATTTAATTGTGCCCCAATGGAGGCCATCTTTGTAGGGTCCATTGGATGGACCTGAAATTTGACTATTTCGTCTGTTGGTTTAAAAGAGGTGGACTTGGACCTCTTATCGAGTATCACATCGTCCCTATCCACCGTGGAGCGCAGCGGAGTTAGTTCCTCTGCCGCTAGGGCTTCAGATAATGCCTCTAGGGCCAGTGCGGCTGTGTTATTTTCAGCGCGGAGTGCTGTATCTGGATCACTGGCGAAAGTGATTATTCCATTGGGTCCGGGCATTTTCAGCTTCATGTACCCGTAATGGGGTATAGCTTGGAAGATTGTGAATGCCTCTCGCCCTAACAAGACGTGATATCCGCTGCCGAATGGGGCCACTTGGAACGTGACCTCTTCGGGCCTGTAATTGTCCGGCGAGCCGAACACTACATCTAGTGTGATTTTTCCTGTGCAGCGTACTTCTCGACTAGGGATTATTCCCCTGAAGGTTGTGCTGCTTCGCTCAATGCGGCTCCAGTCAATTTCCATTTCTTGAAGGGTTTCTTCGTAGATGAGGTTTAATCCGCTGCCGCCATCCATGAGTACCTTGGTAAGACAAAAGCCGTCCACTATCGGACTGAGGACCAATGCGGCTGGTGCTCTAGCTGTTCGGAATTTAGGTTCGTCGCTGGCATTGAAGGTGATAGCCGTGTCACTCCATGGATTTTTTGTTGCTACTTGGTAGACTTCGGCGAGGCTGCGGATTATTCGTTTCCGCATGTTATTTGATGCGAAAGTCTCGAAGACTGTTAATACCGTACTGGTACTGCTGGGCTGGTTGCCCGGGGCTAAAAAGCCTTCGCCACTTTTGGCCACCTGCCGTAGTATCCAACATGCTCGAAGGCTATGTGCTGGAGTGGCGCCCTCCATACTGTGGATTTTGCAGGGTCCGTTGAGCCATCCCTCCAGTACGGTTCCGTACCCTTTAGGGGGTTTTTGCTTCTTGGTTTTTAACCCAGGCGCTTGAGTATGACGCACCCTTTTATTTCGGACTGGGGCTGTATTCAGGGCCGGATTGTCCCAAAACCTAGTTTCGGTTTTCCAGGCACTCTCCATCGCGCAGTATTTTTGTACAATGGTCGCTAGGTCGGCGAAGCGTGTAACTTCGCGACGACTGATGGCGTTTATGATTCCCTTGTCCGTGCAATTGTTGCAGAAAATTGAAATCGCGCTTTCTTCACGGCAATCCATTATCCTGTTCATAACCAGGATGAATCTGGCCCAGTAATGATGTACTATTTCATCGGGCTCTTGCCGTATTTGAGATAGATCGCTTATGTTTGGGTGGGCGGGTGGAATTGAGTTCGGAACCCCGCCCGATCTGAGGCTCAAAGGCCAAGAAGCCTCCGGATTTGGAAGCTTGGTTTGTTGGATGCTTTCCAAAAAATCTGGTCCGGTGCCTGACTTTAGGTTCAGCATTTGATTGGCGTCCGTCCCTCCGCGGGAATCCGGCATGGAGGGATCGGGAATCCGGACATAGTTGGTTTTTAACATAGAAGAAGAGTCGTCGCGTTGTTCCTCTACCACAACAACGTGGTGGGTAACCTGGGGAGAGTTAATTTCTCTCAGATCAGTTTTAAGCCCAATCTGATCGTAGTCGGTAGCGACTCCCAGGGCGGCGATGTGATCCAAGAGCCCGTTTACGGAGGAGAGCTCAATCGAATCTAGCTGCTCGGCGAATTCCGAGCTGACGTGAAGATCGCTTTTAATGACCTGAGAGGTCATTGTCGGAGCGGTGGCCGAACAGGCGGTCACAAGAAAACCGCCTAGCCGGATAGTCTGGCCGGCGGCCAAAGCTCCCTTGACGACTGCGCCATCTTCAAAGACGGGAAAAGGCATCCTTCTTGATGGTGACGGCACAGAGGAACTCTCAATGAAAGCACCAATGTCGCTGTCAAAACCGGCGGATCTCGGGTAAGGGGTCCCGAACTGTGCGTCTAGGCAGATGGTAACAGGAGACAACGGACACGATGTTTTACCCAGGTTCGGGCCCTCTTGATGGAGGTAAAACCCTACGTCCTACTTGATTAATATTGATGATGTGTGTTACAAGAGTGGATCTACCACGAGATCAAGGAGGCTCAACCCTAGAAGCTAGCCTATGGTATGATTGTTGTTCGTCCTATGGACTAAAGCCATCCGGTTTATATAGACACCGGAGAGGGCTAGGGTTACACAGAGTCGGTTACAATGGTAGGAGATCTACGTATCCGTATCGCCAAGCTTGCCTTCCACGCCAAGGAAAGTCCCATCCGGACACGGGATGAAGTCTTCAATCTTGTATCTTCATAGTCTTGGAGTCCGGCCGATCATGATAGTTCGGCTGTCCGGACACCCCCTAGTCCAGGACTCCCTCAATCCTACTCTTGGGTATTGTTGTTTCAATTTGGACAACACAGGGCGAGTGATCAGATGTGGGATTGCCTAGAGCCATGACAATAGTATTAGGGAAGGTATGGGTCCAATGGCTAGAAGAGAAGAACCAGTCAACTTGTTCTAGGAGTGGATCATCCTGCATATTACTCCAAGTGTATAAACGGCCTTTCAGGGGTATCTCAATTAGGGCATGTGCTCTAATGATGTCATTGAATAGAAGAATATCATTTACATTTGGACCTGGCTTGTTTCGGTTATCCGATGATCTAATGAAGTTATAATCACCCACAAGTAGCCAGTCTTAGTGTCAGGTATCACTAGGTCATAAAGCCATTTTGTGAAAGTGAGGCGATCATCTCTCTGGCATGGCCCATAGATGTTATATAGATACCAGACATTGCCAGATAGTTTGGAAGTGAAGGTAATACCCAAGGCAAAGAATTCAGAGAGGCATACAGCACCGTGAAAAGCAGAGCCAACCCAAATAGTAAGAAGACCACCAGAGGTACCTCGAGAGGGCACATAACAGAACGTATCAAACTTTTTAGGACAGAAGTTTTAAATAAAAGGCAGATCAAAATGCATGTGTTTGGTTTCTTACAAGCAAAGCACATTGCATCCACTAGTGACGATAGCATTTCTAGGAGCAAGTAGTTTTTTGTCTGAATTTATTCCTCGCACATTCCACACGACGACGTTCCACTGCTGCTTGGGCAGCATGAAGAAAAGCTTCAGGTAGAAGATGAAGAAGAAGCTCCCTCCTGGTCAGCCATAAGCTTGTAAGTGGAGAGTTCCTCAGGTGGGATGCCACAGCGAGTCGTGCCCACATCCTGGAGCACGACAACAGGAGTTGGAGGGGGCATCACAGCCTGGTGAGCAGAAGTTGTGTTGGTGTCGTTTGAGGCTGCAGGTACCAGACGCGCCTTCACTTTGCTCTTGTCCACCCGTGTTTCCACCATGGAGGGTGCTTTGAAACCATCGTGCTTATTCGTACGAGTAGACGCAGAGTAGATGCATCAACGTCCAGGGTCTTCTTCTTCCTTTCCTTTCTAGCCAGTCCCAGCTCAGTTGAAGTGTTCTCTGAAGATATACTGTCAGTGGAGGTGTTCTCTGAATCTGCATTCTCTGACAAGGTGTGTTCTGGGGCAGTGCAATCTTCAGAAAATTCAGAGCTCATATGGATAGGTTCAATTGCATTTAGGAGTGAAGGTGGTGAGTGAATCACTGAGGCAAAAGTGACAATAGGCGAGGAGTGTGTTCGTGCCACAGTCAGGCCAGGTGGGGGTATGCCAGTTTCCATGGTGGTGTCACAAACCATCCCAGTTGCTCCAGTAGGTATAATAGTGTCATCAAATGAAGCAGGTGGCGCTGGATCTTCAGTAATCTCTTCAATCACCACATTGGAGTGGCTGCTTGGTCGAGGAGCATATGAAGAGCTAATAGTCTGCCTGAGCTGGATATCAAAACCAATCAAAGAAATCTGAAATGCAACTTGGGAGCTGTCATTTCTGATGCCATATCCATTACTCCAGGGGCCGAAAGTTGCCAAAATAGCGCGGATAGCAGCAAGGAGGAAAGCATTTAGTTGCCTGCGGGGGGCAGGAGCAGCAAGCATGAAGTTCATTACCTCATTCCCTTGAGCCGACAGACTAAAATTCAGACCAGCATTGTCAACTCTCACCATAACAGTTGCAGACTCAGGGGCTTCATGGGTCGAGGGATTGGGGGCAGTAGCAACAAGAGGCAGCTCATCTTGGCTAGATCTGGAACTGTCAGAGACGATGATAGAATCATTCCAAGCTTGAAATGCACTATCCACATCATTGTTCTCTGGGACAATGCCATCCTTAACAGAAAGGCCCTGAGCCACAAGCCAGGCCTAGAAGTTCATCAGATATGGTGGCAGCTGTGGTGCATGTGGATCAGGCGCTGGCCATTCCCCCCAAGCAGCGTCATCTGAACTTCATCATCGTCCGAAGCCTAGTGATCTGCGGGAGCTGCCGGTGGTGGAGCCCCATTCTGGGCAAACCAATTGTGAACTTGCTGCTGGTACAGTTGTTCCGACGTCATGTCAGGCCCAAAGAGGGGGTGCGGGTCGCCGTTGGCTGGCGGTGGTTCTTCTCCAGCAGGAGGCACCTCCGGCAGCATTGCATTCCAATCACTGTTGTGGAGAATAGTGATTTGAACAGTCCAGCAGTCACAAGCTCCTCCCAACTGATAAACAACAAAGCTCTTAGGGATTAAACGCATGTGGATCACCTGCACTTGCACCATGACATATCTTCTGTCTTGTTGAGGATTGTACTAGAAAATCAGACCACCAAAACCCCCGACTGACTTATTGATATAAAATTCAGTCTGATAGTCATAGGGGAAACCGAAGTACAGTAACCACAACTATGGACCAAAGGTAGTGGAACGCCTATTGAGCGTGGCATTGTGAGGCACAAAGGTAATCAATAAATCTTCCTCTTCAAGTTCTAGCGGAGTCTCCCCAGCAGTATCTCTAGGGAAGGCATCCACAAAACCAAATATGCCAATACCAAAAGGGTGGTCACTTGCCTCTGTGGTGAAGAGTTGAGATTCATGCAGCATACCCTCAATGATGTCTCGGATCTCAGCCCGGCGGTGGAGTGGGATGGAGTGGCTAGCTTCAGCGATGGCGAGGAAGTCATGGTTGAGCGATGGAATGGGACTGACGACCATGCCGCTGCGAACCACCCTGTTGGCCGGCCCAGGTTCGACCGCCCAGCCCGGCGGGAGGAACGGCACCGGGTTGAGGGGATAGTTCGCCATTGTTGCAGTGGTGAGAGCAGAGGTGGTAGGAGGCGGTGGAGTGACAGCGATAGGTGGAGGTGGTGAGGAGGCCGAGGCAGAAGCTGAACTGTGAGGGGAAGGAATGGAATCAGCATGGTGTTTCGGAATCCATTTCCATCTTTGTGTATGGCGTGATTTGAGACAGGATGCGAACACGTGTCCATAGAAACCACAGCCAGTGCATCGGATGGTAGAGCGAGCCTTCACTTTTGGTTTGACATGGGGCATGGAATCAGTAGACGCAGACAATCCGGGGCACGGTTTAGGATTAACTGATTTGACTGCCGAATCAGACTTCTGTGGGCAAGCAATTGATTTATGTCCACAAGCTGAACAATTAATACAAATAATACGAGTTGGGCAAGAAATCTTTGAGTGGCCCCATTGCAAACATTTTGCACATAGAACAACCCAATTATCTGATAAATCAGAGATCTCTTGTGGGCTATATTGGGCCTGGCCAGGTCGGCCTTGTGTTTGGATGTAAGAATGGGCGGCCAGCTGGAATGAGGAGGAGCGTATTTGTAGGCCGAATTCATGTAACATTGCGGGGGTGAAGGGTAAGGTACATTGACCACATAATTAAATGATCAGAATAAAAGATAAATACCATCATGGGAGTCCGCTAAATCAGCCTCACAGAAGGAATAATCCGGCAAAGTAGAGGCACCATCAATGCCAGGTAATAAATGTTGATTGGCCAAATTCTTCGTTCCATGACTAGAATGAATATTTGAATTTTGAGCTTGGGATGATAAGGCCTCAACAGCATTTTTGTCTGAAAAATCCATATGATCCAGATGAATAAGTCCAAATTTGCACAACGGAGAGGCTGAGGGACAAACACGAGGAGCATTATCATGTAAAAATTGCAGGGATGATTTAACAGCAATAGGTCTCCGACTTGATAGCTCCTGCAAGGTTTCATCAGCATGCCATTTCTTGGCGGAATTGTTGATCGGGCGATAACGGCCATTGAACAAATGAAAGTGGAAAATGAAATCTGGCCAAATAAGGTCCCGAAGGCCATATATGAAATGTCCCACTTTGTTATTGGCAACCAAAAACCGAAAGGACCGAGGTTGAATTTGGATCACATTGAAGCCAGAACTAATTCCACCAATGTAACATTGTAAAGCAATGCCCACAGAGTCAGGAGAGAGTGGGAAAGAAGCAGAGGAGAAGGAAACCACCAAGAAGAACTCTTTGCGGTCTCGGGAGGGAGAAAAATGAACCGTAGATCCAAATTTTCTTCTCACCTGATCGGCCAAGGCAAGACCAGGGCCAAAGTCCCAATGTAGGAGCCCCTCCATAGGTCAGAGAGATAGCAACCGCCATGAACTCCGGCGGCTACGATGGTGGTGGTGTGGTGGTGGTGAGGAGAGGTGGAGAGGAGAGGTGTGAGAGGTGGGAGAGCCATCGATATACCATCGTTTTAGTTCTATGAGTAGTTACGTTTGTTCCTGAGGACACGGGAGAACTCTTGCTATAAGTAGTCATGTGAATTTGGTATTCGTTCGATATTTTGATGAGATGTATGTTGTCTCTCCTCTAGTGGTGTTATGTGAACATCGACTACCTGACACTTCACCATTGTTTGGGCCTAGAGGAAGGCATTGGGAAGTAATAACTAGATGATGGGTTGTTAGAGTGATAGAAGCTTAAAACCTAGTTGATGTGTTGCTTCGTAAGTGAAGGAAATATGCCCTAGAGGCAATAATAAAGTTATTATTTCTCTCCTTATTTCATGATAAATTTTTATTATTAATGCTAGAATTGTATTAACTGGAAACATAATATATGTGTGAATACATAGACAATCATAGTGTCACTAGTATGCCTCTACTTGACTAGCTCGTTAATCAAAGATGGTTAAGTTTCCTAACCATAGACATGAGTTGTCATTTGATTAACGGGATCACATCATTAGGAGAATGATGTGATTGACCTGACCCGTTCCGTTAGCTTAGCACTTGGTCGTTTAGTATGTTGCTATTGCTTTCTTCATGACTTATACATGTTCCTATGACTATGAGATTATGCAACTCCCGTTTACCGAAGGAACACTTTGTGTGCTACCAAACGTCACAACGTAACTGGGTGATTATAAAGGTGGTCTACAGGTGTCTCCAAAGGTACTTGTTGAGTTGGCGTATTTCGAGATTAGGATTTGTCACTCTGATTGTCGAAGAGGTATCTCTGGGCCCTCTCGGTAATGCACATCACTATAAGCCTTGCAAGCAATGTGACTAATGAGTTAGTTGTGGGATGATGCATTACATAAACGAGTAAAGAGACTTGTCGGTAATGAGATTGAACTAGGTATTGAGATACCGACGATCGAATCTCGGGCAAGTAACATACCGATGACAAAGGGAACAACGTATGTTGTTATGTGGTTTGACCGATAAAGATCTTCATAGAATATGTGGGAGCCAATATGAGCATCCAAGTTCCGCTATTGGTTATTGACCGGAGATGTGTCTCGGTCATGTCTACATCTCGAACCCATAGGGTCCGCACGCTTAAAGTTCGGTGACGGTCGGTATTATGAGTTTATGTGATTTGATGTACCGAAGGTAGTTCGGAGTCCTGGATGAGATCGGGGACATGACGAAGAGTCTCGAAATGGTAGAGATGTAAAGATCGATATATTGGACGACTATATTCGGATATCGGAAAGGTTCCGAGTAATTCGGGTATGTTTCAAGGTATCGAGAAGTTACGGGAATACGAGGAAGAAGTAATGGGCCTCATGGGCCAAGTGGTGGAAGAGAGGACGCAGGGCGCGCGGCCCCCCTAGCCCAAACCGAATTGGACTAGGGGGCGGCCCCCCTTTCCTCCTTTTCCTCCCTCTCCTTCCTTCTCCCTCTCCTCCTTCCTTTCCTTCTCCTAGTGGGAGTAGGAAAGGGGAGTCCTAGTCTTACTAGGAGGAGGACTCCTCCTCCTGGCGCGCCCTACAGGGGCCGACCGGCCTCCCCACTTGCTCCTTTATATACGGGGGCAGGGGGGCACCTCTAAACACAAGTTGATATGTTGATCTCTCCTAGCCGTGTGCGGTGCCCCCTCCACCATATTCCACCTCGGTAATATCGTATCGGTGCATAGGTGAAGCCCTGTATCGGTAGCATCATCGACATCGTCATCACGCCGTCGTGCTGACGGAACTCTCCCGCAAAGCTCTGCTGGATCGGAGTTCATGGGATGTCATCGAGCTGAACGTGTGCTGAACTCGGAGATGCCGTACGTTCGGTACTTGGATCGGTCGGATCGTGAAGACGTACGACTACATCAACCGCTTTGTGCTAACGCTTCCGCCTTCGGTCTATGAGGGTATGTGGACAACACTCTCCCCTCTCGTTGCTATGCATCACCATGATCTTGCGTGTGCATAGGAATTTTTTTGAAATTACTACGTTCTCTACAGTGGCAACCGAGCTAGGTTTTATGCGTAGATATTATATGCACGAGTAGAACACAAGTGAGTTGTGGGCGATACAAGTCATACTGCTTACCAGCATGTTATACTTTGGTTCGGCGGTATTGTTGGATGAAGCGGCCCGGACCGACATTACGCGTACGCTTACGCGAGACTAGTTCTACCGACGTGCTTTGCACATAGGTGGCTGGTGGGTGTCAGTTTCTCCAACTTTAGTTGAACCGAGTGTGACTACGCCCGGTCCTTGAGAAGGTTAAAATAGCACTAACTTGACGAACTATCATTGTGGTTTTGATGCATAGGTAAGAACGGTTCTTGCTCAGCCCATAGCAGCCACGTAAAACTTGCAACAACAAAGTAGAAGACGTCTAACTTTTATTTGCAGGGCATGTTGTGATGTGATATGGTCAAGACGTGATGAGATATAAGTTGTTGTATGAGATGACCATGTTCTGTTGAAGTTATCGGCAACTGGCAGAAGCCTTATGGTTGTCTCTTTATTGCATAAGATGCAAGCCCCAAATAATTGCTTTACTTTATCGCTGTGCAATAGCAATAGTTGCAAGAGCAATAGATGGCGAGACGACCATGTGATGACACATTGATATAGATCAAGATGATGGAGATCATGGTGTCATGCCGGTGACAATGGAGATCATGACGATTCTTTGGAGATGGAGATCAAAGACACAAGATGATGATGGCCATATCATGTCAAATATTTTGATTACATGTGATGTTTATCCTTTATACATCTTATTTTTCTTAGTTCGACGGTAGCTTTATAAGATGATCTCTCACTTACATTTCAAGGTATAAGTGTTCTCCTTGAGTATGCACCGTTGCCAAAGTTCGTCGTGCCGAGACACCACATGATGATCATGTGTGATAAGCTCTATGTTCATCTACAACGGGTGCAAGCCAGTTTTGCACACGCAGAATACTTGGGTTAAACTTGACGAGCCTAGCATATGTAGATATGGCGTCGGAACACTGGAGACTGAAAGGTCAAGCGTGAATCATATAGTAGATATGATCAACATAATGATGTTCACCATTGAAAACTAATCCATCTCACATGATGATCGGACATGGTTTAGTTGATTTGGATCACGTGATCACTTAGATGATTAGAGGGATGTCTATCTAAGTGGGAGTTCTTGAGTAATATGATTAATTGAACTTTAATTTATCATGAATTTAGTCCAAATAGTATTTTTCAAATAATGTTGTAGATCAATAGCTCGCGTTGTTGCTTCCCCATGTTTTATATGTGTTCCTAGAGAAAACTAAGTTGAAAGATGATAGTACCAATGATACGGACTGGGTCCGTGATCTGAGGTTTATCCTAATTGCTGCACAGAAGAATTATGTCCTTGATGCACCGCTAGGTCACATACCTATTGCAGGAGCAGATGCAGACGTTATGAACGTTTAGCTAGCTCAATATGATGACTAGTTGATAGTTTAGTGCACCATGCTTAACGGCTTAGAATCGGTACTTCAAAGACGTTTTGAACGTCATGGACCATATGAGATGTTCCAAGAGTTGAAGTTAATATTTCAAGCAAATACCCGAGTCGAGAGATATGAAGTCTCTAACAAGTTCTATAGCGAAAAGATGGAGGAGAATAGCTCAAGCAGTGAGCATGTGCTCGGATTGTCTGGGTACTACAATCGCTTGAATCAAGTGGGAGTTAATCTTCCAGATAAGATAGTGATTGACAGAGTTCTCTTGTCACCATCACCAAGTTACTAGAACTTTGTGATGAACTATAGTATGCAAGGGATGACGAAAACGATTCCCGAGCTCTTCGTGATGCTGAAATCAACGAAGGTAGAAATCAAGAAAGAGCACCAAGTGTTGATGATTGACAAGACCACTAGTTTCAAGAAAAAGGGAACTTCAAGTAGAGTGGAAAGCAAGTTGTCACTCCCGTGAAGAAGCCCAAAGCTGGACCAAAGCCTGAAACTGAGTGCTTCTACTGCAAAGTAAATGGTCATTGGAAGTGGAAATGCCCTGAATATTTGGTAGATAAGAAGGATGGCAAAGTGAACAAGGGTATATTCTATATACAGGTTATTGATGTGTACCTTACTAGTGTTTATAGTAACCCCCGAATATTTGATACTTGTTCGGTTGCTAAGATTAGTAACTCGAAACAGGAGATACAAAATAAACAGAGACTAGTTGAGGGGGAAGTGATGATGTGTGTTGGAAGTGGTTCCAAGATTGATATGATTATCATCGCACACTCCCTATATTTTCGAGATTAGTGTTGAACCTAAATAAATGTTATTTGGTGTTTGCGTTGAGCATAAATATGATTAGATCATGTTTATTGCAATACATTATTCATCTAAGACAAAGAATAAATTGTTATTCTGTTTACATGAATAAAACCTTCTATGGGCATACACCCAATGTTGATGGTTTATTGAATATTGATCATAGTGATACACATATTCATAATATTGATGCCAAAAGATGCAAAGTTGATAATGATAGTGCAACATATTTGTGGCACTGCCATTTGGATCATACCGGTGTAAAGCACATGAAGAAAATCCATAAATATGGACATTTGGAATTACTTGATTATGAATCATTTGATGCTTGCGAACCGTGCCTTATGGGCAAGATGACGAAAACTTCGTTCTCTGGAACAATGGGACGAGCTACTGACTTATTGGAAATAATACATACCGATGTATGTGATCCAATGAGTGTTGATGCTCGTGGTGAGTATCGTTATTTTCTGACCTTCACAGATGATTTGAGCAGATATGGGTATATCTACTTAATGAAACACAAGTCTGAAACATTTGAAAAGGTCAAAGAATTTCAGAGTGAAGTGGAGAATCATAATAACAAGAAAATAAAGTTTCTACGATCTGATCGTGGAGGAGAATATTTGAGTTGCGAGTTTGGCCTTCATATAAAACAATGTGGAATAGTTTCACATCTCACGCCACCTGGAACACCACAGCGTTATGGTGTGTTCGAACATCGTAACCGCACTTTATTGGATATGGTGCAATCTATGATGTCTCTTATCGGTTTACCACTATCGTTTTGGGGTTATGCATTAGAGACAGTTGCATTCACGTTAAATAGGGCACCATCTAAATCCGTTGAGACGACACCGTATGAACTATGGTTTAGCAATATACCTAAGCTGTCATTTCTTAAAGTTTGGAGTTGCGATGCTTATATGAAAAAGTTTCAACCTAATAAGCTCGAACCCAAATCGGAGAAATGCGTCTTCATAGGATACCCAAAGGAGATTATTGGGTACACCTTATAATCACAGAGCCGAAGGCAAAATATTCGTTGCTAAGAATGGATCCTTTCTAGAGAAGGAGTTTCTCTCGAAAGAAGTGAGTGGGAGGAAAGTAGAGCTTAATAAGGTAATTTGTACCTTCTCCCGAATTGGAAAGTAGTTCATCACATAAATCAGTTCCAGTGATTCCTACACCCGTTAGTGAGGAAGCTAATGATGATGATCATGAAACTTCAGATTAAGTTACTACAAAACCTCGTAGGTCTTCCAAAGTACAGTCCACACCAGAGTGGTACGGTAATCCTGTTCTGGAAGTCATGTTACTAGACCATGATGAACCTACGAACTATGAGGAAGCGATGATGAGCCCAGATTCCGCGAAATGGCTTGAAGGCCATGAAATCTGAGATGAGATCCATGTATGAGAACAAAGTGTGGACTTTGGTGGACTTGCCCGGTGATCGGCAAGCCATAGAAAATAAATGGATCTTCAAGAGGAAGACAAACACTGATAGTAGTGTTACTATCTACAAAGCTCGACTTGTCGCAAAAGGTTTTTCGACAAGTTCAAGGTGTTGAATATGATAAGATTTTCTCACTCGTATCGATGCTTAAGTTTATCCGAATCATGTTAGCAATTGCCACATTTTATGAAATCTGGCAAATAGATGTCAAAATTGTATTCCGTAATGGATTTATGAAAGAAGAGTTGTATATGATGCAACCAAAAGGTTTTGTCAATCCTAAAGGTGCTAACAAAGTGTGCAAGCTCCAGTGATCCATCTATGGACTGGTGCAAGCATCTCGGAGTTGGAATATACGCTTTGATGAGTTGATCAAAGCATATAGTTTTATACAGACTTGCGGTGAAGCCTGTATTTACAAGAAAGTGAGTGGGAGCACTACAACATTTCTGATAAGTATATGTGAATAACATATTGTTGATCGGAAATAATGTAGAATTTTCTGGAAAGCATAAAGGAGTATTTGGAAAGAGTTTTTCAAAGAAAGACCTCGGTGAAGCTATTTACACATTGAGCAACAAGATCTATAGAGATAGATCAAGACGCTTGATAAGATTTTTCAATGAGTACATACCTTGATAAGATTTTGAAGTAATTCAAAATGGAACAATCAAAGAAGGAGTTCTTGCCTGTGTTGCACGGTGTGAAGTTGAGTAAGACCCAAAACCCGACCATGACAGAAAATAGAAAAAGGATGAAAAGTCATTCCCTATGCCTTAGTCATAGGTTCTATAAAGTATGCTATGCTGTGTAGCAGACCCATTGTATACCTTGCTCTGAGTTTGGCAAGGGAGTACAATTTTGATCTAGGAGTAGATCACTGGACAGCGGTCAAGAATATCCTTAGTGAGGACTATGGAAATATTTCTCGGATATGGAAGTGATAAAAGAGCTCGTCGTAAAGAGTTACAACGATGCAAGCTTTTACACCGATCCAGATGACTCTAAGTCTCAATCTGGATACATATTGAAAGTGGGAGCAATTAGCTAGAGTAGCTCCGTGCAGAGCATTGTAGACATAGAATATTTGCAAAATACATACGACTCTGAATGTGACGGATCCCTTGACTAAACTTCTCTCATGAGCAAAACATGATCACACCTTAGTACTCTTTGGGTGTTAATCACATATCGATGTGAACTAGATTATTGACTCTAGTAAACCCTTTGGGCGTTGGTGAACTATGGATGTTAATCACATGCAGATGTGAATACTAGTGTTAAATCACATGGTGATGTGAACTATATTATTGACTCTAGTGGAAGTGGAGACTGAAGGAAATGTGCCCTAGAGGCAATAATAAAGTTATTATTTATTTTCTTATTTCATGATAAATGTTTATTATTCATGCTAGAATTGTATTAACCGGAAACATAATACATGTGTGAATACATAGACAAACATAGTGTCACTAGTATGCCTCTACTTGACTAGCTCGTTAATCAAAGATGGTTAAGTTTCCTAACCATAGACATGAGTTGTCATTTGATTAACGGGATCACATCATTAGGAGAATGATGTGATTGACTTGACCCATTCTGTTAGCTTAGCACTTGATCGTTTTGTATGTTGCTATTGCTTTCTTCATGACTTATCACTAGTAGAAAAACACCTATTAGTCCCGGTTGGTGAGGGCCTTTTGTCCGGTTCTTGAACCGGGACTAAAGGGTGGTTACTAATTCCCTAGTCCTTTAGTCCCGGTTCTAACACGAACCAGGACAGATGGGCCTCCACGTGTCCGGTGCGCCGAGCCCAGGCAGGAGGGCCTTTGGTCCCGGTTGGTGGCACCAACCGGGACCAAAAGGCATCCACGCATCAGCATTTCAGTGGCTGGGGGTTTTGGTTTTTTTTTAAGGGTGGCGTGGGGGTTTTGGGGGGTTAATTTAAGTGTATTCATATATTGTGTTAGCTAGCTCATTAATAGAGAGAAGTGTCCTCTCTTATGTCCGTGCTTGGTCGACGCTACGCACTAAACATAGAGAGGCCCTCGACACGCTAGCTAGTAAGAAAATGAAGGGAACCATTAAGTACAGAAGTTCATCATGCATACCGAGAGAAGTGATTGATCGACCTCTCCTTCTCCGAGAGATTGGTCGAACAACAAGTTTTCGTATTATCTATCCGACGCTACTGGCTACATACATATGCAATATGTAAGATCTCTTACAATCCCTAGCAATTGAATTCAACTTCCACATGGTATTCTCTAGCTTTATTGATGACGTGGTCAAGAAAGAATCCCGCCAATTCCTCTTGAATTGCTTTCATGCGATCTTGTTCTAGGAGTTCATTCTGCATCTGCCACGTCTAATTTGAAGAAGGGGGTTAATTAATACATATATATGAATGAAACTCAACAGAAATGATGGTGTAATAAAATGAAATTGTGAATATTATTGCTTATGCACTTCATATTGTCTTTTAGAGTAGCCCCGCTTATTTTTCGAAGTCGCGTTGTAGATGAACTCGCACACGTAGTATCCACAGAAATCATTCCCTTGTTCCTACCACAAGCACTTTACGAGAAATAGAGGTCAATCAAAATGATAATGAAGCATTATAAATGGCATTGATGAAAGTATAGCTATAGAATCAATGGGAGATGCGCGCAACTAGCTAACCAGTAGTACGTACTTTCGGGTATGTATATCGCAGCTCCTTCGGTAGTCTCGGATCTTCTGCGGTGAACTGTTTCCAAACCCTGCAAGACAAAGAAAATAATTATTATTACTTGAGATATCAGGAAATGAACAAAAAGTTGCCGATATGGTGCGATAATGATCGATTGAACTTACTTGTTGAGCAATTTAGTCATGTCCGCATAGGTTTCGGGATCTTTTCGTCTCGAGTCTCAGACGGTTACTAGTCCCTGCTCAAGCTTAATCTCCAGAAGAACATAGTGGAAGCTGTGCACGCATGCATAACTCATCAATTACATTACTATAACCTCGCTCGAGTAATAAGGGAAACCGAATATGCACACGACAGTAACACTCACTCGAAGTTGTAAGGAAAGAGTATGGTATCTTTGTTTTGATTTTTGATCAACGATTGTAGCAAGTTGGCCTCGGCCTCTTCGGTGTGCTTTTTAACCTGAATTTCATCTATGATATTTGTGTTAATGAACCCAATATCATATATTTCTTGTTTTCTGCACTCGACGCTCTTCAATATGCATAATATAGTGAGGATAATTAATTATAAATACATGGAATGAAAGAGCTGAGCTATATATAGATGACAGCAATAGTACTTACAGACAGTAGCAAAAGACCGTTAATTTATCGAGGGCCTTTTGATTGAAGAACTCGAAGAACTCCTCAAATGGAACAGGCAACAGATCAGTTCCAACGAGGTCGTGCTCCTCTTTAATGTTCAAATTCAAGTATTCGTCCCCCCAGTCTCTCTGGAGGTTTTCATGTACCAATTATGGAATCTTCGCATCATCGTTGTTAGAGATTTTTCATCTTTGACGAGAGGCTTCCCGTATTCGTATCTGTGTTCGTCCACCTCCATGAAATCAGGAAGTTGATCGTCAGGCAGGTAATCTGCAAGATTGCCATAACCGGCCACCACCCCCGGAGCATTAGCGACGATGTCGCCGCTAGACACTTTGAGAGGGGGGCACGATTGATTTGCTTGTTCGCCGAGCTAGGCAATTTTTTTCGCAGCTGCTCGTTCTTTTGACCTTTGATGTCTGACAGTACTTCCCGACCGCTCCGCTTCAAGATATGTCTGTTCAGTAATGCGCTCATAGTTGGTTCTCGGCGGAGACTTTGGTGGTTTCCTCAGGGCATCGAGAGTGCGCTTTGCTTTCACCGGATCTACCTTCTCCTTCGGAGGTGGATGTATCTTTGCTTTCAACCCTTTAAAGAAGTCGTCCACTTCGGCCTGCACGATCTTCACGTTTTCCTCCTTGGTCCTCTCGTACGGTAACTTCTCTAGAGTCTTGAGAGAAGGACCGTACCTATATTGCATGCCTCCCGCCTCTGCTGGCTGTACTGCTAGAAGCCGGAGCAGACGGACCGGCTGCGGTGTCTGTCTTCTTTCGTGCTTGCTTACGAGGTGGAGGAGAAGGACTACGACGCGCCGGAGCAGCCGGGGCGGTGGCGGGTCTCTTCCGCCCTTGCTGGCAAGGCGGGCAAGGAGGAGGCTGCTGGCTGCTCGGGCGCGCCGGCGCAGGCGGAGAAGGAGGCGGAGTGCCGCCACGCGCAGGAGAAGGAGGCTGAGTGCCTAGATCATCACTTGTCGGAGGAGGAGGCGGTGGAGGAGGCGAAGTGTCCTGACTCGCCGAAGGAGGAGGAGGAGGCGTCCAGTTCGGAAGCATGATGAACTCCTTCCGCCATAGGCATGGAGTCTTCAGAGCAGAACCCAGCCGAGTCTCCACTTCACCGGTAGTCTGGTCAAGCTGGAGGTCCTCAAATCCCTCCATTATTTCGTCCACCGTCACCCTAGCATATCCATCTGGAATCGGACGACAGTGAAAAGTTGCGCCGGGTTCAGAAGGTCGAACTTGGCCGACAGCCGCCTTGACTTTGAAGTTCTGCCATTGCGTCATAAGGTGGCAATTTTGAGACTCCGTGATAAAATCCACTGGGTAGATAGCAGGAGCCCTCAAGACATGCTCCGGCTGAAGTAGCTCGGGGGAAGCCATGATGCTTCTCCGCTGAGATGGCGGGGTAGTTTCGGGGGAAGCTTCAGCAGGTCGTTTGTTGCGATCTGCTTCTCGTTCCTCTAGCCCTTGTACCCTTTCGTGCAGCTCCTGCAGTTGGCTCTGCTCCAGTTTCTTCTTCCTCTCCTGGGTTTTGTAACCCCCTGCGTCTGGAAAACCAACCTTCCATGGAATGGAGCCTGGCGTACTTCGTGTCCGTCCAGGGTGCTCAGGATTCCCGAGGGCCATTGTGAGCTCGCCCTTCTCCCTGTCTGGAATGAACGTCCCTTGCTGCGCTGCATCGATATAGTGCCGAAGCCTGTTAACTGGTATTTTCAGTTGCTCGTCCGTCCAACGGCACTTCCCTAATACAGGGTCCAAGGTTCCGCCAGCCCCGAAGAACCAAGTCCGACAACGGTCCTGCCAGTTCACTGTCTCTGGTTCGGTCCCTTTATCAAGCAGATCATTCTCAGCCTTGGACCACTTAGGCAGGGCTTTGAGGTAGCCACCTGACCCTGTGCAATGGTGAAACTTCTTCTTCGCATCATTTTGCTTGTTTGTCGCCGACATCTTCTTACTCTTTTCCATGTCTTGTGGGCCACAAATGCGGGCCCGTGATCTCTGATCTTCTCATATTTGCCGATGAATTCTGGTGTCTCTTCTTTGTCAACAAACTTGTTCAGATCTTTCCTCCACCTCCTGAATAGGCCTGCCATCTTCTTAAGAGCACAAGACTTGATTAATTGCTCTTTAACTGGCTTCTCCAGATCCTCCTCTGGCGGTAGGGTGAAATTTGCCTTCAGCTCAGTCCAAAGATCATCTTTCTGCATATCATTGACATAAGACACCTTAGGGTCTTCCTCCTTAGGCCTATACCGTTGGTGGATGCTGATCGGGATCTTGTCCCTAACAAGAACCCCGCACTGAGTAGCAAATGCATTCTTTATCCGGATGGGTTCAGTCGGTTCGCCGTCGCGCGTGATTGATGTGATCTCAAACCTTTCATCCGAGCTCAACTTTTTCTTCGGGCCTCGTCTCTTTACCGAAGTTGTGCTCGATCCGTAGGGTTAGAAAAAAGAAGAAAGACGAGAGTTAATTAATATGTGTACATATACCAAAACAATGAATGCATCCATTAACTAGTCAGCACGGGCTTAACTAATATATATATACCTGGCCGGACTCGGTTCGGTCACCGGAGCAGTCAACATGGTCTCCTTCTTGTACCTCCATTGGGTCATCGGAGCCATCATGAACATAGCCCTCTTATTGTACCGACATTAATGGGCCAGAGCCATCATGAACATAGCCCTCTTCTTCACCCAGTCCTTCCTGACCATCGGTGTCGTTGAGAAATGATGCAACTACATCTCTTCCTTGTGCGATTATCTCCCCCAAAATCGCTTATGTTGCTTCGTCTCGGGAGTGCTTCATAGTTTCTGCAAATATTTACAACATGTCAATTATTATTCAAACATGGTAGAGATGGATATATATTAGTGGCAAACGTATAACTAGCTAGCTAATCACAATAAGGAATCATGTTAGTGGCCTCGATGCTGCTTCTCTAGGGTTTGGGGTGGCCTAGACAACGCTTCAAGGGTTTGGGGTGGCCTCGACACAACGCTTCAAGGGTTTGGGGTGGCCTCGACGACAACGCTCTTTTAATTTGGTAAATTTGGGTGGCCTCGAGAGAGTTTATCGGGTAGGGGCGCAGCGGGAGGGGGTAGGAGACCAACATCATTTTTTCTCTAGGGTTTGGGTGTCCTCGAGAGTTTTGGTCGAGCGAGAGGACCGAGGGGGGTGCTGCCGTGGTATAAGTTATCACGGTCGAGAGGGGGTATATATATCGACCGCCCCTCATGTCGAAGTTATCCGGGAGGGGTTAGATTGACAACAACAACATACATACATGGGAAAGTAATGTTATCGGGGAGGGGGTATATCGACCCCTCCCCCCTCGTGTTGAAGTTATCGGGAGGAGGTATATGGACAACCATATACCCGATAAAAAATAAGAAGACAAAAGAAGAAATAAAAAGAGGAGAAGAAGAAAGGAATAGAAGAGAAGATCGAAGAAAAAAAAAGAGGAGAAGAAGAAAGGAGTAGAGGAGAACAAGAAAAAATAGAAAATATTCTATTTTCTCTTCTTCTCCTCTATTCCTTTCTTCTTCTCCTCTTCTTTTTCTTCTTTTTTCCTCTTCTTATTTATTTCTCCTCTTCTTCCTCCCCTCTTCTTATCCTTTCTTCCTCTTCTTATTTTCCTTTTTCCTCTCATTCTTTTTCTTCTTCTTCCTTTCCTAGCTAGATATATAAATTTTTTCTAAAAATTAAACTAACCTAAAATGTACTAAATCAGAGAACATATATAGATAAAACTTTTCTAAAAATCTAACTTTTGCATATATGTATACTTTAAAACATCATTACAATTGAAAAAATACATACATACATACAAAAAACATGTAAAAAATACATACATACATATATGAACAAACATAAAAAAATACATATATCTAAAAAATACATATATACATATATGAATCTAAAAACATATAAAAAATAGCATGTATAACTAAAAAAATAGCACGACGTCGGCGGGGCCACAGAGGCGCGGTGCTCACAGAGGGAGGAGCGCGCGGCGGGCGGTGTCGGGGCGAGCAGGGGCGCGGGGAGTGGCGCGGTGACGGCGTCGGGGCAGGAGCGGCGCGCGGCCGGGCAGGGGCGGCGCGCGTCGGGGCAGGACTGCGCGCGGCGACGGCGAGGGCGCGGGCGGCGATGACGACGGGCGCGGGCGACGACGACGACGGGGGCGGCGGGCGGCGTCGGGGCAGCCTAGCAGCGACGATGTGCTTGGCGTCGTCGGGGGGCAACTATGGTGATGAACTCTGCAAAACTGCTAAGTGC
>NC_041385.1:789977503-789978324 GCF_002162155.2 Triticum dicoccoides | reverse complement strand
GGTTCGTGGCACCAACCGGGACCAATGCCCCCTTTAGTCCCGATTGGTGCCACCAACCGGGACCCAAGGCCTCTTTTCAGTAGCCCAAAGGGCGGGAAGCGGTGGCCTTTGGTCCCGGTTGGTGGCACCAACGGGGACCAAAGGGGGGCATTGGTCCTGGTTGGTGCCACGAACCGGGACCAAAGGGTGGCATTGGTCCCGGTTCATGGCACCAACTGGGACCAATGGCCTTGCACAGCGGTGTGGTGGTGGGAGTTTAGTCCCACCTCGCTAGTTGAGAGCGCCCCGCACCTGTTTATAAGCTCCGCTGCCTCTTCCCACTCGAACTCCTCTGAACTGCAGGCCTATGGGCCTAATCTGACACTACTTTGCCTGTGGGCCTGCTGGGCCTTCTGCGGGCCTGAATCCTGGCCCATGGTAGGGTTTCTAGTCGTATTCAGGCCGTGGGGGCCCAGTAGGAGGCACTTTTTTTGTTTTTTTTGTTTTCTATACTTATTGTTGCTATTTTTATTTTGTTTCCATTTTTTTGCATTGTTTTCGGCATTATTTATTTTCTTTTGTTTTTTGCTTTATTTTTTAATTCTTTTTTGCTTTTAGTTTTAGGAAAATTATTAACTTTCTGTTGGTGCCATTAGTTTTGAAATTTGAAAACACTTTTTTTGTTTTTTGTTTTCTTTCTTGCTTTATTTATTTTATATTGTTTCTACTTACAACAAAATACTTATTGTTGCTATTTTTAATCATTTTTCCCAGTTTTTTTGTTTTGTTTTCTGCATTATTTATTTTCTTTTGTTTTTTGCTTTATTTTTCAATTCTTTTTT
>NC_041385.1:789966377-789977262 GCF_002162155.2 Triticum dicoccoides | reverse complement strand
TGTTTTCTTTGTTGCTTTATTTATTTTATTTTGTTTCTACTTACAAAAAAATACTTATTGTTGCTATTTTTATTTTGTTTTCTGCATTATTTATTTTCTTTTGTTTTTTGCTTTATTTTTAATTCTTTTTTCTTTTAGGTAAGCAAAATTATAAACTTTCTGTTAGTGCCATTAGTTTTCAAATTTGAATAGTTAAAATTTGACAATGGTATCATACTCGTATGTTACAAAGTTGGCATGGTATCATCATAATAGTTGAGGGTGACAGTCTTCACTTTTTCTTCGCTTGTGTCATTTGATTATTGCACCGTAACTATCGATGATCTTCATCGTTTATCAGGATGCTGGGGTCAGCCTTGACTTTGAAGGGAAGAATTTCATGAAACTTTTCATAATCTTCAGACATGTCTGTCTTGCCTTCCACTCCCATGATGTCCCTTTTTCCTGAAAGAACTATGTGGCGCTTTGGCTCATCGTATGATGTATTCGCTTCCTTATCTTTTCTTTTTCTCGGTCTGGTAGACATGTCCTTCACATAGATAACTTGTGCCACATCATTGGCTAGGACGAACAGTTCATCAGTGTACCCAAGATTTTTCAGATCCACTATTGTCATTCCGTACTGTGGGTCAAGAGTGTACAAATACGGGCCCCAGAATGACAATCTCGTCGACTAGATGAACTAAGACGTGCCTCATGATATTGAAGAAGGATGGTGGGAACACCAGCTCGAAACTGACAAGACATTGCGCCACATCACTCCTTAGCCTTGGTACGATTTCTGGATCGATCACCTTCTGAGAGATTGCATTGAGGAATGCACATAGCTTCACAATGGCTAATCGGACGTTTTCCGGTAGAAGCCCCCTCAATGCAACCGGAAGCAGTTGCGTCATAATCACGTGGCAGTCATGAGACTTTAGGTTCTGGAACTTTTTCTCTGGCATATTTATTATTCCCTTTATATTCGACGAGAAGACAGTCGGGAATTTCATACTTAGTAGGCATTCAAAGAAGATTTCTTTCTCTTCTTTCATAAGAGCGTAGCTGGCAGGACCTTCATACTGCTTCGGAGGCATGCCATCTTTTTCGTGCAAATGTTGCAGGTCCTCCCGTGCCTCAGGTGTATCGTTTGTCTTTCCATACACGCCCAAGCAGCCTAGCAGGTCCACGCAAAGGTTCTTCGTCACGTGCATCACGTTGATTGAAGAGCGGACCTCTAGGTCTTTCCAGTAGGGTAGGTCCCAAAATATAGATTTCTTCTTCCACATGGGTGCGTGTCCCTCAGCGTCATTCGGAACTGCTAGTGCATCGGGACCCTTTCCAAAGATTACTTGTAAATCATTGACCATAGCAAGTACGTGATCACCGGTACGCATGGCGGGCTTCTTTCGGTGATCTGCCTCGCCTTTGAAATGCTTGCCTTTCTTTCGACATTGATGGTTGGTCGGAAGAAATCGACGATGGCCCAGGTACACATTCTTCCTGCAGCTTCCCAGGTATATACTATCGATGTCAAGTAAACAGTGCGTGCATGCGTGGTATCCCTTGTTTGTCTGTCCTGAAAGGTTACTGAGAGTGGGCCAATCATTGATGGTCACGAACAGCAATGCCTTTAGGTCAAATTCCTCCTGTTTGTGCTCATCCCACATACGTACAATGTTTCCATTCCACAGCTGTAAAAGTTCTTCAACTAATGGCCTTAGGTACACATCAATGTCGTTGTCGGGTTGCTTAGGGCCTTGTATGAGAACTGGCATCATAATGAACTTCCGCTTCATGCACATCCAAGGAGGAAGGTTATACATACATAGAGTCACGGGCCAGGTGTTGTGATTGCTGCTCTGCTCCCCGAAAGGATTAATGCCATCCGCGCTTAAAACAAACCATACGTTCCTTGGGTCACTTGCAAACTCATCCCAATACTTTCTCTTGATTTTTCTCCACTGCGACCCGTCAGCGGGTGCTCTCAACTTCCCGTCTTTCTTACGGTCCTCACTGTGCCATCGCATCAACTTGGCATGCTCTCCGTTTCTGAACAGATGTTTCAACCGTGGTATTATAGGAGCATACCACATCACCTTCGCAGGAACCCTCTTCCTGGGGGGCTCGCCGTCAACATCACCAGGGTTATCTCGTCTGATCTTATACCGTAATGCACCGCATACCGGGCATGCGTTCAGATCCTTGTACGCACCGCTGTAGAGGATGCAGTCATTAGGGCATGCATGTATCTTCTGCACCTCCAATCCTAGAGGGCATACGACCTTCTTTGCTGCGTATGTATTGTCGGGCAATTCATTATCCTTTGGAAGCTTCTTCTTCAATATTTTCAGTAGCTTCTCAAATCCTTTGTCAGGCACAACATTCTCTGCCTTCCACTGCAGCAATTCCAGTACGGTACCGAGCTTTGTGTTGCCATCTTCGCAATTGGGGTACAACCCTTTTTTGTGATCCTCTAACATGCGATCGAACTTCAGCTTCTCCTTTTGACTTTCGCATTGCGTCCTTGCATCGACAATGACCCGGCGGAGATCATCATTATCGGGCACATCATCTGGTTCCTCTTGATCTTCAGCAGCTTCGCCCATTGCAGCATCATCATGCACATCGTCTGGTTCCTCTTGATCTTCAGTAGCATCACCGTATTCAGGGGGCACATAGTTGTCATCGTACTCTTCTTCTTCGCCGTCTTCCATCATAACCCTATTTCTCCGTGCCTCGTCCAAACATTATAGTGTGGCATGAAACCCTTGTAAAGCAGGTGGGTGTGAAGGATTTTTCGGTCAGAGTAAGACTTCGTATTCCCACATATAGGGCATGGACAACACATAAAACCATTCTGCTTGTTTGCCTCGGCCACTTCGAGAAAATCATGCACGCCCTTAATGTACTCGGAGGTGTGTCTTTCACCGTACATCCATTGCCGGTTCATCTGCATGCATTATATATAATTAAGTGTGTAAAAAATCATTATAGAACATCATGAATAGATAATTAAGTGACAAAATTAATAGAAGTTCATCATCACATTAAAACCAAAGTACATACATAGTTCTCATCTAAAAACATAAAGCTCTGCAGAGCATCTAAATTAATTAAACCATACATTGAAACTATGTAAAACATTTTAATGTGAAAACAAATGCAATCATAATCGCAACCAAGGTAACAACTGATCCAACGGCATAATGATACTAAGCCTCGGTATGAATGGCATATTTTCTAATCTTTCTAATCTTCAAGCGCATTGCATCCATCTTGATCTTGTGATCATCGACGACATTCGCAACATGCAGCTCCAATATCATCTTCTCCTCAATTTTTCTTATTTTTTCCTTCAAGAAATTGTTTTCTTCTTCAACTAAATTTAACCTCTCGACAATAGGGTCGGTTCGAATTTCCGGTTCAACAACCTCCTAGATAAATAAAATCTATGTCACATTGGTCGGCATAATTTTCATAAACAATAAATGAACCAATAGTTATGAAAAGATAATATATACCACATCTGAATCATAGACAGGATGAGGGCCGACGGGGGCGGATACCAAAACCATCGCACTATATAAGATGCAATAATAAAAGTAAGAAAATAATACAAGTATCTATCTAAACATACAAGTAAGAATATTTTTCCTTTTAGAAAGAAGATAAGAACAAGAGGCTCACCACGGTGGTGCCGACGATG
This sequence comes from Triticum dicoccoides, assembly GCF_002162155.2. Classification (NCBI taxonomy): domain Eukaryota; kingdom Viridiplantae; phylum Streptophyta; class Magnoliopsida; order Poales; family Poaceae; genus Triticum; species Triticum dicoccoides. The sequence goes on along the minus strand of NC_041385.1, from coordinate 789,973,571 downwards.
AGATCGGTGCGGGCGATCGACGGCGGTGAAGACGGAGATGGGACGTGACAGACCGTTAAACCTAGACAAATATTGAGGAAAATGGAGTTTGGAGGTCGAGCTTGGAGAGGAGAAAGTTAAGTAGTGCGGCTCGGACATTCCATCGAACACCTCGTGTGCATAGGAGGTGAGCTAGAGCACCACAAAGCTCTCCAACGGTCGGGCAGAAAAACAGAGCAGTGAAGTGCTCTGCTCGCGGGCGAGGAGTATATATAGGCAATTCATTGGTACCGGTTCGTGGCATGAACCGGGACTAAAGGGCAGCCATTGGTCCCGGTTCAAGCCACAACCCGGGACCAATGATGGTGGGCCAGGAGCGAGGCCCATTGGCCCCGGTTCGTCCCACCAACCGGGACCAAAAGGTCTAGACGAACCGGGACCAATGGCCCACGTGGCCCGGCCGGCCCCCGGGGCTCACGAACCGGGTCCATTGCCCCCATGGGTTCTGGTTCTTGACTGAACCGGGACTAATGGGCTGACCCGGCCTGGATCATTGCCCCCTTTTCTACTAGTGTATACATGTGCCTATGAATATGAGATTATGCAACTCCCGTTTACCGAAGGAACACTTTGTGTGCTAGCAAACATCACAACGTAATTGGGTGATTATAAAGGTGCTCTATAGGTGTCTCCGAAGGTACTTGTTGAGTTAGCGTATTTCGAGATGAGGATTTGTCACTCCGATTTTCGGAGAGGTATCTCTGGGCCCTCTCAGTAATGCACATCACTATAACCCTTGCAAGCAATGTGACTAATGAGTTAGTTGCGGGATGATGCATTACATAAACAAGTAAAGAGACTTGCCGGTAATGAGATTGGACTAGGTATTGAGATACCGACGATCGAATCTCGGGCAAGTAACATACCGATGACAAAGGGAACAATGTATGTTGTTATGCGGTTTGACCAATAAAGATCTTTGTAGAATATGTCAGAGACAATATGAGCATCCAGGTTCCACTATTGGCTATTGACCGAAGATGTGTCTCAGTCATGTCTACATAGTTCTCGAACCCATAGGGTTCGCACGCTTAAAGTTCGGTGATGACCGGTATTATGAGTTTATGTGATTTGATGTACTGAAGGTAGTTCGGAGTCCCGGACGAGATCGGGGACATGAAGAGGAGTCTCGAAATGGTCGAGATGTAAAGATCGATATATTGGACGACTATATTCGGACATCGGAAAGGTTCCGAGTGATTCAGGTATTTTTTTCGGGGTACCGGGGAGTTACGGGAATACGAGGAAGAAGTAATGGGCCTCATGGGCCAAGTGGTGGAAGAGAGGAGGCAGGGCGCGTGGCCCCCCCTAGCCCAATCCGAATCGGACTAGGGGGCCGGCCCCCCTTTCCTCCTTTTCCTCCCTTTCCTTCCTTCTCCCTCTCCTCCTTCCTTTCCTCCTCCTAGTGGGAGTAGGAAAGGGGAGTCCTAGTCCTACTAGGAGGAGGACTCCTCCTCCTGACGCGCCCTACAAGGGCCGATCGGCCTCCCCCCTTGCTCCTTTATATACGGGGGCAGAGCGGCACCTCTATACACAAGTTGATCTGTTGATCTCTCCCAGTCGTGTGCGGTGCCCCCTCCACCATATTCCACCTCGGTAATATCATAGCGGTGCTTAGGCGAAGCCCTGCGCCGGTAGCATCATTGACACCGTCATCACGCCATCGTGCAGATGGAACTCTCCCGCAAATCTCTGCTAGATCGGAGTTTGAGGGACGTCATCGAGCTGAACGTGTGCTGAACTCGGAGGTGCCGTACGTTCGGTACTTGGATCGGTCGAATCATGAAGACGTACGACTATATCAACTGTGTTGTGCTAACGCTTCCGCTTTCGGTCTACAAGGGTACGTGGACAACACTCTCCCCTCTCGTTGCTATGCATCACCATGATCTTGCGTGTGCGTAGGAAATTTTTTGAAATTACTACATTCTCCACAGTAAGGGGCTGATTTGGATCCATATATTTCATGTTATGGTTAGGTTTACCTTAATACTTCTTTTGTAGTTGCGGATGCTTGCAATAGGGGTTAATCATAAGTGGGATGCTTGTCCAAGAAAGGGCAGTACCCAAGCACCGGTCCACCCACATATCAAATTATCAAAGTAACGAACGCGAATCATATGAGCGTGATGAAAACTAGCTTGACGATAATTCCCATGTGTCCTCGGGAGCATTTTCCTCTATATAAGAACTTGTCCAGGCTTGTCCTTTGCTACAAAAAGAATTGGCCATCTTGCTGCACCTTATTTACTTTCATTACTTGTGACCCGTTACAAATTACCTTATCACAAAACTATCTGTTGTCGCTAATTTCAGTGCTTGCAGAGAATACCTTACTGAAAACCTCTTGTCATTTCCTTCTGCTCCTCGTTGGGTTCGACACTCTTACTTATCGAAAGGGCTATGATAGATCCCCTACACTTGTGGGTCATCACCATCCTATAGCCTGTGACAATTCTGGGTGGAATAAGCTCATTCTTATCATTAGGAACCACAGTTATACCTCCCTTCTTAGAGACACAATGAACATGACTTACCCGTCTATTATCAGCTATATGATAGATTATACCTGCTTCCAGAAGTTTCAATATTTCCGTTCTTACCACTTCTTTCATCTTCGGATTTAACCGATTTGGTGATCAACAACGGGTTTAGCATCAGGTTCCATATTAATCTTGTGCTGACATAGAGTGGGACTAATGCCCTTAAGATCATCAAGAGTATATCCAATAGCAGCTCGGTGCTTCCTTAGGACTTTCAATAATCTTTCTTCTTCATGTTATGAAAGGTTAGCACTAATAATAATAGGATATATCTTTTTCTCATCAAGATAAGCATATTTCAAAGTGTCTGGCAATTGTTTTAATTCAAACACAGGATCACCTTTAGGTGGAGGAGGACCTCCTAGAGTTTCAATAGGCAGATTGTGTTTAAGCAGAGGTTGTTGTTCGAAAAGGATTTTATCTATTTCATTTCTTTCACGCATATGCAAATCGTTTTCATGGTCTAGCAAATATTGTTCTAAAGGATCAGTAGGAGGTACAACAATAGAAGCAAGACGAATAATTTCATCCTTACGAGGCAAATCTTTCTTCTGTGGTTTTCTAGTAAACTTGGAAAAATTAAATTCATGAGGTTCATCACCAAAGCTAACACCGACAGTTTGTTTCTCACAATCTATTGTAGCATTGACGGTGTTCAAGAAAGGTGTACCAAAGATAATGGGACAGAAGTCATCTTGTGGGGAACCAAGAACAAGAAAATCTGTAGGATATTTTACTTTCCCACACAAGACTTCAACATCTCTAAGGATCCCAATTGTTGATATAGTATCTCTATTGGCAAGTTTAATAGTAACATCTATGTCTTCTATTTTAGCAGGTGCTATTTCATTCTTAATTTCTTCATATAAGGAAAAAGGAATAGCACTCACACTAGCACCTATATCTACTATCTTGACTGAGACAACATGCATGCCAAAACCTAGTCTATGTTTATCTTTCTCATCTGGTTTGGCAATTCTAAAAGCTTCATCGTAGAAGTAAATAGCATGCCCATCTATATTATCGACCAAGAGATCTTTAACCATAGAAACACTAGGTTCAACTCTGATATGTTCAGCTGGTTTGGGTGTTCTAATATAACTTTTGTTAACCACAATTGTAACTTTAGCATGTTCCTTCGTCCTAACAGGGAAAGGTGGTTTTTCAATATAAGCAATGGGAACAACTGGACCAACATTGTAAATGATAGTTTCTTCTTTACCTTTTACCGGTTCTTTAATTTCTTCTTTAATAGGTGGGTGATATTTAAACCACTTCTCCTTAGGGAGATCAACATGAGTAACAAAAGATTCACAAAAGTAAGCTACGATCTCAGAGTCAAGTCCATATTTAGTGCTAAACTTTTGAAAAGCATTGGTATTCATAAAAGATTTAACACAATCAAACTTAGGTTCAATACCTGACTCTTTACCTTCGTCGAGTTCCCAATCATCAGAGTTGCGTTTAATTCTTTCTAAAATATCCCACCGGAAGTCAATAGTCTTCTTCATAAAAGAACTAGTACAAGAAGTATCGAGCATGGATTGATCATTACGAGAAAGCCGAGCATAAATATTCTAAATAATAATTTATGTTGAGAGCTCATGATTGGGCCATGAATATAACATCGACTTAAGTCTCCCCCAACCTAGAGCGATACTTTCTCCTTCACGAGGGCAAAAATTCTATATATAATTCTGATCACGATGAACTAGATGCATAGGATAATTTTTTTGATGGATTCCAATTTCAACCGATTCCAGTTCCAAGATCCAATATCATCGCATAGCGTATACCATGTCAATGCTTTTCCCTTCAAAGATAAAGGGAAAACCTTCTTATTAGCTTCATCTCTGGGTAAACCTGCAAGCTTAAACAATCCACAAATTTCATCCACATATATCAAGTGCATATCAGGATGTTCGGTTCCATCTCATGCATAAGGATTAACTAGCTGTTGTTCTACCATACCCGAAGGAAGTTCATACTCAATATTGTCAGTAGGTGCAGTAGGTTGAGGGGCAAATAATTGTGGTTCTGCTCGATGTGAAGATACCCCGAACAAACCCCTCAAAGGATTGTTTTCCATAGTAGCAAATGACAATAAACATCAGCACGTAGTAATAATGTTTCCTTACCAATTTCCACTTACCAAAAGCGCTTCACCCCCGGCAACGACGCCAGAAAATAGCCTTGATGACCCACAAGTATATGGGGTCGATTGTAGCCTTTTTGATAAGTAAGAGTGTCGAACCCAACGAGGAGCATAAGGAAATGACAAGTGGTTTTCAGCAAGGTAATGTCTGCAAGTGCTAAAATTATAAGTAGCAGAGTAGTTTGATAGCAAGAAAATTTGTAACGAGCAAGTAATGATAGTAGTAACAAAAGTGCAGCAAGGTCGCCCAATCCTTTTGAGGAAAGGGACAGGCCAAAATAGTCTCTTACGATAAGCAAAGTGTTCTTGAGGGTACACGGGAATTTCATCTAGTCACTTCCATCATGTCGGCTTAATTCGCGTTCGCTACTTTGATAATTTGGTATGTGGGTGGACCGGTGCATAGGTGTTGTTCTTACTTGAACAAACCTCCTACTTATGATTAACCCCCTCGCAAGCATCCGCAACTACGAGAAAAGTATTAATAATAAATTCTAACCATAGCATTAAACTTTTGGATCCAATCGGTCCCTTATGAAATAGCGCATAAACTAGGGTTTAAGATTTTGTCACTCTCGCAACCCATCATCTAATAACTACCCCACAATGCATTCTCTTAGGCCCAAATATGGTGAAGTGTCATGTAGTCGACGTTCACATGACACCACCAAGAGAATCACAACATACATATCATCAAAATATTAAACATATATCAAGTTCACATGATTACTTGCAACATGATTTCTCCCGTGACCTCAAGAAAAAAAAGTAACTACTCACAAATGATAATCGTGCTCAAGATCAAAGGGGTATTAAATAGTATAATGGATCTGAACATATCATCTTCCACCAAATAGACCATACAGTAATCAAATACAAGATGTAATCAACACTAATAGTCACCCGAAAGCACCAATATATAGTTCTGGTACAAAGATTGAACACAAGAGATGAAATAGGGTTTAAGAGGAGGTGGTGTTGTTGAAGATGTTGATGAAGATAGCCCTCCCCAAGATGGAAGAGTTTTTGGTGATGATGATGACGATGATTTCCCCCTCCGAGAGGGAAGTTCCCCCGGCGGAATCGCTCCGCCGGAGGGCAAAAGTACTCCTGCCTAGGTTCCACCTCGAGACGGTGGTGCTTCGTCCCAAAAGTCCTCTCCTTATTTTTTTTCTAGGTCAAACTGACTTATATACCAGAAGTGGGGCACCGGAGGTGGGCCTGGGTGAGCACAACCCACTAGGGCGCGCCTGGGCTTCCTGGAGCACCCAGGTGGGTTGTGCCCACCTGGTGGGCCCCCTCTGGTACTTATTTGCTCCAATATTCCTCAAATATTCCATGAAAAATCCTCGTAAAGTTTCAGTTCATTTGGAGTTGTGTAGAATAGGTAGCCCGACGTAGCTTTTTCAGGTCCAGATTGCCAGCTGCCAGAATTCTCCCCCTTTGTGCATACCTTGCATATTATGAAAGACAAGGCATTAGAATTACTCCAAAAAGCATTATTATACAATAAAACAACATAAATAACTGTAGGTAAACCTGATGCAAAATGGACGTATCACCCCCTCCCACCACGAGCGCAACCCGTGCTATCCGATTCACCTCGATGAGGTTTACCTCTCACTTTCTCTCACGCACACCACATCACGCCACATTGTGTCCCTCCTCTCTACCCACTCGAGAACATGAAGAAGGAGACTGGAGACCAGCGTCATCCTAAGCCTTGAGCGTCTTCAAGGCTATGGATCTCGGCAGTTAGGCCTACATCACCATGAGGATGTAATAGTTCTTGTTAACGCTAATGTGGTTGACCTCCCCGTTGTCTTGGGGTATTTCCAAAGAAGGCCCGCCCTTCGAGATGAGGCTACTCGAGCCTGGAGCCTTGAACTGCTCCACCACCACTAGTAGAAAAACAACTTTTAGTACCGGTTCGTAAGGACCTTTAGTACCGGTTCTGGAACCGGTACTAAAGAGTGGGGACTAATGGTCCCCCCCCCTTTAGTCCCGGTTCAACACGAACCGGGACCGAAGGCCCACCACGTGGCATGAGGCACGCCGTGGTCTGGGGGACCTTTAGTCCCGGTTGGTAAGGATTTTATTTTTTATTTTTGAAATAAAGCAAAAACAGCCCGCCTACTGGGCCGGCACGGCGTGCATACGACTAGAAACCCAATCTCTAGTTGGGCCGGGATGCAGGCCCGTACGGCCCAGTAGGCCCCACAGGGCAGAAGACTTGCAATAGGCCCACAAAGGCCTGCTTAGAGAGGAGCTCAACACGGTAGCCACGGCGGGGCTTATAAACCGGTGCGAGCTCCTCTCAACTAGCAAGGTGGGACTAAACATTGTGCACTGCGGGTGGCAGCGCACCACCTTTAGTACCGGTTGGTGGCTCCAACCGATACTAAAGGGGGGGGGGTCTTTAGTACCGGTTGGAGCCACCAACCCATATTAAAGGCC
>NC_041385.1:789952826-789966157 GCF_002162155.2 Triticum dicoccoides | reverse complement strand
GGTACTAAAGACCCCCCCCCCCTTTAGTACCGGTTGGAGCCACCAACCCGTACTAAAGGCCACCACCTCTTTAGTACCGGTTCGTGGCACGAACCGGTATTAAAGGTTCGCCACGAACCGGTACTAATGAGCGCCGCCCGTCTGGCCGTTGGAACCGGTACTAATGGTCACATTAGTGCCGGTTCAATTGCAAATCGGGATTAATGAGTTTCACATTAGACCCTTTTTCTACTAATGCACATGTGCCTGCAGTTGATTGCACGGGTCCTCAATCTTGGCATCCCTTGACATGACATAGGTTTCTAAGTGTATGCTCTTGAAGACGACAGGCTTGGAGATGAAAAACATAATAATAGTGTGGTGAAGTTGAGAAATGCAACAACACATGTCTTTTCCTTGGACACAAAAATCATTGAATTGGAGCACCGTGATGTTTGGGAGTTTCTATTTCATTAGATATAGTATATTGATTTCAAATTGGAGATAATTGATGTGGGCATAAGATTTGCAACCAAGCAAGGACCCAAAAGAAAACAAAGGCTATAAAGAAGAAAGACAACAATAGGCTATTTTGTCAATTGTCAATGCAACAGTGGCATGCATGCTAAGTTGACATTCACACACCACCTAACATGTCATCCACCCGCTCACAACTCTAAGTGACCACAGATCCATCGACCACATGAGATCCTCCATAGTCTCCCCTACACCTTTGCCCCCATCCGAAATTCAAATTCTCCAAACCATCCGCAACCAAAAACCCATATCCGACAGTAGAAACAAAACGAGACCAACCAAAAACCTAGGGGGCAAAGCCACCGCAGAAGAAAAACACAAAAAGAGCAAACAATTAGCCCGCACTAATGCCCGCCCATAGCAAATTCTAATCCGGTCCGGTGACCCATTTGCCTACTAGTCCGGCTGCACTAAGCTAAGCCACATCTCACTAGAGAGTAGTACCATGCACTCGTCGACCAGCGAGTAAAGTCTCGATTGCGAAGTAGGCTCCAAGACTTGGTCACAAAACTAATGGATGGATAGCTAATGCACTTACCAACCTTCCTTGGTGTGAGCATGACTGACCCATATAAAAGGCACACTCCTCTCGGGTGTCTTACATGTAGCCTGTAAGTAAGTTACCAAGATAGTACTAGTAGCCAAACAAACGCAGCAAGGATCGAGGCGCTCGAGCCAGATAGTACTAAAGCTAAAACAATGGGGTTGAGTCAATCAATCAATTGTGAAATAATAATGAGAGTCATATGGGAACACATCATGTGCAAACATCATATGTGGCATAGCAGGAAGCACAGCGCAAGTATTTGCCAGGAGGGTAGGCATGGGCGATACTAATGTAGTTGCAAAGGAACTAGAACAAAGTGATGGAGATCTGCCGAGAGTAGTCCTGAGCAAAAGAGTGACATGCGGAAATTGAATAGGAGGTGAGATACACTTCAATTTGTAAAATAAAATTTGCACTTTCTGTCGGATCTTGGTTCTTTTAAAAAAAATCCACCTTCTTCTCCATGTGCCATTATCGATACCTTTTCACCAAATGGCCAATGGCATAAAGGCGAGCAACATTACCCATCTGAACCCTAGACAAGCCTTAGAGGTACATGCCAGAAAGGCCAAAGCCTCATCGCCCATGCCCCTCCTTCGCCGACCCTTCATCTAAATTCTAAATTCTATATTGGTCACACGTTAAAAAAACACAGAACAAAACTAGCGGTTATTCGCAGGCTAGACCAAAGGAGTAATGCTTCTTCGTCTAAATATTGTGGTTCTACCATGGAATGCAAGAACGGTGGCATGCAAATTAAGTCGACAGCCACACGCTACCTAACATCATCCACCCCTCACAAATCAAATGGCCAAAAAATCCATTGACCACACGAAAACCTCCTTCATATCCCCCCTACACCTTTGCCCCCATCCGGAATTCAAATTCTCCAAACCATCCGCAACAAAAAAACCCAGAAGAGGCAGAGGAACAAACTAGAACCAGGTGACAAAAGCCCACCACGGAAGAAAAGCACCAAAAGCGTAGACAATTAGCTCACACTAACGCCGACGCAGAGCAAGTGATAATCCGACCCAGTCGCCACCCTTTGCCCACTATTCACGCCCCACTAAGCTAACTGTACTAGCTGGAGGAGTAGTACCGTTCGCTCGACTACCAGTGAGTAAAGTCGCTTGCCTCCCTCCCCAACCACCGCTCCTCCTCCCACCACCAGCGTAGCATGTGCTCTCTGGTTCACCTCGCTGAGGTTTACCTCTAACTTTCTCTCACCTTCCTCACCCACTGCAACACGCCACATTGTGTCTGTCCTCTCTCCCTGCCTGAGCACACGAGGAAGGAGGCTGGAGACCAGCAACATACTCAGCTTTGAGCGCCTTCAAGGTTGTGGATCTCGGCTACATCATCATGACCACGTAATAGTTCTTGTCAACCCTAATGTGTTGAACTCCTCGTTGTTTCGGGCTATTGCGAAAGAAGGCTCGCCCTTCGAGATGAGGCTACTCGAGCCTGGCGCCTTGAACTGCACAACCACCTATCCCTGCAGTTGATTGCTCAGGTCCTCGCATCCCTTGACATGATGTAGGTTTCTAAGTGTGGGCTCTTGAAAACGTCTGGCTTGGAGATGGCAAACATAACAATAGTGTGGTGAAGTTGAGAAAATGCAACAACACATGTCTTTTCCTTGGACGCAAAAATCATTGAACTGAAGCACCGTGACGTTGGGAGTTTCTATTTTCTTAGATAGTATATTGATTTCTAATTGGAGTTAATTGACGTGGGCATAAGATTTGCAACCAAGTAAGGACCCCAAAAGAAAATAAAAGCTATAAAGAAGAAAGACAACAACATGCTATTTTGTCAATTGTCAATGCAACAGTGGCATGCATGCTAAGTCGACATTCACACACCACCTAACATCTCATCCACCCCTCACAACTCTAAGTGACCACAGATCCATCGACCACACGAGATCATGCTTCATAGTCTCTGATACGTCTCCAACGTATCTATAATTTTTGATTGTTTTATACTATTATTTTATCATTTTTGGATGTTTTATATTCATCTTATAGCAACTTTATATCATTTTTTGGACTAACCTATTGACATAGTGCCCAGTGCCAATTGTTGTTTTTTGCTTGTTTTTCTACTTCGCAAAATATCAGTACCAAACGGAGTCCAAATGCCACGAAACCTTTTGAAGATGTGAGAACATTTTTTGAAAACACATACATTTTCTCTAATTTGTGAACATGTTTTTTGAAAACACATTTAAAACCCCGAACATATTTTCAAATTTGCAAACAATTTTGAATTCTAAACATTGTTAAAGTTTGCGCATTTTGAAAAAATAAACAGAAAAAGGAAAGATAAAAAGGAAAAAGAAAGAAACAGAAAAGATAAAAACGGAAATGAAAATAAAAAAGGAAACAAAAAAGGACAAAAACGAAAAAAAACTAAATGAAAACCAGCCACAAAAAACAACAGGAAATAAGAAAAACCGATTCGAGGAACCTTCTAGAAGGTTCCCAAAACCAGAGAATACCGTAGCTATGGTAACCGCTAATGGGTTGGCCCAGATTGGGTCGCTCCCTCATGAATTCTGTGCAAACTCTTGACGCAACCTGCGTCACATAGGATTTTCCATCCCTGAGAGTCAGCCTAGATAGCCGTGCATAAACCAGGAAGAGATTCTAAGCAAATCATATTCTTCGACTAAGGCAGAAAATAATAGCCTAGTAGTCCATGTGAAGCGTCCATAGGTCAACTCGTATGTTTGGCAATTTTTCATGTTAGGTACGTGCCCAGGGTTTCTTTCGGTTTTGCACCACATTTGCTGATTTTCTATCGGTTTTATCTTTTCTTTTCCCTTTCTAAACTTTTCTCTTTTCTAAATAGTTAAATATTTTTAATGTGTGGGATTTTTTTAAAACAAAAAATTTAACGCGTAAACACTTTTTAAATGCACGACCACCTTTCGAACTCGTGAATGCTTTTAATTGCATGACGTTCTTACACTCGTGAAAAAAAATTAACACGTTGATATTTTTAAGTAGATGCATTTTTTTAACACCAAAAAACTCCCCTAAATATACAAACTTGCCTCTTGGAGCACATCACATGGACATTTTTGTAACAACACATATTTAAAAATAATAGATAAACAATCTTTTGAGTATACTAGTCAAGGGAAATGTTTAACACCGGTGCGCCGGTTTAACTTTGCGCCGGTCGCACACGCTCGCACAGGCCAGCACTCGCACATCACATGCAAAAAGCTAGGCACGTGCTTTGGTGGGGCCCGAAGGACACAGCCATCCCGAACAATGCTACACTTACGTAAATAATGTTACGTGTTTTACGTAAAGTGCAACGTGGCTAATTAGGATTGAAGAAGGGGGAGGAAGGGGCCCCACCCACCTGAAAATCAGGGGGGCCGAAGTTAATTAGTTAGGCAGTTTACGTTAGTCTTCGTAGGCCTTACGTAGATGTAGGATTATTGCAGCCATCCCTATCTCTTTGCTTTGCACGGCACATCCATTCTCCTCTCTGTCTCTCTCTTTTCTCTTCCTCTCCATTAAATCTCTCAACACCGCACGACGAGCTCGTTCCAGTCTCCGCTGACATTGCGACCATCTGCCGCTGCTCTGGCCGGGAGATGCCGCAGCCAGGCGTGGGAGCTCTGTAGCTACCCCCTTCCCTACCCACGCTGCAAGGGGGAGGCGGCGTTACTGCAAGGAAGACGACGAGGGCCCGTGACTGGGGAGCGGCCGGCCGGGGATGTTTCAACTGGCGGGGGCGGCGGAGAATGGGTGCGTGTCGTGATGATTTTTTGCTACAACCGTCGCCCGTTTTTGCTACTGCCGCCAAAAAAAATTACTACAAGGATTTCATGGGGAAGCTGGAACCGCGAACGACAGTGACGAACTTTTGCTACATCCATCGCTGGATTTTGCTAAGACCGACGTGATATTTTGCTACAATGATTTCATGGTGAAGCTACAACCGTGACGGCGCGTGATGAAGTTTTGGTGCATCCATCGCTGGATTTTGCTACAACTAACAAGGAATTTTGCTACAATCGGCGTTTGCGGCCGGCGGCGGCAGGAGGATGCAACCACGATTATCAGCGTCGCATTTTTGCTACCACCAGGTCGCATTTTTGCTACAACCGGCTGCCGACAATGCTGGAACCGGTAGTGCAAGGAGCTGCGAGCGGCAGACGGTGATGCTACAACCGGCGGTCGGCGATGCTGGAACCGGCAATCCGAGGAGCTGCTAGCGGCAGGCGGGGATGCTACAACGGTCTGGACGTGAAGCTACAACCCGTCGTGTTCTTTGCTGGAAGGCTGCCGGCGATGACACAACCTTTATCGGCGGATGCTACAACCGTCAACTCCATGTGTTTTTGCTGGAACAAGTCAAGCGTCGACGATGGCGGCGAGACGAGCACGGATGGCTGGCGAGCGCGGGAGGCCGGGGTGACAAGCGTGGATGTGACCGATGGCCGTCAAGCGCGGCGACGGCGAGCACTGTCTCCGTCATGGCCGCTTGTTACTAGTCAGCACGGGCGTGAGACGTGGAAGGAGATACGAGGACGAAGCGTTTTTTGCTTGGAGGATAAGATCTGGCGGGTATTATTGATTTAATCCAACGCATGCGCGGGACCGGTCCAAATTTCGGCCGGTCTGCCGGCGCCTATCGTTGGCCACTAGTCAATGTGTACGTGCAATCCATGTTAATTTGGAAGAATATTAAGTGCATGCGGATATTAAGTACAATATTATCTGCGTGTTATTATGTGATTAGCATTATATTTGGCATAAAATTAACTGCACGCTAAACGTGTCGAGCGCTCGACATTGAAACATTCTAGGTCATTGGATTGACATGATTTGATGGCCGAGATTAATTGGATCTGCCCCTTTGAGTCTTTTTATGTTGGTATAGATACTTTAGATTTCTTCCATGATTCATGTAAAAAAAAGCACACAATCATTTTTAAGAATAGAAATGAAACAAGAGAAAAAAAGGAAGTAACCATGCGCGGATCTGGCTATATGGGCCTGACCCATTCCATGTGCCTTGTGCTATTTCAATGTTATTCTCTGTTTAAAGCGGAGAATAGGAGCACTCGTGTATCCAGGAGGACCATCTATTTACCTGTGCCCTGTGCTATCTCGACGTTGGTCGCTGCATCAGCAACGCCCACTTGTCAGCCCCTGCGAATCTGCGGATGGTCTGGGCGATGGCCTAGGTAGCCACGCTTAAACCTGTAAGGGATTTATTAGAGGTGCTCTTATGTCACGGCCGTGTTCTCGGCAAGGACCGAAGATTGTGTTCCGGTGCGGTGCTGGCTAACCCTGAAAAATTCGGATGGGCTTCAAGATGATTTTGTTCTTGTGAGTATAAGTTTCGACCTACGTACACATTGTCACGCGTAGGGCTGCAAACAGTCGAGTTCAAGTAAGTTGGACTTGGCTCGGCTCAACTCATATTAAAATTTGAGCGAGCTCAAACTAAGTGAAGCTCAAGGTCGAGCCATAGAACATGACTCATGCTTAGCTTCTAACGATCTCGAATTGATCTCGAGCTAGTTTTGAGGTAAATGAGACAATAAACTATAGTGCAGAGTCCCATGATTAACAACAGACGTATTTTGCATTTGAACAGTCCAACTATAACTTAGATCTAGAAAATTAACAACAGACATACTCAGAGATCCTTTGTTTATTTATAAACTATAGTGCCAACTAGATGACATGAAAGTGAACAAAAAGGTTTACTCCAATTGAAGGTGCGGCCATCTGGTCATGCTTGGGACAACTCATCTTCTCTTGGACGAACTAGCAGTAGATGGTGGCGTTCGTGAACCAAAGAAAAGAAAATCAAAGGTGCATATTTTTGGGAACTTTTGTGAAAAACGGCATGATATTTAACACACAACCGACTATTGTGCCATAATAAGGCCCAAATTTTCTCTACACTTAATTAAGCTTCCATATTTGCTGGTAAATAAAATGAAGAAAAATCCTGGACGGCATATATAGTAATAAATTATCCTATTTCCATTTATTATATGGCATGATTATTTAACATAATGATATTATGCCAAGTTGTCGAGCTAAAATCGAGCGAGCTAGTATTGGCTCAAGATTGGCTCATTTCTCAACCAAGCTACAAAAAGTGTTTGTACTCAGCTCATTTCTTTTTAGTCGATCTCGAATCGAGCCAAAAAACGAGTTGATCTCGAGCAGCGCACGAGTCTCGGGCTTTTCTTGCGGCCCTAGTCACGCATAATCAGTGGATCGCCTGCACCTAGGATGACCTTCGTACATCTGTGCACCTGGGGGCAGTCCTGCCTGGCCGGAGGTGCTACTGCTACCAGTAGTGTAAACGCAGTGGACAAGAGAAGTGTTAACTTCTCAACTGTAGTAGGAGCACGATCTCGCCGACAGCGCCATAAATGTAACGATTGTGATCGAGCACAACAAAAAATCATTGGTGCCGGAGTACGGGGCATACCCATCGCACGCACGGCGCTCATCATTAGCGCATTAACTAATCCCATCCTTAATAATCAGACACCATAACAACAAAATTAACGAGAGACGTTCCAACGTCACAAGGCACAGCACGGCGCAACTACTTGAACTTGCCAGTACGACTGCAGACCAACCCCACACGCGCGTGCGTCCCGATCTTCTAGAGGGCCGGAGAGGAGCGGTCAGGTCGGCGGCTGGTAGGTCACCCGCGCCTGCTGCATCGTCCGACCGATGCCGTCTCCCCTCGTCAACCCCCGACAGCGAGTTCTCAACCCCGATCCAGCGACTCGACCTCCCGTGCATTGCTTCTCCCTGACCCCACCCGCTGACTGACAGGTGGGCCACGGCCGCGCGCCGCGCCTCACGAGGCAGCGGCGCCGTAGCGCCGAGGCAGGGGGCTCCTTCATGGCGTTGTTCTAGTTTCCTCCGACAACGCCGGTCGCCGTCGGGCGCCCGGTGAGCGAGGGCTCAGTACTGTCTCCTGCACCGGGTCTACGAGCGACTCACCGGCTCACTCTTCCGGCGACCCTCGGCTCGCGCCATATCACGGTCGTGATTTACGCGAGGGCACGTGGCCGAGCTGGACAAACTTCGTGCGAGCGTGCGTGCGTGCATGCACCCGTTCCAGTGGTCACAAAACGTATTTATATAAACCCTAAAAAATTTCAGATCAAAATTCAAAATACCTATTGAGAAACAAAAATGACAAATCTAAAATGAATAGTGTCAAAAGAGGACAACAACATGAACAGTGTCATAAATGACACTTTTCACATATAGATTGTCTTTTCTGTTTCTCAATTTATATTTCCAATTGTGGTCTGAATTTTTTTAGTGGTTATAGACATATCTTTGTGAACATCCAGAAAAAAAAAATCAGAATTTTCTAAAACATCTAAATATGACTTATGAATTTATTTATTTATTTTTGCGGGGAGACTTATGAAAATTTGTAGCACAGGAGCATGTAAAAGGCGGTATCACCTGATATCCACCCTCGCCGGCTATTAGGGTTCAATATTTTATTTTTATTTTCTTGACTGTAATACGTAGTCGGCGAGCGGGTTGGTCATCACAAGAAGCACTGAAGCACACGAGGCCACTGGCTCGGTTTTAGATTAAAGAATGTCTTGATTGCGTTGGCATATGAAAGGTCAACTCATGGCGACACAATAATAAAGATCTTCATAACGCAAAGTGAATAGCTCTACATTTATACAATAATTATTTTTATACAAACAAGTGTATTAGCCAAGGTAGTCAGAGTCGGGATTTGGAGTCGGATCGATTTTCCTCAGACAAAATCGAGTCATAAGATCGAGTCGCAGAATCGAGGATTCTACTAGATTTACTCAAATAAGATATTTTGTATGCACACAGCAAATTTATATGGGTTCTATAGAGTTTTGACACTAAATATGGAGCAAAGAACGTACACATCAATGCTAGTTGTATTCCACTTATTTTTATGGCTAACCTGTCATCTAGCTCGCATGTATGGAACATATATGAGAGGGAAATATATAGAATATTTAAACCTTCAATGCATGAAATTTACTTAGGTTCTTTTTAGAGTGTGTGAATAGTCGATTACTTGTCTATCTGAGGTGCAGTGCTAAACCTTGAAGGGTCTTGCTCTCCTTCTCCGATCAATCTTGAAGGATACCCCTTTTCACGCCAATTCCATCTGTTGACAAGCCTGATCCTCAGTTTCGATCTAGGGTTTCAAAGAGCTAGATCAAAGGTGTCGGCGGCTGAACGTTTGGGCTTGGGAGTGGAATAAAGGTCCATGAGGTATATGAAAAGGGGTTTGGATGATTGCATTCTATTCTGCTTCAACTATACAAACGGCTTAGATAAAGTAGTAGAATCGAACATAGTCCATAGCATAGTCGGGATTGTACAGTTTTGTACAGGATTCTATGATTTGGATCGCGACTCAACATGGATTCTACCTGATCCAGATTCATAGTGGGATTTGGATCGACATGCTTCTGTAGGGTCGTGAAGTCATAGGATTCTAGCCGTCGAGTCGGGATTCTGACTACCTTGGTATTAGCTTTTGCGTGCAACCTCAATATGTAAGGCACATGCAGGCGACTTCATGTCCATAGCAGCTAAAGGCACGCTAGGATCGCTAATTTCCTGCAGATCGTGCATGCCTCCGGAAAGTATCCTTTTGAGCTCGAGCTCATTTCAGCATGGATGAACAGTAAATTTGTAAAAAAATTCAAAAAAACTGAATTTTTTTGTGGTATACTTTGGTAAATGTTCTAAGTGTTTGCAAATTTTCATCATGCATTTGTGAAAGGTGTGGCAAAAAAATCAGTGTTCCAAAATGCTTTCGAGAGTAGCATTTTCAGAACATTGTTTTTTTTGTCATGCCTTTCTCGAATGTGATCTCATGATGAAAATCTGCAAGCTCTTAGAAAATTTGTCAAAGTTTATAAAAAAAATTCATAATTTTATAAAACTTTTTTCATTTTTGATTTTACTGTTCATGCGGCCTCATTTGAGCCCGAGCTCAAATACTCCACGTCACATGCCTCCCTATTTCTTTCATTTTTTAGTCATGGATGCCTTCCTCTCTACAACATGTTCGTTGGTTCAATTAACAATCAACGCGCGCTAATTTTCATGTTGAAAAAATAAGTCCAACAATATGGGAAGGAGGGAGTATATAATACTCATTATGAGCTTTTTCAAGATGCACTAAGGCTGGTCGTAGTGTGAAGTATTATATAGTAGTATCATGCATATAATATTAGTGTATGATATTACTTTGGTAATGCATAGTATCGTAAGTTAGTGTCCTAGGTTGCCTTATTAATTGTCATGTATGACACAAAGTAGTACAACATTTAATATGATAAGGTATCATGATATGATACCACACCTTTTCTTTTCTCGTTTCATTGTGTGTCACATCATCAACTAAGTCTAGTTGGGCATCCATGATACCACTTATGTTACTGCCATTACGACTAGCCTAACAACTCTAGGGAGGTAAGAGTTGGTTTCTATCATGGCAGTTGATCTTAGACTATTCATTTCGGATACCGAAATACTACTGGCTATTTCCTGTTAATACATATACATCATAACAACAAATCATAGATGTCAGTGGAGATTTATCTATTGTTTCAAACTGTAATCATACATGCTATTTGCAAAACATAGTTCGCGGCTGCACGTAGTTCAATGTCAGCCTCTGCTTCAATTTGCATCTCATCTCTACTAGGTTAATTATACATCTTCTCTTTAAATGTCTACTTAATCCGCAGCCATCTCATACATTACTACAGAAAAACTTTTATGAACCAAACTAATCCACCTTCTCCTACAGGAGCGGCTAGCTAGGGAGAAGCTTCATCCCCTCTAAGCTCCACCGACGAGCCCATGGACTCGCCTCCCCTCTATCCGTTGATCCGACGGCTGGCGGCAGGGAGGGGAGTCCGAGTAATCGGTATGGCTAGTAGTTTACGTACAGTTTTATTAGTCCTCGCAAGGGAAATATTGTGGTGGTTATCTTCGAGTTGGTTTTCGAATATCTGATTTTCTTCGAGTCATTCTGTCGGAATGGACTCGAAGGAGCTCCCGCGCACATTCTTCGTCATTTCTTGTTTTAATCCATGTGACAAACAAACTTGAAAATCCTCTCACAATGCTTGTAGTTGGGAATAGCATTAAAAAGTTGGCAAGGATGACATATGTATTGTATCAAACATGACGTGCATTTGAGAACAAAATTTGCCCAATTGATTCAGTTTTTTTCACTTAAGAGCATGCAGCTTACTGATCCTTAGATGTTAAACGCTTATGAAACCTACATGGCAATACTAGTCAGCGACATACAACCTACAACTATGAAATTGCAACATTCAAGATAACATGATAAATAGATCGATTTACAACCCAACACCCTATTATCAGGACACAATTCAACCTAGCAACACCTAGGTAGTCAACTCCATGATGGCGCTAACAACGTCACCATCCTTAACCTTGAGCCCTTGCATGCCCTGGATACACGGAGGCTTGCATCATCACAAGCTCGACAAAGTTCTTGTTAATGCTAATGTATCGACCTCCTTGTTGGCCCAGGCTTCGAGACGAGGCTACTCGGGCGATCGGGCCCAACATCTTGAACTGCTTCGCAGCCTGTGTATGTAGCTGATTGCTATGGTCCTCAATCTTCGCATCCTCAAACATGATGTTGATCTCTGAATATCAGCTCTTGAAGACATATGGTTTGGAGATGGCAAACATAAACTTGCAATGGTGTGGCGAAGTTGAGAAGATGAAACAACACATGTGTTTACCTTGGATGCGAAAACCATTGAATTGAAGCATCATGGTGTTGAGATTTTATATTTGATGGTATATTTATTTCAAATTGGATTTAGTTGATGTGGGGATAAGATTTGCAAACTAACAGGGAGCAAGAGGCTACAAACAAGGAAGACAACAGTAGGCTATGCTGTTGACGCAAACATGCATGACCCGACGATTTAAATCTTAAAGGCAACCTGCAATATGAGGGTTGGGAGGCGAAGATTCAAGCATTTTTCAACTATCACAAATTGTAGATGGTGTATGAGGCTATAATATTGGGCATGTCTCTACCTTTTTGTATAGGATCCGAATGCACCCTTCCCACCATCTCGACAAATCAGTGTTGAGTGTAAATGCTATGGTAAGCTTGGACAATTAAGCAGAGCACACATGTGTAGCCAAGCCTCTTTGGATCAAGGAAAATTAAGGCTCGTGTGCGAAGCAGGCTCCAAGACTTAGTCATAATATTGACTGATGGATAGCTAATGGCTAATGCGCTCACCAACTTTCCTTAGTGTAATCATGACCTACCCTTATAAAAGACACACTCCTGAGCTAAACAAAGACAATGGGGGTTGAGGCTCCCGAGACAGAGGCACTTCAGATAAATCGCGAGGGTGGATTGATGCAGTCCATTATGAAATAAGAATGGGGGGCATATGGAAACACATCATCTCCAAAAATCATGTGTGACATAGCAAAACTGAAAAATCAAGTATTTGCTAAGAGGGAAGGCAGGGGACAACACAAATGTGCACACGAAGGAGAAAACATGAGAAAATGGAAATCCTTTAAGAATAGTTCCGAGAAAGAGGGCGACATGTTTTTTTTTGAATTTTCACCAGGGGGGAAGGGGGGCCCCTCCACCACCTGAATATATTACCCAAAAAAGGACCGCAGCCCTGAGCACACAGAAGTGAGATGTACATAGCGAAAGAGAGAGAGGGAGGGGAGGGGGCCGAAACTACTTAACCCCTAAGAACAGACAACCACACGTCAATATGAGCACGGTCACCGGAGGGCAGCCTCGCCCGCCAGAGGACGGCATCGTCGCGGCAGGCTTTGTGGGTGGTAGGGAGGGACTGTCGATCATTGTGGAAGACGACCGCATTCCGATGTTTCCAAAGCCTCCAGCAGCAGAGGAGGATGAAGGCAGCAGGCGACGCCGCCCCCACAGCGGGCGACGCGTCCAGGCGGTCGATGGACTCCACCGTTCTCCCCTCCATTGCAATACCGAGGCATCGCCAGAACTGCGCCGCAAATGGGCACCCGAAGATGAGGTGGTTCGCAGTCTCCAGCGCGGCCGAGCAGCATGGACACCCCGCCTCTGCCGCCATCAGGATGGTTTTCCGCAGGAGCACATCCCTCGTATGAATGCGAGCCAGGGACAACAGCCAACCGAAGAACGCCACGCGCGATGGAGCCCG
>NC_041385.1:789947683-789952478 GCF_002162155.2 Triticum dicoccoides | reverse complement strand
GTAGACCCCTAGAGGGCGACATGTGAAGCATTACGACTTGGACTCGATGAGTTTTAGAGATTTGCGAAGGAGAAAGTGGTGGCTGCTGCAATTGTCAGACGCCTTTCTAAGGAACAACCCCCGCTCGCCTAACGCCTGGTCCGACTCCCCTCCTCAATCCTCATCCGACTTCCTCGTTAGCTACAGCGACTCCGACGGCCCTCCGAACACCGATGCATACTACCACCGCTCCAAAGACGACAAGGGGAAGAAGTGTTGAAATTTATCCCTATCTATTATCAACTCGTTTCTAGTTGATTGTAGTCGTGAACTATCTATGTTCTGAACTTGCTTCCTACGGTGGTATAATGAACTTGCATGTTCATTCGTATCGATGCTATATGTTAAATTTGTCTGCGTTATGTTGTATGGTATTGTATAGATTTGGGGGTTTGGATAAGAGAGGGATGGCTGTAGACATAGACAAATATTGGTCGAGCCGACACTGTCCACAGACAATAGTTAGAGATGGAACATGAATAAAACCACCGATTCTCCAAATGCAACATCAAATATGACACGACCAAAGACATGATCTAATATCCTCCATCATAAACGAATGCTAACTACAAGTTTGGCCCCAGCTCGCATGTAACTCACGGCCACGACCCCTAACAATCATTAGACTGGTCATAATGGGAGTACATAGCTAGAATCATGTATGTCAAGTTGTCAACTAGACCTTTTTTACTAAGGTGTCACATAATTCACATAATTAAATGAGGAAAGAAAGGATTGAGTATCATGGTATGATGTCGTATCATATTAAATGATGTGATATTATGTGTCATACATGAAAATAAATGAGATCACTATGATACGATTCGCTCCACTCTCCGTCTCCTCCTCTCCTTGTCCCATCCCCTTCTGATCCAATGTCAAGCCCCGATAGCGCAACACCCCATGGAGGATACGACAATGATGACCCAATAGACTGGGAGTCAATCTTGCGTGAGGCGGCAGCGGACGACAACAAAAAGGTCATCGATGACACCACGCTGCGTCGGCCGTGGCTGGATAGGGACATAAGTGGAAGCTCTGGTTCCACGCTGTCCACCATCGCCTGACAATGCAGTATAGATGATAGTTCTGACCCATCGCGACAACGCAACTTCGGGCGCTCTGCGCCCCTTCTAGTCACAACCCAATGTCCTCTCTGGGCCCTCGTGTGCCTGCTCCGGCTCGTGTCCCGGCCACATTTGGGTTCTTGTACCGGCTGACCCCACTATGGATGTGGATGTACAAATCCAAAGTGTGTAGCGCACTCCGTGAGAGGCAGCGAGAGAGGGAGAGATCGGCGATGGCAGAAACGATGTCTTCCCACCGGTTGCGCATGAGCGCGCTGGTAGGTCGAATGACTAGATCCTCGTGCAGGTCCTCCGCCGCTCGCTCACCACGACAGAGACTGGCACACAACATCTCCATCGCAAGAACGCCAAGGCGCTTTGGCTTGCCATTGAGCAGTTGGAGCGCGAGGCAATGTTGGATGCGACGGCCAAAGCCAACGCGACTCTACTTACGAAGGAGCAAACACGCGTTCTCCATCGGTTGGCCGGTGTCATCTCCTCCTTGACGACTCTGGAGTCACTGACGACGACGCCGGCCCCTCCCGCCGCCAACGTCAACACAGAGTGCTACAACCGCACCAGCGACCGGAAGGTGGAGGGATCGGCGGGGGAAGTGGTGATGTCCCGGTGCCCCTCCCCGTCTCCGTTTCTGTTTTTAGTTAATGTATTTTTTATCTATGTTCGTATGCCGGTGATGAACTAGATCTTTTGGTTCAAAGAACTGTGTTTGTATGCTCGTATGGATTTTTGTGAGAAACTTCTAATATATTCATCTTCAATCATCACTACTAGAGAAAAGCTTATCAGTAGCGCTTGTTTTTGTGCTACCAGTAGCGCGGGTACCAGCGCTACTGCTATGGCGCTACAGCTATTTTGTAGCAGTAGCGCGTTTCTAGACCAGCGCTACTGGTAAGTGCAACTACTAGTAGCGCGTTTTTAGGCCAACGCTACTGCTAACATTTATATTTTTTTAATATTTTGGAGTTGTACATGTTTAAACAGATATATCTTTTATACAATAACAACTCATCATGAATTAGTCTGTTTAAATAGCATATTCATTACCAGTAGTCATCACCACCAAACAATGTTCGTCAATGAGATATCATATATATAGCAAGTTGGTCACTAGTCATAATCGCTACTCCTCATCCTTCTCATCAACTCTAACACACTATAGCACATAATAGCACATTCTACCTAGGACCTACTCCTCTCATAGGACCTACTCTACCCTCTCTTAGGTAAAATATCATAAAACAAGATAGGCATTGACTCTTTATTAAGGAAACTGAACTCTCCATAATGAAGAACGGAGATCATTCTGTCTCCAAGTCTTGGCCTACGCACAATGTTGCTTCCAGGTAGCTCTCTACGATGGTTGAAACATTTTTTCTAATCATTTATTATCATGGCTTCCTCGCTTTTAGAAATCCAGTATGGACAAGAGTGATGTGGATACTGTGGCTGACCTGGCCGTGGTGGCCGTAAGCTCATAACTGGTGGCCGTAAGCTCATAACTTCAAGGCGACCTCTTGGCAACATCAGATGAGGCACACAATCCATCGGGATTTTCTGTTCAAAAACATAGTAATAACTTTGTAGTTAGCAATGTTCAAAGATGCATGGATGTCGTAATAGTAGAAAATCTTACCATGATATCTCCATTGATGTTACCGTAGCACACCGCGTGCACTAGTGGCACATATGGACCATAATTTTGAGGAATTCGATAATATCTATTGTAATTCTCAAGATCAGTAAAAAATATGATAAGACCATCTTTCTCCTTATAAGTTAATTGTGCTTCATCATTGTAGTAGTAGGTTCTGTCTACCATCTTCCGTACATTTTTTGAAGAATAAAAATAAGCTGTCAATGGAAATAAGCTGTCAAATATTTTGAAATAAACTATATAAATTACTTAGTAAATATGTTTAAGAAACTCACACAGCGGTAGAACTGGAAGCGTGTCAACAAGGACCCAAATGGTCATATCATTTTTGTCGATGTCAGGATCATCAAGATTGAAGGTGAGAAGCATACCCTCATGAAAATCATACGCCTTGGAAAGGGCTTCCCAATTCGGGCAACCAAAATTGGATGAGTTCACAGAATTGTATAGTTTTACAGCAAAATCATAACCATGATGGGTCCTTAGTTGAATTATCTTTGCCTCCGTGCTTTCATGATCTTCAAAACCCATCTTCTCCAAGACATAGCGTCTTGCATGGCATGGGATAGGCTACTCGAATTGTAAAAGACGGAAATTACACGTTGAAGAAGCAGAGAAGTCGTGCAAAAATAATAAAAAAACACTTGTCATCGTTGCGTACCATATCAACATCGAAGGTCTCTTGGAGCTTGATGCTGAAGCGCCGACCTTCTATCAGGTGAGGCCTGTCGCACATACCGCGCTTATTTTCGCAGTAATCGCACATAGCGAATTCCCTTTAGTCGTCAGATATTTCCTAATAGGTAATTAATAATCCATCATGAATACATATGTAGTAGTTTATAGCACAAACCGCACTCATCTTTTGCATTCAATAAGCAAATAACTAATAGGTAATTAATAATCCATCATCGAATACATATATAGTAGTTTGTAGCAAAGATCATCATATAATATCACTAATACATCTCGAATAATAGTTCCTCTAGGTTCAGTGGGCCGCGGTGGACACCCAAAGAGAAGGAACCATCACCGGATCATAGCTCCGGTGAGATCCCCAAATAATCTGCCACGTATTGGAGAACCGGCCGTTCGCCAACACAACCAAGTAGCGCTGGACGTGCGCGTTCTCCTCCGTGACACAATGTTGAACCACCTGCGCGGGGGACTGAAGCCTCTCCACCGATGCAGGCCCACGTGACCGCCACCAAAGAAGCTCCAGGTCGACGACGGTCTGGCTCCTCACTAAGCTGCGCTCACCAGAAGGTAGCACAACCCAATACCAGCCCGGCGGAGCCCAGTCCCGGACATGGCCCCTCGGCTCAAGCAGGAGTCCTCCGTCGAGTCGACGACGAGGATGCGGGATAGGCATCTTCGATGTCGAGAACAAAATGCTTAATTATGAAAACAAAATTAATAAACTCTTAGCAAAATTTGACATGACCTTTGCTAAAAACAGGACCAATCGAGGGCCTGAAATTTGCCAGAACGTAAACGAATCGACATTTCTGGCAAAACATAGGCCACTCGGAAAAATATGACATGTCCAAAATGTGACATGTTCAAAATATGACATGTCCACTGCAAATTTGCATATAACAGGAAAAATTGCTTTAACTAAAAAATAACAACAATTGCTTTGACTAAAAAAATACCTAGAATTCTGTTAACTACACCTAAAACACCTAAAATTATGTTAACCACACCTAAAACAACTAAACCACCTAAAATTCTGTCAACTACACCTAAAATTCTGTTAACTACACCTAGAACACCTACATTATTCTAAGAACCTACCTTTTTAACTAAAACACCTACAAATTTAACTAAAACACCTAAAAATTCAACTAAAAACACCTACATTATTTAACTAAAACACCTACAAATTCAACTAAAACACCTAAAAATTAACTACTCTCTAATAACTATAACTAGTGAGGGAGGGAGGAGGAGGAAGGAGGGAGGAGTATACCTCTCGGTGGAGGAGGGCCGACGCGGGGGGGCGACAGGCGGG
>NC_041385.1:789940819-789947385 GCF_002162155.2 Triticum dicoccoides | reverse complement strand
CGGCAGGGGAGGAGGGCCGGTGCGCGGGAGGGGGGGGCAGGGGAGGATGGCCGGCGCCGGGGAGGGCAGCTGGAGTAGGACGCGGGGGCGGCGGCCGGATCGGGGGATGACTGATGGATTCGATCTGGTGTGAGCGTGTGAGTGTGAGTGAGGGGATGGGTGGTGCGCGGGCCGGCGCGGGAGGAAGCAGAGAGGTGGGCTTAGAGGCAGCGCGGGGTAGGCGGCCCAGTGTTATAGCTAAAGCTGCAACGAGAGCCCGAGAGCGTGGCCCATTAGCAGTAGCGCTGGCTGTGAAATCCAGCGCTACTGCTAACGTGCACTTGTAGCGCTTGTGCTGGCCGGCGCAACTGCTAAATAGCAGTAACGATGGGTATCTATCCAACGCTACTGCTAAATGTCTACCTATAAGCATTTTCCTAGTAGTGCATGGCAGTACAAAAGAACAACGGAGGTAATAAAAAATACAACCATGTCCGTGGACCACCTAGCGACGACTACAAGCACTGGAGCGAGTCGTTGAAGGCGTGCTGCCGTCATCGCTCCTCCCTCACCACAGTCGGGTAAACCTTGTTGTACTAGACAGTTGGAAAATCGTCGTGCTAAGACCCCATAGAACCAACACACCAAAGTAGCAACCATCACCGATGAAGGAACTCATAGATCAGAAGGATCAAACCTTTAAACACCCGAACAAAGACGAACGAAGACCGGATCCAAACAGAAATACCAGCACCGACTGAATCCCGCGAGATCCGAGGGAGACACACCTCCACACGTCCTTCGACGATGCTAGACGCATCATCGAGACGGGAATAGAACGTGAGAGACATTATTCCTATTAAGGAACATCGTCGCCGCCACACAGCCCTAAAGAAGACGCTGAACCTAGCAAGAACAAGAACGGGGTCCCTCACGTTGGTGGGGGGCCGAGATCCTCCGTACCTCCATGGCCTAGAGGCCAACGAAGATGGGGCGGACCGGCGCCGACGGGAGGAGAAGACCCTATGTTCAACTATGTTCGTCTGATGATCAACGCAGTTTCTCAAGTTACATGGACTGCTTCGTTTTGAGGGGCTGGATTTGAGGTATCTAGTTGTTTGACGCGGCCATGTGAGAGCTAACTGATCACTGTCTGCTGACGCGCCCATGAACAGTCAGGCGGCTAGATTTGCTATATCCGGCTCTAGATGCCCTTAACCCTGCACCTTTGCCCTCCGTGTCATATCTGACCGCTCTCACCGAACTCAACCAAAATCTCTCGACTTGCCAGTTTTGAGTGATGTGCTAGTAGGAACCGAGGTGAACACCAATGTACCAGTCGCACGTTGCAAAGCTCATTACCGCATTAACTAACCCTAACCTTAGTTAGTCACCATTCATAACAACTAGATTAAGACGAGCAAGAGTCGAAGATGGCCACAAATGAAGTACTCCTGTAAACTAATATAAAAGCGTTTAGATCATTAAAATAGTGTTCTAAACGCTTTTATATTAGTTTACGGAGGGAGAACAGTACAGTACGGCGCAACCGTCTGCAGGTGGTAGTACGACTACATGCCAAACCCCACACAGGGCCGTCCGCGTGCGTCCCGGTCTTGTAGAGAGGCGGAGCAGATCGTGCGGTGCGGTCAGATCGCGCCAGTTGCGACGGCGGACGCGACCGTGGCGATGGATGGCGTCTCCCCTCCCCGATCCATTCCAGCGACCGCCAACGGCCTCCCCCTCTCTCCTCTGCGCACCACATGGCGCTGTTCTTCCGCACCGCTGGTCACCGTCGGGTCATCGGCGGAGTGAGAGCTCAGTATAGTCTTGTGCACCGGGTCCACGAGCGAGCGAGCGAGCGAGCAGCAGTACGGTGGCGACGGACTCGTAATTTACGCGAGGGCGCGTGGCCGAGCTGGACAGACCCCGGAGAACCCGTCCGACCGTGCCTGCGTGCACCCGTCCCATGTACCCGACCATTCCACTCGCTGACCGGTGGGCCTCAGGGGCCGGCGCCGCGCACGATGAGGCCGCCGGTGCACTGGACCTGGCGCAGAGGCACTCCGAGTCCGGCGGTCGCTCACCCGTCCAGCCAGCTACGTGGAGCCACAGGATCGGCTGCGCCACCGCATCGGTGCGATCCAACATTCTTCGCCCGTGTTGCGTGGTTGATGAACGAAACTACTACCCACACGATACTGCTGCACGATCTTTGCACGACGTGCTAATCCAGCAGCCAGTGCCTTTCTAAATCCTGTGCATGTCCGGCTGGATTTGAGTATCGTGCATGAATCGTCTGGCTCGTGTCGTGTGTATAGCACTGTTGGTTGATGAATAGGCGTCCCACCGCATCGGTCCTCCGAAAGCGGCGTCCCACGTTAGAGCAATTTTTTTTTCTTGACGGTGACACGTAGTCGGCGAGCGAGTTGCTCATCATTAGAAGCGCACACACGAGTCCTCTAGCTCGGTTGGATTAAACAAACGTGTTTTTTCTTCTTCTTGTTGATTGCACTGTGTGGAGTGTCGACTCGAGGTTAAAATGTTTTAGATACGCCCTAAAAAATGTTTTAGATACTAAAAGATCTTTTTTTAGCTCCCGGCAAAAAAAAACTCTTCATACGACAAAGTGAATAGCTCTACTTTTATATAATTTTCTTATACAAACAAGTGTATAATAGTACTTCAAAAGAAATACTTCAATATAATACTCCCTCCGTCCGGAAATACTCGTCGGAGAAATGGATATATCTAGACGTATTTTAGGTCTAGATATATTCATTTTTATTGATTTCTCCGACAAGTACTTTCGGACGGAGGGAGTACTCAGTATGACTCATGAAAAAAAGAACCCGGTACCCCGCAAAAAAGGAAGAACTCAGTATGCACCTTTTTTTTAGTAATCTCGTCGACTTTATTGATTCAAGATAATGTTCATAGGTATAAGGATTACCCAACCAAACATGTCTATCTGTGCCTAAATTACAAGCATACTTGACAACATTGTGAGTCGTAAAATTAAAGTTCCTACGCTCATACAAGAACTTACAACAGAAAAAGCTAGACTTACGAGCTATGATTTCATGCGTTATCGCTGCATTTGGACCACCAGTCCCATGGTTGATGTCATTGATTACTCCTTGACAATCCGAGCCCACCAATATGTTATGAACTGCTAGATCTTCAGCCAAAGCTAGGGCTTTTCTGCAAGCATATGTTTCCAGAATTGTCGGGCCTGTGATCCCATGAAAAAACACCGCCGAGATACCCACATATACTCCGTTGTGATAACGGCAAAGGGTTGCCACAGCCCCGCCCCGCCTGTTCCTCGCTATTTCTCCACGTCCCATGAAACCCAAGCCAGTTTCCTTTCTCCTTGCTTGCAGCCTCTCGGTATGCACTTTGTATTACGGTACTTGAGTGGACCCATGTTGGGCCGAGTTGGGGCCTAGACCCAAGTCAATTTCTATATTTCTGTTTGGAAGCCAATATTTTACCGAAATCATTAGTTGAGGAGTACTCGTTGCGAAGATTATTTTAACTTTCCCATGTTGCGACAAGTGGCGCGCTGCAGGTGCGCCACTTGTCGCAACCTGAGAGTCCCTTTTTTCGTAGATCGGTTTATTTAAAACGTTTTATCTCTTAAACCGTGCGTCCAAATCTCGAACCGCTTTCACCGTTGGATTCCTAACGTCGCGATATTCAGAACTAGATCCCATGCTGATAGGTTTTGACCAACTTTTTTTCACGAACAAAATTGGACGAAAAACCCGAACGGGGAGCACGGATTTTTTCCCTTTCCGAAAGAGGCACGCCCATGCCTCTCACGAAATCACAATCGTGCCTCTTGCGGAAGGAAAAAAGAGAAAACATGTTTTTTTTTCATTTCTGAGGAGGCACGGCCGTGACTCTCGCGAAAGCACAAACGTGCCTCTCGCAGAAGCAAAACCGTGACTCTCGTGAAAGAAAAAAAAATAGAAAACACATTTTTTTTGTTTCCGAGAGGCACGGTCGTCACTCTCGCGAAAGCACAACCGTGCCTCTCACGGAAGCAAAACCGTGACTCGCAAAAAAAACAGAATTTTTTTTTCGTTTCCGAGAGGCACGGCTATGACTCTCGCGAAAGCAAAACCGTGACTCTCGCGAAAGGAAAAAAAATAGAAAACGCGTTTTTTCCCGTTTTCGAGAGGCACGGCCGTGACTCTTGTGAAATCGAAACCGCGCCTCTCGCGGAAGCAAAACCATGACTTTTGCGAAAGGAAAAAAATGCATTTTTTGTGCAAAAAAAATTCAAAATTTTTTTGATCGAAAAGCTAGGGAAGACCAGTGAAAAACCAAAACGTCAAAAAAAAGAAAAAAAACATTAAAAAGCCGAAAACACATACAAAAAATAAGAAAATATAATCTGGAGGGAGCGTCCAAAGCGCGACACGTGGCGAATGGCTGAGAGCACGCCAAGTGGCGCTGATCATTGTGAGGCTCCGGAAGGAGCGCTCGTTAATTAGTTGCTCTCATATTTTACTCGGTTGGCCATTGTAAGCCTAAGAGCAAGTACAATAGTGGGCTATAAGCCTACTTACATGTCATTTTTCTGATGTGAAGGAGAGAGGCAAGAAAAAAGTGGAGAAGTGGGCTCACATGCAAGAGCAGCCTGTACGTGTGCTTCTACGTAAAAGCATTTAATATGAAGAGAGAGATAGAGAGATAGTGAGAAAAAATTATAACCTTATAGCCAACCATATATCCAACTCTTTTGTACGACTAATTAATAATACTAACTCATGTTCAT
Organism: Triticum dicoccoides; assembly: GCF_002162155.2. NCBI lineage: Eukaryota > Viridiplantae > Streptophyta > Magnoliopsida > Poales > Poaceae > Triticum > Triticum dicoccoides. The sequence continues at coordinate 789,942,617 of NC_041385.1, read as the reverse complement.
ATAACCAGCAGCTGGCTATACTATTAACCAGGCTCTAATATATGTGGAGCAACTAATCAGCAAGTACTCCTTCGGGAGCCCCACATGGGTCACTTTCCGTAGGCCGGGAGCACACCACTTGGCACGCTCTCAACCGCCGTCATGTGTCACGCTCTGACGATTCCTCCGAATTTTATTTTTTATTTTTCTATATGCATTTTCGTCTTTTAGATGTTTTTTTGTTTTTCTGTTTTTTCCCTTATGTTTTGAACAACAAAAAATTGAAAAAAAATGCGTGAAAAAAACACATCTTTTTTTCCTTCCGCGAGAGGCATAGATCTACTTCTTACGAAGGCATGGGTTTCCTTGCGCAGAGTACCCTTTACATTTCCTATTGATTTCCTCCAAATAAAATACCATAAAGCCTCTTTTCGTTCATAGGATAGAAATAGTATGAGAATATGAAAATCATAAGAAGTTAGATGACATGCATTCAGTTTCTACAGGAAAAGAGATGTTATTTGGTTCATATGATGGGATCTTTTTTCATTGGGTCTAGGCTAATGCGTTTTCTCCTTTGAAATACAAATCACTCATTTCTATGCTCTACAGGAATAGGAATCTATTCCTACAAACCAAAGGGCTCCAAAGAAAAATTTTCTACAAAATTACTATCCTTTAGGATTACTACAAAATTACTGTAAACCAAAGGAAACCTAAGAGTTGGTCTGAATCATGGCCGTTGATCTTAGACTATTCATTCTGGATACCAAAATACAACCGGTTTTTTGCCGTTAATATGTAGACCATAACGAAAATTGAGAAATGTAAATGGAGATTCATTATCCTTTCAAACAATAATCATACATTCGTTTTCAAAACATAGTTCGCCGCTGCACCTAGTCCAAATGTTCACCCTCTACTTCAATTTGTTCACCGTCCCTTGGCCGCTTGATGTCTCTTGGTCTCAGTTGATGTCCATTGCACATCTTCTTTACATGCCTCCATCAATCGTTTTCTTCTATTGAAGTGCCAAAAATGGTTTTACTAAGCGATCTATTCCTCCCCTCCCGTGATAGCGGCTAGGGAGAAGCTTCGTACCCTCCAGACTCCACTGCCGAGCCTATGTACTGCCCTCTCTTTTGTCCATCACTCTAATGCTGTTGGCGCGGGAAGGGGAGTCCTAGTACATTAGTCTGGTTAGCAGTTTAGGTTTGGATTCTTTTAGTCCCTGCGGGGGCGACATTGTGGCGGTCATCTTAGATCTGGTCTTCCGGGCTCCGGTCTTGTCAAGTTAGTGTTGGGGAACGTAGCAGAAATTCAAAATTTTCCTACGTGTCACCAAGATCTATCTATGGAGAAACCAACAACGAGGGGAAGGAGAGTGCATCTACATATCATTGTAGATCGCTAAGAGGAAGCGTTTAAGAGAACGGGGTTGAAGGAGTCTTACTCGTCGTGATCCAAATCACCGGAGATCCTAGTGCCGAACGGACGGCACCTCCGCGTTCAACACACGTACAGCGCGGTGACGTCTCCCATGCCTTGATCCAGCAAGGAGAGAGGGAGAGGTTGAGGAAAACTCCATCCAGCAGCAGCACAACGGCGTGGTGGTGGTGGAGGAGCGTGGCAATCCTGCAGGGCTTCACCAAGCACCGCGGGATATGAGGAGAAAGAGAGGTAGGGCTGCGCCAACAGGAGAAGAACTTCGTGTATTGGGCTGCAACTATGCCTCCACTATATATAGGAGGAGAGTGGGGGCTGCGCCCCCACCTAGTGTTCCACCCCTAGGGGCGGCGGCCAGCCCAAAACCCATCTA
>NC_041385.1:789920481-789940592 GCF_002162155.2 Triticum dicoccoides | reverse complement strand
TAGGTGGGTGCACCCCCTTCCCCAAACCCTAGGCGCCTTGGGCCCTTGTGGGGGGTGCACCAGCGCACCTGGGGCTGGTCCCCTCCCACACTTGGCCCATGCAGCCCTCCGGGGATGGTGGCCCCACTTGGTGGACCCCCGGGACCCTCCCGGTGGTCCCCGTACGTTACCGATAAAACCCGAAACTTTTCCGGTGACCAAAACAGGACTTCCCATATATAAATCTTTACCTCCGGACCATTCCGGAACTCCTCGTGACGTCCGGGATCTCATCCGGGACTCCGAACAACATTCAGTAACCACATACAAACTTCCTTTATAACCCTAGCATCATCGAACCTTAAGTGTGTAGACCCTACGGGTTCGGGAACCATGCAGACATGACCGAGACGTTCTCCTGTCAATAACCAACAGCGGGATCTGGATACCTATGTTGGCTCCCACATGTTCCACGATGATCTCATCGGATGAACCACAATGTCAAGGACTCAATCGATCCTGTATTCAATTCCCTTTGTCTAACGGTATTGTACTTGCCCGAGATTCGATCGTCGGTATACCGATACCTTGTTCAATCTCGTTACCGGCAAGTCTCTTTACTCGTTCCATAACACATCATCCCGTGATCAACTCTTTGATCACATTGTGCACATTATGATGATGTCCTACCGAGTGGGCCTAGAGATACCTCTCCGTCACACGGAGTGACAAATCCCAGTCTCGATTCGTGCCAACCCAACAGACACTTTCGGAGATACCCGTAGTGTACCTTTATAGCCACCCAATTACTTGTGACATTTGGTACACCCAAAGCATTCCTATGGTATCCGGGAGTTGTACAATCTCATGGTCTAAGGAAAAGATACTTGACATTAGAAAAGCTTTAGCATACGAACTACATGATCTTTGTGCTAGGCTTAGGATTGGGTCTTGTCCATCACATCATTCTCCTAATGATGTGATCCCGTTATCAACGACATCCAATGTCCATGGTCAGGAAATCGTGACCATCTATTGATCAACGAGCTAGTCAACTAGAGGCTTACTAGGGACATGGTGTTGTCTATGTACCCACACATGTATCTGAGTTTCCTATCAATACAATTATAGCATGGATAATAAACGATTATCATGAACAAGGAAATATAATAATAACTAATTTATTATTTCCTCTAGGGCATATTTCCAACAGTCTCCCACTTGCACTAGAGTCAATAATCTAGTTCACATCGCCATGTGATTAACACTCATAGGTCACATCGCCATGTGACCAACATCCAAAGAGTTTACTAGTGTCACTAAACTAGTTCACATCATCATGTGATTAAGACTCAATGAGTTCTCGGGTTTGATCATGTTTTGCTTGCAAGAGAGGTTTTAGTCAACGGGTCTTCAACATTCAGATCCGTATGTACTTCGCAAATCTCTAGGTCATATTGTAAATGCTGCTTCCACGCTCCACTTGGAGATATTCCAAATGGTTGCTCCACTATACATATCCGTTTTGCTACTCAGAGTCATTCGGATAGGTGTTAAAGCTTGCATCGACGTAACCCTTTACGCCGAACTCTTTATCACCTCCATAATCGAGAAACATGTCCTTATTACTCCAAGGACAATTTTGACTGCTATCTGGTGATCCACTCCTTGATCACCTTTGTACCCTCTTGCCAGATATGTAGCAAGGCACATATCAGGTGCGGTACACAGCATATCAAACTATAGAGCCTACGTCTACAGCATAGGGGACGACCTTCATCCTTTCTCTTTTTTCTGTCGTGGTCGAGCTTTAAGTCTTAACTTCATACCTTACATCTCAGGCGAGAACTCCTTCTTTGACTGATCCATCTTGAACACCTTCAAGATCATGTCAAGGTATATGCTCATTTGAAAGCACCATTAAGCGGTTTTTTGATCTATCCTAATAGATATTGATGCTCAATGTTCAAGTAGCTTAATCCAGGTTTTCTATTGAAAAACACCTTTCAAATAACCCTATATGCTTTCCAGAAATTCTACATCATTTCTGATCAACAATATGTCAACAACATATACTCATCAGAAATTCTATAGTGCTCCCACTCACTTCTTTGGAAATACAATTTTCTCATAAACTTTGTATAAACCCAAAATCTTTGATCATCTTATCAAAGTGCATATTCCAACTCCAAGATGCTTACTCTAGTCCATGGAAGGATCGCTGGAGCTAGCATACCTTTTAGCATCCTTAGGATCGACAAAACCTTTCTGATTGTATCACATACAACCTCTCCTTACGAAAATTGGTAAGGAAACTCGTTTTGACATCCATCTGCCAGATTTCATAAATACATCTAATGCTAACATGATTCCGACGGACTTAAGCATCGCTACGGATGAGAAAATCTCATCGTAGTCAACTCCTTGAACTTGTGAAAAACTCTTCGCCACAAGTCGAGCTTCATAGACGGTGACATTACCATCCATGTCCGTCTTCTTCTTAAAGATCCATTTATCTCAATGACTTGCCGATCATCGGGCAAGTCCACCAAAGTCCATGCTTTGTTCTGATACATGGATCCTATCTCGGATTTCATGGCTTCTAACCATTTGTCGGAATTTGGGCCCACCATCGCTTCTCCATAGCTCATAGGTTCATTGTTGTCTAGCAACATGACCTTCAAGACAGGATTACTGTACCACTCTGAAGTAGTACGCATCCTTGTCACCCTACGAGGTACGGAAGTGACTTGATCCAAAACTTCATGATCACTATCATAAGCTTCTACTTCAATTGGTGTAGGCGCCACAGGAACAACTTCATGTGCCCTGCTACACACTTGTTGAAGTGACGGTTCAATAACCTCATCAAGTCTCCACCATCCTCCCACTCAATTCTCTCGAGAGAAACTTTTCCTCGAGAAAGGACCCGTTTCTAGAAACAATCACTTTTGCTTCCGGATCTGAATTAGGAGGTATACCCAACCATTTTGGGTATCCTATGAAGATGCATTTATCCGTTTTGGGTTCGAGCTTATCACGATGAAACTTTTTCACATAAGCGTTGCAGCCCCAAACTTTCAAGAAACGACAGCTTAGGTTTCTCTAAACCATAGTTCTCATGGTGTCATCTCAACGGAATTATGTGGTGCCCTATTAAAGTGAGTGCGGTTGTCTCTAATGCCTAACCCATGAACGATAGTGGTAATTCGATAAGAGACATCATGGTACGCACCATATCCAATAGGGTGCACCTATGATATTCGGACACACCATCACATTATGGTGTTCCAGGCGGTATTAATTGTGAAACAATTTCCACAATGTCTTAATTGCGTGCCAAAGCTCGTAACTCAGATACTCATCTCTATGATCATATCATAGACATTTTATCCTCTTGTCACAATGATCTTCAACTTCACTCTGAAATTACTTGAACCATTCAATAGTTCAGAATTGTGTTTCATCAAGTAAATATACTCAATATCTACTCGAATCATCTGTGAAGTAAGAACATAACGATATTCACTGCATGCCTGAGCACTCATTGTACTGCACACATCAAAATGTGTTACTTCCAACAAGTTGCTATCTTGTTCCATCTTACTGAAAACGAGGCTTTTCAGTCATCTTGCCCATGTGGTATGATTTGCATATCTCAAGTGATTCAAAATCAAGTGAATCCAAACGATCCATCTGCATGGAGTTTCTTCATGCGTATACACCAATAGACATGGTTCACATGTCTCAAACTTTTCAAAACGGGTGAGTCCAAAGATCCATCAACATGGAGCTTCTTCATGCGTTTTATACCAATATGACTTACATGGCAGTGCCACAAGTAAGTGGTACTATCATTACTATCTTATATCTTTTGGCATGAAAATGTGTATCACTACGATCGAGATTCAATAAACCATTCCTTTAGGTGCAAGACCATTGAAGGTATCATTCAAATAAATAGAGTAACCATTATTCTCCTTAAATGAATAACCGTATTGCGAAAGACATAATCCAATCATGTCTATGCTCAACGCAAACACCAAATGACAATTATTCAGATTTAATACTAATCTTGATGGTAGAGGGAGCGTGCGATGTTTGATCACATCAAACTTGGAAACACTTCCAACACATATCGTCAGCTCACCTTTAGCTAGTCTCCGTTTATTCCGTAGCCTTTTATTTCGAGTTACTAACACTTAGCAACCTAACCGGTATCTAATACCCTGGTGCTACTAGGAGTACTAGTAAAGTACACATTAACATAATGTATATTCAATATACTTCTATCGACCTTGTCAGCCTCCTCATCTACCAAGTATCTAGGGTGATTCTGCTCTAGTGGTTGTTCCCCTTATTACAGAAGCACTTAGTCTCGGGTTTGGGTTCAACCTTGGGTTTCTTCACTAGAGCAGCAACTGATTTGCCGTTTCATGAAGTATCCCTTCTTGCCCTTGCCCTTCTTGAAACTGGTGGTTTTACTAACCATCAACAATTGATGCCCCTACTTGACTTCTACTTTCACGGTGTCAAACATCGCGAATGCTTCAAGGATCATCATATCTATCCTTGATATGTTATAGTTCATCACGAAGCTCTAGCAGCTTGGTGGCAATGACTTTGGAGAAACATCACTATCTCACCTGGAAGATCAACTCCCACTCGATTCAAGTGATTGTTGCACTTAGACAATATGAGCACAAACTCAATGATTGAGATTTTCTCCCTTAGTTTGCAGGATAAGAAAATCGTTGGAGGTCTTATACCTCTTGACCTGGGCACGATCCTGAAATCCCAATTTCAGCCCTCGAAACATCTCATATGTTCCGCGATGTTTCGAAAACGTCTTTGGTGCCTCAACTCTAAACCGTTTAACTGAACTATCACGTAGTTATCAAAACGTGTATGTCCGATGTTCACAACATCCACAGACGACGTTTGAGGTTCTGCACACTGAGCGGTGCATTAAGGACATAAGCTTTCTACTGATCGCATAATCGCTACTGTCAACCTTCAACTATATTTTCTCTAGGAACATATCTAAAACAGTAGAACTATAGCGCGAGCTATGACATAATTTACAAAGGGCTTTTGACTATGTTCAGGATAATTAAGTTCATCTAATGCACTCCCACTCAGATAGACATCCCTCTAGTCATCTAAGTGATTACATGATCCGAATCAACTAGTCCGTGTCCGATCATCACGTGAGACGGACTAGTTATCATCGGTGAACATCTTCATGCTGATCGTATCTACCATACGACTCATGCTCGACCTTTCGGTCTCTTGTGTTCCGAGGCCATGTCTGTACATGCTAGGCTCGTCAAGTCAACCTAAGTGTTTCGCGTGTGTATATCTGGCTTACACCCGTTGTATGTGAACGTTAGAATCTATCACACCCGATCATCACGTGGTGCTTCAAAACGACGAACTTTCGCAACGGTGCATAGTTAGGGGGAACACTTTCTTGAAATTTAATGAGTGATCATCTTATCTACTACCGTCGTTCTAAGCAAATAAGATGCATAAACATGATAAACATCACATGCAATCAAAAAGTGACATGATATGGCCAATATCATTTTGCTCCTTTTGATCTCCATCTTCGGGGCTCCATGATCATCATAGTCACCGGCATGACACCATGATCTCCATCATCGTGTCTCCATGAAGTTGTCTCGCCAACTTATTACTTCTATTACTATGGCTACCGGTTAGCAATAAAGTAAAGTAATTACATGGCGTTGTTCAATGACACGCAGGTCATACAATAAATAAAGACAACTCCTATGGCTCCTGCCGGTTGTCATACTCATCGACATGCAAGTCGTGATTCCTATTACAAGAACATGATCAATCTCATACATCACATATCATTCATCACATTCTTCTTGGCCATATCACATCACATAGCATACCCTGCAAAAACAAGTTAGACGTCCTCTAATTGTTGTTTGCATATTTTACGTGGCTGCTATGGGTTTCTAGCAAGAACGTTTCTTACCTACGCAAAAACCACAATGTGATATGTCAATTGCTATTTACCCTTCATAAGGACCCTTTTCATCGAATCTGATCTGACTAAAGTGGGAGAGACTGGCACCCGCTAGCCACCTTATGCAACAAGTGCATGTCAGTCAGTGGAACCTGTCTCACGTAAGTGTACGTGTAAGGTCGGTCCGGGCCGCTTCATCCCACAATACCGTCGAAACAAGATTGGACTAGTAACAGTAAGCATATTGAACAAAATCAACGCCCACAACTACTTTGTGTTCTACTCGTGCAAAGAATCTATGCAATAGACCTAGCTCTAATACCACTGTTGGGGAACGTAGCAGAAATTCAAAATTTTCCTATGTGTCACCAAGATCTATCTATGGAGAAACCAACAACGAGGGGAAGGAGAGTGCATCTACATACCCTTGTAGATCGCTAAGCGGAAGCGTTCAAGAGAACGGGGTTGAAGGAGTCGTACTCGTCGTGATCCAAATCACCGGAGATCCTAGTGCCGAACGGACAGCACCTCCGCGCTCAACACACGTACAGCCCGGTGACGTCTCCCATGCCTTAATCCAGCAAGGAGAGAGGTAGAGGTTGAGGAAGACTCCATCCAGCAGCATCACAACGGCGTGGTGATGGTGGAGGAGCGTGGAAATCCTGCAGGGCATCGCCAAGCACCGCGAGATATGAGGAGAAAGAGAGGTAGGGCTGCGCCAACAGGAGAAGAACTTCGTGTATTGGGCTGCTCCTATGCCTCCACTATATATAGGCGAGAGGGGGGGCGGCGCCCCCACCTAGGGTTCCACCCCTAGGGGCGGCGGCCTGCCCAAAACCCATCTAGGGTGCGGCCAAGGGGGGAAAAGAGGGGAAACTTGCCCCCCAAGTTAGGTGGGTGCGCCCCCTTCCCCAAACCCTAGGCGCCTTGGGCCCTTGTGGGAGGGGCGCACCAGCCCACCTAGGGCTGGTCCCCTCCCACACTTGGCCCATGCAGCCCTCCGGGGATGGTGGCCCCACTTGGTGGACCGCCAGGACCCTCCCGGTGGTCCCGGTGCGTTACCGATAAAACCCGAAACTTTTCCGGTGACCAAAATAGGACTTCCCATATATAAATATTTACCTCCGGACCATTCCGGAACTCCTCGTGATGTCCGGGAACTCATCTGGGACTCCGAACAACATTCGATAACCACATAAAAACTTCCTTTATAACCCTAGCGTCATCGAACCTTAAGTGTGTAGACCCTACGGGTTCGGGAACCATGCAGACATGACTGAGATGTTCTCCGGTCAATAACCAACAGCGGGATCTGCATACCCATGTTGGCTCCCACATGTTCCACGATGATCTCATCGGATGAACCACGATGTCAAGGACTCAATCGATCCCGTATTCAATTCCCTTTGTCTAACGGTATTGTACTTGCCCGAGATTCGATCGTCGGTATACCGATACCTTGTTCAATCTCGTTACCGGCAAGTCTCTTTACTCGTTCCGTAACACATCATCCCGCGATCAACTCTTTGATCACATTGTGCACATTATGATGATGTCCTACCGAGTGGGCCCAGAGATACCTCTCCGTCATACGGAGTGACAAATCCCAGTCTCGATTCGTGCCAACCCAACAGACACTTTCGGAGATACCCATAGTGTACCTTTATAGCCACCCAGTTACGTTGTGAAATTTGGTACACCCAAAGTATTCCTACGGTATCCAGGAGTTGTACAATCTCATGGTCTAAGGAAAAGATACTTGACATTAGAAAAGCTTTAGCATACGAACTACATGATCTTTGTGCTAGGCTTAGGATTGGGTCTTGTCCATCACATCATTCTCCTAATGATGTGATCCCGTTATCAACGACATCCAATGTCCATGGTCAGGAAACCGTGACCATCTATTGATCAACGAGCTAGTCAACTAGAGGCTTACTAGGGACATGGTGTTGTCTATGTACCCACACATGTATCTGAGTTTCCTATCAATACAATTATAGCATGGATAATAAACGATTATCATGAACAAGGAAATATAATAATAACTAATTTATTATTGCCTCTAGGGCATATTTCCAACAGTTAGTTCATGAGAATGGATTTGATGGAGCTCATGCGTAGATTTTTTATCTGTTTTTCATCATTTACTTGTTTTGAAACACGTGAAAAAGAACTTGAAAATCCTATCACAATTGTTGTAGTTGGTAATAAAATTCAAAAGCTAGCATGAATGACATATTTTTCTCAAACATGATGAATTATATTCGGAAACAAATTTTGGCACAATCAATTTTTTCCATAAGAGCATGCATCTTGTTGATCTTCATATGTTAAACGCCTAGGAAACCTACGTGTCAGTACTAGTCAGTCAGAGACACACTGAAAGTGCAACTATCCCTGGGTGGTTTTGGTAATTCCTAACAACATATATCTCATTGAGCTAATGCCATTTCAAGATAAATATTTCAGGAAAGCTCAATGATTGGCATGGCATGGATGAGAAAAGTGGACCCCTCAAAATGCTAAGGACAAAAGGATTGGCTCAAGCTCAAAGCTCAAGACTCTACATTTTCTATTTTAGTGATCCAAGATCACATTGAGTCTATAGGAAAAGCCAATACTATCAAGGAGGGATGAGGTGTTGCTTAATGGCTTACTTGCTCAAAATGCTTAGTGATATGCTCCAAAGCCCCCAACTACTTTATCACATCCACATATGACCTAAACCAAAAGTCCAACTCGGCCCCACCAATTCTTTCTATCTGGCGCCACCGAGTTTGAATGTCATAGCCACTGCCACAAACCCTAGGCAAATCGGTCTCACCGATAGGGATCTCGGTCTCACCGAGATGGGATTGTAATCTCTCTGTTTCCCTTCGTAAAGTTTCGGTCCAACCAAGATGAGCGATCGGTCCCACCGAGATTGCAATGCAAACTCTCTGTTTCCTATTCGTAACATTTCGGTCTAACCGAGATGAGTGAATCGGTCCCACCGAGTTTGCCTGACCAACCCTTTGTGTGTCCATTACCAAAATCGGTCTCACCGAGTTTGTGTAATCGGTCTCACCGAGATTATGTTATGCCCTAACCCTAACCATATCGGTCCTACCGAGTTGCATGTCGGTCCCAGTGAAAACCCTGACGGTCACATTATTTGCTAAATCGGTCCGACCAAGTTTGACGATTCGGTCCCACCGAGATTGGCAAGTTGTGTGTAACGGTTAGATTTTGTGTGGAGGCTATATATACCCCTCCACCCACTCTTCATTCGTGAGGAGAGCCATCAGAACGTGCCTACACTTCCAGCATACATTTTGTGAGAGAGAACCACCTACACTTGTGTTGAGGTCAAGATCTTCCATTCCTACCACATAAATCTTGATGTCTAGCCTTTCCCAAGTTGCTTTCCACTCAAATCTTCTTTCCACCAAATCCAAATCCTGTGAGAGAGAGTTGAGTGTTGGGGAGAATATCATTTGAAGCACAAGAGCAAGGAGTTCATCATCAACACACCATTTGTTACTTCTTGGAGAGTGGTGTCTCCTAGATTGGCTAGGTGTCACTTTAGAGCCTCTGACAAGATTGTGGAGTTGAACCAAGGAGTTTGTAAGGGCAACGAGATCGCCTACTTCGTGAAGATCTACCCTAGTAAGGATAGTCCTTCGTGGGCGACGACCATGGTGGGATAGACAAGGTTGCTTCTTTGTGGACCCTTCGTGGGTGGAGCCCTCCGTGGACTCGCACAGCCGTTACCCTTTGTGGGTTGAAGTCTCCATCAACGTGGATGTACGATAGCACCACCTATCAGAACCACGACAAAAACATCCATGTCTCCTATTGTGTTTGCACTCTCCAAACCCTTCCCTTTACATTCTTGCAAGTTGCATGCTTTACTTTCCGTTGTTCATATACTCTTTGCATGCTTGATTGAATTGTGTTAAGATTGCTTGAATTGTGCTAAGTTGCTAAAATCTGCCAAGAACTAAAATTGGGAAAAGGCTAGATTTTATTTGGTCAAGTAGTATAATCACCCCCCCCCTCTACACATACTTTCGATCCTACAAGTGGTATCAGAGATTTGGTCTCCATTTGTTTTGATTTCCATAGCTTTTGGTAGTCATAGCCTTGGTTTCACAACCTAGGAGAGTATGGCGTCTAGCGAGGGAAATTACCGCCGTAGAGGTCCTTACTTTGATGGTACTAATTTTGCTAGATGGAAGCATAAGATGAAAATGCATATTATTGGACATAACCCCGCCGTTTGGGCTATTGTGTGTATTGGCTTGCAAGGTGAATTCTTTGATGGGAGAGAACCGAACCGTGAAGCTACCGCGGAAGAGTTGAGGATGCTACAATACAATGCTCAAGCTTGTGATATCCTCTTCAACGGATTGTGCCCCGAAGAATTCAACAAAATCAGCCGTCTTGAGAATGCAAAGGAAATCTGGGATACTTTGATTGATCTGCATGAAGGTACCGACTCCGTCAAGGAATCCAAGTTGGATGTGCTTCAAAGTCAGCTTGACAAGTTCAAAATGAAGGATGGTGAAGGTGTCTCTAAAATGTACTCTAGGCTTGCTCTTATCACAAATAAGATTGCCAGCTTAGGAAGTGAAGAGATGACCGACAAATTCATCATAAAGAAGATCCTAAGAGCTTTGGACGGAAAATATGATACTGTGTGCACATTGATCCAAATGATGCCCAATTACAAAGATCTCAAGCCAACGAAAGTCATTGGAGGAATTGTTGCTCATGAGATGTCACTCAAGGATAAGGAAGAGCTCCACAACAAGTCAAGTGGTGCTTACAAAGCCTCATGTGAAGCTCCCACATCATCAAGTGAGAAACAAACCTTCAATGAAGAATTGAGCCTAATGGTGAAGAACTTGAACAAGTTCTATAAAAGTAGAAGCAAGGAAAGAAGTTGCAAGTCAAGGTCCTACAATGACAAAATATCTTCTAGTCGTGAGCGTAATTGCTACAATTGTGGAAGACCTGAACACTATTCCAATGAGTGTACGACACCCTACAAAAGAAGAGAAGACTCTGCAAAAAGAAGAAGTAGAAGAGAAGAATCGCCATCAAGAGAAAGAAGGAGTACAGATGATCGTTATGAATGAAGAACATCCCGGAAAAGCAAGGACTCGGAAAGGAAGGACAAGTCATCAAGGAGCTACACAAAACGAAGACATCAAGCTCATGTTGGTGAATGGGTATCCGGCTCCGACTCCGACAATCACTCCAAGAGAAGCTATCACTCCGACTCCGAATATACTCAAGATGAAGGTGTTGCCAGTCTAGCACTTGTGTCAACCAACTCCTACGACATATTTGATTCACCAAATGAAGGACTTGGAAGATGCTTCATGGCTAAAGGCCCAAAGGTATCACACCCTGAGTATGTTGATTTCAATAGTGATGAAGATGACTTGTTAGGAGATGATGATTTACTTGTTGACAACTCTAGTGATGAATACTATGATGAAATGTCAATTAATCATGCTTATCAAGATAAAACTAATGACAATGATAAGGAGAAGATTGAGCTCCTAACTAAAGAACTGAACACTCTTAAGTTATCTCATGAAACTATCGTAGGAGATCATCGAGAACTTTTAAGGACTCATGAGAAGTTACGCTTTGAAAAGCTCTACCTTGAGCAAGAACATGAGTTTTTAAAAGCAATCAATGATGATCTTTGCAAGAAAAGTTCTTCTTACATTTCCAAGTGTTTACTCTTATCTACTTACATGCCTCAAGTCAAGTCTAGTAACAAGAACAAGAAAGATTCTTCCTCTAGTAGTAACAATAATCATGCTAAATCCAATGTTGTTGCTTCTAGTAGTTCTCTTGATTCCACTAATGATTCTCTTAGTCAAGTTACACTTGAGCAAGAAAATAGCTTATTGAAGGGAATTATAGAGAAAGGTGTTTACAAGAGCCTTGCTGGGAGTAAGCAATTCGAGGAAATTGTACGCAAGCAAGGAAGGCACCGGAAGAACCAAGGTGTTGGTTTTGAACGAAAGTTCAATGCCAATGGAGTTGAGTGGGAAGAAGATCAATACCCCAAGACGAAGTTTGTTCCTCAACAAGAGAAGTATGATCCTACTTCTTTCAAAGGGACACAAGCTCAAGATGATCTTCCACCACAAGACCACAAGCAAAAAGGCAAGGATAAGCTTCAAGAGGAGATTGATGCATTTGGAGAAGCTCCTAAGGCCTTAGTCAAGTGGGTTCCCAAGACTACATCAAGTTCTATTTCATCGAGTACAACTACAACTCCAAGGATTCCCATCAAGATGATGTGGATCCTGAAGAAGAAGAACTACAGAGTTCTTGAGGGTGACTCTGCCAACATACTTCACTCTTATCATTTTGGCAAGAAAAAGTGCAATCAACTTCCACATCTTGCACTAGTTCAAAGAGTCACAAACCCTCTTGTTGGTAAGACAAGGAACAAGGTAACCTAATGCTTTCATGGACATCATCTTGTGTGTGCATCACTCTATGTCTATGGATATCCTTGTTTGTTCCTTGTGGGACTAACCCGTGTAGGTATTGAAAGTGCAACTCACTCTAAATGATTGCTCCAAATGATCTACATCAACATTGAGCAACCACATCTTCAACACCTACATGAAGTCATCATCAACAAAACCCAAGGTTAGTTCATCCCTCTTAGGGGGGGATCTCAAATCTAGGGGGAGCTTTACTCAAATAATTGAGCCAAAGCAACTCTAATGGTGTGAACACAACAATGCTTTATGTAAAAGTGGTAACCCCACTTGTGCTTAAACGATGAGTATGACCTATGATCAAATGTTCTCATTTGACTCCTAAGTCAATATACTCATATCTACATGACCTAGTCATCGCCAATTGCTTGGTGGATGCTAGTATTGGTTGTGCATGCTTTGCCACATATTTCATTTGCCATTTTATTGTGTGAGCATGTTGGTTGCATAGTTTACTCATTGGAGGACATCCACTTGTAGTTTTGATTGTTTGGTTCCTTTTCTTTTGCCAAGTGGATGGACAAGAATGCCTAAGAACCTTCTCTAGCTATCTATGCTTTTCTTGTCTCAAACTCTATTCATGCTACATCACAAAGTTTGATCAAGTTAGATTTGAACCACTCTGTGTGAGGTGCACTTGGAGTCCCCGATTCGTCATAGACTTAAACTTCCAAAAACCTCTTTGTGTGTTTCGGTCTAACCGATTCATCCATTTCGGTCATACCGAGATCACTAAGTTGATCTAGGTTTTCAATCTCGGTGCAACCGATTTGAACTTTTCGGTCACACCGAGTTGCAGTAAATACTTGCAGTAATGCATCTCGGTGCCACCGAGTTGTTCCACTCGGTCAAACCGACAGGGTCAGGCTATATATACCCCCGGGCCAAAATTTGGAAAATTTTCCGAACATCTTCGCCCACGCACAGCCTGCTCTGCCTTCTCGGGTCTCCGGATCGTCCTCCTCGTCGCCAGCGACCTCCCGCCGCTGGTCTCCGCCGCCGTCAATGGGACTCTGCTCCGCCGTTGTCGCCGTAGCAAATCCATCACCGCACTAGGGTATGGATTTGAAACTTTGTGCTATTCCTAACTCCGATTCCTAGCACATTGTATTACCATGTATCTTGCCATGATTGAAATCTTCCTATCCAGTGAAACTACTCCATAGATTAGATTTGGATTGAAAATTTAGGGTTAGGTTTTCCACCGAACTCATCTCACACTGACCGAGTTGTAGAAATCGGTCTCACCGATTTGGCTCAGGCCATTGCACATGTGATTCTCGGTCTGACCGAGAATTGCAAATCGGTGTGACCGAGTTCAATTCTTTGTGAAACCCTAGTAGTCTCGGTGCCACCGAACTGTGACTCGGTCTGACCGAGTTCACTACTTTAGGTTCCAAAAGCTGCTTCGGTATCACCGAGTTTACAAATCGGCAGCTCCGAAATGCTTTTTGTGGAAAACTAGAACTAAGTTTTTGACTCAATCTTTTTGCAAAAACCTCTGTGCTTTGTGATGCTCATCTAGTCTATCTCATCTATATCTATTCACAGGGTCTACTGTCAGAGTTGGCATCATGTCAGATCAGAGTGACAGTCAGACCAAGTCTGAGGAGCAAGTTCATATGAGTGAGGGCACTAGCCCCTCTAGCAGCTATGATGATGGCAGCAGGAGCACACCCAGCAATTTGCCCAAGGCAGCCACCAGGGCCAGAAAGAAGAAGACCTCAGATTCTGAAGATGAGGACTATGTGGCTGTTGAGGATGAGGCCACATCAAAGAAGAAGGTGCTGAAGAAGGAATATGGCACAACTGCATCCACTAAGCCAGGAATGCAAAAGAAGGCACCTGCAAGGAGAGTTCCCACTTCCAAACCTAGGAAGGTTGCCACTGGTGAAACCATGAAATTCACCATTGAGTCTGATAATGAAGCTGCTGGCCAAGATATGAAGAAGAAGAGAGTCAGAACTACTATTGCCAAAGTGCTTGGCAAGCCCTCTATGTGGAGAGACTCCAAAGAAGAAGAGGAAGAGGTTGTTGCACTAGCACCCAAAGCTCAAAAGCTGATGGGAGATGCTATAAGATCAGGGGCTGCTCCATCTAAGCCCAAAGATGCTCCCAAGGCTGTTGCTCCTAAGCCCAAGTCTGCACCTAAGAGGAACACTAGGAGTATTCCAGCTGCAGAGAAGAGCAAGGCCCCAGTGCCTGAAGCTGCTGAAGAAGAAGATGAAGACTCACTTGTCTTGAGAAAGTTGAAGCCCAAGATTCGTGATCATAATGATGCTCATCCAGTTGCAGAAGATATGAAGCTTAGGAAGGATGCAGGTCTGAGACTCTGGAGACGGATTGATCCCGAAGCTGTCAGAAGAAGAACTGCATTGGACTACAGGTTCCACACTAAGGAACAACAAGATTTCTATGAGACAGTGCTGCTTGACAAGAAGCCCATTGTATGTGACATGAGATGGATTGACTGGGATTACATCAAGAAAAATGGAGAGCACTATCCTGGAGTTTATGACAGTTTCAAGTCTTGTGGAGTTGAAGACTTTGTTGGCCAGAATCTCACCAAGTGGAATGATGAGCTCATCATGCAATTTTACTCCACAACACATTTCTACCCAGATGGGAAGATAGTCTAGATGTCTGAGGGCACTAGGTACCAATCAATAGTTGCGGAATGGTATGAATTGATAAATGCTCCAAAAGAGAATGAGGATGACTTGGATGTCTATGCCAAGAAGAAGAAAGACCACAACTCCATGGCTCACATGTACAGAGAGATCCCAGATGCTGCACTAGAGACACATAAGTTTGGATCTGTGCATTATCTATTGTCAGGATTGCCTACTATCAACTGGGTCTTAAGGCACACTTTGCTGCCCAAGTCAGGTGATCACAAAATGATCAGAGCCCATGCAATCAACTTGCTACATATATTTGATGTGCCTCAGAAATTCAAAGTCATGAGCCAGATTGTGGAAACAATCAAAAGGACTGCTGCTGATCAGAAAAGGAGTTGTGGGTATGTCCCACACATTCAGGGGCTTATAGACTCCAAGATGGGCACTGGCACATATATTTTGGACAAGGAGCACCTGCACATCTACCCTGATTTTGAGGAAAACACGATTATGATGGATGAAAATGAACCATCATCTGTGCAAGCACAAGAGAAGAAAGAGAAGGCAAGGACTGAAAAAGCTACAAAGATGCCAACTGCTGAAGAGGCATCTCAGATTTTCCTGAAGAGCAAGCAAGAACAGCTTGGCTACTTGATTGCCTCCACCTTGAGGATTGAGAAGGGCTTGGCCACCCTGACTCAAAACTAGGAGAGCTTGGAGAGAATCATAGAGCAGAAGTTTTATGCTCTTGATGTCAAAGTGACTGAGATCCAAACTGCAGTTGAGCAACTTCAGGAGGATGTGGAGGAGAAAAAGGGCAAGTCTACTACTGATGCTTTTGCTAGAGTGCCCAGAGGACAGAGATCTGCTGCAGTGCCTGTTCCAGACACCAGATCTACATCATATGCACCAGCTACAGCTTTAGTACCTCCAGCTCCAGCACGCACTCCACCAGCTCCAGCTACATCAACAGAAGACTTCGTCCATGGAGCCATCTCTACACCATCACATGAAGACCAAGCCTGAGAGTCGTTTAGCACTATGCATTTTCTATAAACTTTTTGCTAACTTGTTGCCAAAGGGGGAGAAAAATGTATAGATCATAGGCTTCGAGAGAGAGTGTTGCTTTTGTGAACTTTGTTATTTGTTTGCTTGATACATTATGTCCTTTGTGAGATACTTGGATGATCATGTGTTTGATCATATGCTATGCTACATTAATGCTTGTTGGATGATATTATCTCTTACATTCTCATATGATCATTCACTTTGCTTGGTGATGAGTGCATGTGTTTAATTATTATCATTTTGAGCGCTCCACCAAGATGTATGTGACATGGAAGAGCAACCCATGATCCTAACTCATTGTCCAATGCAAATTTTAAATAATGCACTAATTTAGGGGGAGCTCTTACTTTTCACATAATTCTCAAAGCAACAATGTTTTTCAATCTTATAATCATTTGTCGAAGCTTTGATCTATATGTTGTCATCAATTACCAAAAAGGGGGAGATTGAAAGTGCAACTATCCATGGGTTGTTTTGGTAATTCCTAACAAGATATAGCTCATTGAGCTAAAGCCATTTCAAGATAAATATTTCAGGAAAGCTCAATGATTGGCATGGCATGGATGAGAAAAGTGGACCCCTCAAAATGCTAAGGACAAAAGGATTGGCTCAAGCTCAAAGCTCAAGACTCTACATTTTCTATTTTAGTGATCCAAGATCACATTGAGTCTATAGGAAAAGCAAATACTATCAACGAGGGATGAGGTGTTGCTTAATGGCTTACTTGCTCAAAATGCTTAGTGATATGCTCCAAAGCCCTCAACTACTTTCTCACATCCACATATGATCTAAACCAAAAGTCCAACTCGGCCCCACCAATTCTTTCTATCCGGCGCCACCATGTTTGAATGTCATAGCCACTGCCAGAAACCCTAGGCAAATTGGTATCACCGATAGGGATCTCGGTCTCACCGAGATGAGATTGTAATCTCTCTGTTTCCCTTCGTAACATTTCGGTCCAACTGAGATGAGCGATCGGTCCCACATAGATTGCAATGCAAACTCTCTGTTTCCCTTTCGTAACGTTTCGGTCTAACCGAGATGAGCGAATCGGTCCCACCGAGTTTGCCTGACCAACCCTCTGTGTGTCCATTACCAAAATCGGTCTCACCGAGTTTGTGTAATCGGTCTCACCAAGATTATGTTATGCCCTAACCCGAACCATATCGGTCCTACCGAGTTGCATGTCGGTCCCACCGAAAACCCCAACGGTCACATTATTTTCTAAATCGGTCCGACCGAGTTTGATGATTCGGTCCCACCGAGATTGGCAAGTTGTGTGTAACGGTTAGATTTTGTGTGGAGGCTATATATACCCCTCCACCCACTCTTCATTCGTGAGGAGAGCCATCATAACATGCCTACACTTCCAACATACATTTTCTGAGAGAGAACCACCTACACTTGTGTCGAGGCCAAGATATTCCATTCCTACCATATGAATCTTGATCTCTAGCCTTCCCCAAATTGCTTTCCACTCAAAATCTTCTTTCCACCAAATCCAAATCCTGTGAGAGAGAGTTGAGTGTTGCGGAGACTATCATTTGAAGCACAAGAGCAAGGAGTTCATCATCAACACACCATTTGTTACTTCTTGGAGAGTGGTGTCTCCTAGATTGGCTAGGTGTCACTTGGGAGCCTCCGACAAGATTGTGGAGTTGAACCAAGGAGTTTGTAAGGGCAAGGAGATCGCCTACTTCGTGAAGATCTACCCTAGTGAGGCAAGTCCTTCGTGGGCGACGGCCATGGTGGGATAGACAAGGTTGCTTCTTCGTGGACCCTTTGTGGGTGGAGCCCTCCATGGACTCGCGCAGCCGTTACCCTTCGCGGGTTGAAGTCTCCATCAACGTGGATGTACGATAGCACCACCTATCGGAACCACGACAAAAACATTCGTGTCACCTATTGCGTTTGCACTCTCCAAACCCTTCCCTTTACATTCTTGCATGTTGCATGCTTTGCTTTCTGCTACTCATATACTCTTTGCATGCTTGCTTGAATTGTGTTAAGATTGCTTGAATTGTGCTAAGTTGCTAAAATCTGCCAAGAACTAAAATTGGGAAACGGCTAGATTTTATTTGGTCAGGTAGTCTAATCACCCCCCCCCCCTCTAGACATACTTTCGATCCTACACACACAACCTTCAATTCGACAACTACAACATTCAAGATGACATGATAAAAAGAATGGTGTGTGACCCAACACCCTATTATCAAGGCACAATTCCACCTTCCAACACTTAGTTATTCAAATCCAGGATGGTGTTGACAATATTGCCAACCTCAACCATGTGCGCAAGCTTTGGATATCGATACAAAGGCCAGCATAATTATGAGCTTGATGTACTTCTTGTCAATGCTAATTTCATCGACCTCCTGGTTGGCCTACGCTACTTCCACAGAAGGCTTGCCCATTGAGATGAGAATGCTTGCCCCGACGCCTTGAACTGCTTTGTTGCTTGTGTTTGTGGCTGGGTGCTCAAGTCCTCCATCTTGGCATCCCCAAGCATGATGTAGGCTCCTGAGTGTGGGCTCTTGGTTTGAAGCAACATGATCTTGAGATTTTCTATTTTTTTTACATATTATATTGAGTCGTTATTGGATTTAATTGATGTGGGGGTGAGATTTGAAACCTACCAGGGACCAAAAAAGGAAAAAATACTAGAAAGAAGAAAGATAACAATAGGTTATTCTGTCAATGCAAACTTTCGAGTATTTTTCTCCTTCCACACATTTCAGACGGTGTATGAGGCTATAACGTTAAGCATGTCTTTGCCTTTTTTACAGGCTCCGAAAGCACCCTTCCCACTGGCTTGACAAATCAGTGTTGAGTGTAAATGCTATGGTGAGCCCGAAAATGGAGCAAATCACACCTGTGTAGCCAAACCTCTTTGGAAAAAGGAAAATTAAGGCCCAAGTGCGAAGCAGGCACCAAAACTTAGTCACAAAATGAATGGTTGGATAGCTAATTTGCTCACCACTCTTCCTTGGTGTAAGAATGATCCGGCATTATAAAAGGCCAGGACAACCCTAGACAACGGAGCAGATTGCACATGTGTAGCCAAATCTCTTTGTAGAAACAATATTTAAGGCTCGAGTGCAAAGCAGACTCCAAGAATTGGCTACAAAAATGAATGAATGGATAGCTAATGGGCTCAAAGACCTTCCTTGGTGTAAGCATGATCAACCCTTATAGACGCATTCCTATCGGTGGCCTCCTTGTAGCCTCTAACCGTATTATCGGGACAATACTAGCAGCCAAAACAAAACACTATGATGGGCAAGGCTCCCGAGCTAGAGAGCATTGAAGACGAACAATGGGGTTGGATCGACACTATCTGGTATGAAATAAGAATGGGAGGCAAATGGAAACACATAATATCCAAAAATCAGATGGGGCATAGCAAGAAGAATCGAGCCAGTATTTGTTAGGAGAGAAGGTAGGGGCAAATTAAAGTACTCATGAGCGAACAAACATCAGAAGATGGAGATCTGCCAAGAGTATTCCAAAGCGAGAGAGCGACATGCAAAAGTTGAAATAGGGGTGCGATGAGTTTCACTTTATCGAAACTGTATTTCACTTATGACCAACCTTTATAATTGATCTTGGTTCTTTAAAAATCACCTTCTTCCTTGCACCATTGTCGACACTTTTGCATCAACAACCAATGACATAAAGACAGGGCAACTGGCCAACACCTCCTCGCCCACCCTCCTCCTTAATTGTCCCTTGTTTCATGCTCCTCCACCCAAATTCTATTTTTTTTTTGATTTTGGCATGTTTAGAAAATCACACGACAATCGTGCAGTTACTCACAGTCTAGGCCAAACTACATTCTTCCTCTAAATATTGTGATGCTACTATGGAATGTAACAACACTGCCATACATGTTAAGTTGACAACCACACACCACCTAACATC
>NC_041385.1:789891902-789920171 GCF_002162155.2 Triticum dicoccoides | reverse complement strand
ACCTCCAATTAGACGTAGAGTTGTGCCAACAGCTCAACTGGTCAAATAAATCATTGTCTTCGTCGAGCTTACGGGTTCTATTTCTCCGCACTCATTTAATTCTATAATTTGCATGTGTTCAAAGAACTTCTCCCCGTCTTCTTTCTTTGTGATTGTTTCAAATACTATTGCGAGTACTTTATATTCCCGTTGCATGCAAAAATGTTATGTTTGTTTTTTGCTACTATAATACTTAATGTAGTTTGTTTCTTTGTTAGACTTTGCTATATACACTGCTACTTAGTTGTTCTTCTATCTAACTAGTTGAGTTTCATGTCTCAGTCATAGTAGGTAATTATTCCTTAGAGTTATTATTGGTGTTGCTGGACAAAGTCCAAACCATCCACAACAAAACCCAGATAACACATATAGAAACAAAGTGAAACCAACCAAACCTAGGAGACAAAGCCCGCTGCCTAAGAAAAGCATCAACAAAAGCATAAAATTAGCCCGCACTAACGCCGTCACAAAGCGTTTGATGATCCGATCCGATCTTGGCATCCCTGAGCAGATGCAGGTTCATGAATGTGGGCAGTGGGCTCTTGATGATGTTTTGCTTCGAGATGAGAAACATATCCTACTGTGTGATTGATGTCTACTACGCAACCTTCTTCTTGTAGACGTTGTTGGGCCTCCAAGTGCAGAGGTTTGTAAGACAGTAGCAAATTTCCCTCAAGTGGATGACCTAAGATTTATCAATCCGTGGGAGGCATAGGATGAAGATGGTCTCTCTCAAACAACCCTGCAACCAAATAATAAAGAGTCTCTTGTGTCCCCAACACACCCAATACAATGGAAAATTGTATCGGTGCACTAGTTCAGTGAAGAGATGGTGATACTGGTGCAATATGGATGGTAGATATAGGTTTTTGTAATATGAAAATATAAAAACAGTAAGGTAACTAATGATAAAAGTGAGCACAAACGGTATTGCAATGCTTTGAAACAAGGCCTAGGGTTCATACTTTCACTAGTGCAAGTTCTCTCAACAATAGTAACATAACTGGATCATATAACTATCCCTCAACGTGCAACAAAGAGTCACTCCAAAATCACTAATAGCGGAGAACAAACGAAGAGATTATTGTAGGGTATGAAACCACCTCAAAGTTATCCTTTCTGATCGATCTATTCAAGAGTCCGTAGTAAAATAACACGAAGCTATTCTTTCCGTTCGATCTATCATAGAGTTCGTACTAGAATAACACCTTAAGACACAAATCAACCAAAACCCTAATTTCACCTAGATACTCCAATGTCACCTCAAGTATCCGTGGGCATGATTATACAATATGCATCACACAATCTCAGATTCATCTATTCAACCAACACAAAGTACTTCAAAGAGTGCCCCAAAGTTTCTATCGAAGAGTCAAGACGAAAACGTGTGCCAACCCCTATGCATAAGTTCACAAGGTCACCGAACCCGCAAGTTGATCACCAAAACGTACATCAAGTAGATCACATGAATATCCCATTGTCACCACAGATAAGCACATGCAAGACATACATCAAGTGTTCTCAAATCCTTAAAGACTCAATCCGATAAGATAACTTCAAAGGGAAAACTCAATCTATTACAAGATAGTACAGGGGGAGAAACATCATAAAATCCAACTATAATAGCAAAGCTTGCGGTACATCAAGATCGTGCCATATCAAGAACACGAGAGAGAGAGAGAGAGATAGATCAAACACATAGCTACTGGTACATACCCTCAGCCCCGAGTGTGAACTACTCCCTCCTCGTCATGGAGAGCGCGGGGATGATGATGATGGCCACCGGCGAGGGATCCCCGCTCTGGCAGGGTGCCGGAATAGGGTCCTGATTGGTTTTTGGTGGCTACAGAGGCTTGCGGCGGCGGAACTCCCGATCTAGGTTTTTTTCTGGAGGTTTGGGTATTTATACGAGGGTTTGGCGTCGAGAACAAGTCAGGAGGACCCACGGGGTGTCCACGAGGCAGGGGCGCGCCCTCCACCCTCATGGGCCCCACGAGCCTCCTCTTCGGTAACTCTTTATTCCAGTATTTTTTATATTTTCTAGAAAAAATCTCCGTTGATTTTCAGCGCATTCCAAGAACTTTTATTTCTGCACAAAAACAATACCATGGTAGTTTTGCTGAAAACAGCGCCAGTCTGGGTTAGTTCTAACCAAATCATACCAAAAGCATGTAGAAATATTGTAAACATGGCATGAATACATCAAAAAATATAGATACGTTGGGGACGTATCAGTGATGAAGTTGAGAAAATCCAACATCAAAACACATTTTTTTTCCTACGATGCAGTAACCATTTGAAGTGAAGCACCATGATGTTGAGATTTTCTATTTGTTAGATGGTATACTGATTTGAAATTGGAGTTACTTGACATAGGGATAAGATTTGCAACCTAGAAGGAATCAAAAAAGAAAACATAGGCTATAGAGAAGAAATATGGTATATCAGGCTATTCTGTCAATTCAAACATGCATTACATGTCATTTTCAGTCTTGAAAGCCATATGCAACTGCGAGGGTTGGGAGAAGATGTCGCTGAAGATTCGAGCATTTTGCTCCTTCCAAAGGTGTATGAGCCTATAATGTTGAGCATGTCTCTATCTTTTCATACAGGCACTGAACGCACCCTCTCCCAGTAGTTTGGAAAATCAATGTTGAATGTGAAGGCTAGGATGAGCCTGGAGAATGGGGCAGAGCACACATATGTAGCCAAACCTCTTTGAAGAAAGAAAATTTAAGGCTCAAGTGTGAAGTAGGATCCAAGACCTAGCCACAAAATTAATGGATCGATAGCTAATACACTCACCAACCTTCCTTGATGTAATGATGATCAACTCTTATAAAAGTTGCACTCCTCTTGGTGGTCTCCTTGTAGCCTCTAACTACGTTGTCTAGATAGTACCAACATCCAAACAAACACAATGGGGGTTAAGGCTCCCAAGCCAGAGAGCTCTGAAGATAAAAAAAGGGGTTGGATCGATGCATGCCATTATGAAATAAGAATGGGAGGCATACAAAAATACATCACTGGAAATCATATGGGTCATAGCGTGGATCGACAACCACGTATTAGCTAGGAGTGAAGGTAGGGGCAACACAAATGCAAAAGCAAAGGAATGAACATGAGAAGATGGAGATCCACTGAGAGTACTCCTGAGGAAGAGAGCGACATGTATACATTGAAAAAGGAGGGGGGGATCGAGATGAATTTCACTTTGTAAAAACTGGATTTCATTTGTGAACAACATTTATAATTGTTGTTCCTTTAAACGTGTTCTTCTCTCTGTACCTTTGTCGACACTTTTTCACCAATGATCGATGACATAAAGGCTCAGGTTCGTCTATCTTGGAATCCCCGAACATGATGTAGTTTGATGAGTGTGTGGCGAAGTTGAGAAAAATGCAACAACACATGTGTTTTCCCCTTGGATGCATAAACCATTTGGATTGAAGCACCATAATGTTGACATTTTCTATTTTGTTAGATGGTATGCATATTTATTTAAAATTGGATTTAGTTAATGCAGGGATAATATTTACGACCTAGCAGGGATCCAAAAAGGAAACATACACTATAAAGAAGAAAGATGGCAGTAGGCTATCTTGTCAGTGAAAACATGCATGACATATCATTTTCAATCTGAAGGCCATCTGCAACTGCGAGGGTCGGGAGGTGATGTCATCCAAGATTAGAGCATTTTGCCCTTCCACAAATTTCAGATGACGTATGAGGCTATAATGTTGAGCATGTATTTTCCTTCTCATAAGGTTGCCGAACGTACCCTCTCCCACCAGCTCGGCAAATCAGTGTTTAGTGTAAAGTCCAGGGCTAGCCCAAAGAATGGAGCAAAGCACACATGTGTAGCCAAACCTCTTTGTAGAAAGGAAATTTAAGGCTCGGGTGCGAAGCAGGCTCCATGACTTGGTAACAAAATTAATCGTTGGGTAGGTAATGTGTTCACCAACCTTGCTTGGTGTAATGATGATTGACCCTTATAAAAGACACACTCCTCTCTACGGTCTCCTTGTAGCCTCTAAATGTGTTATCATGATAGTAATACAAAGCCAAACAAACACGGTGGGGTCAAGGCTCTTGAGTCAGGGTACACCAAAGATAAACAATGGGGTTATATCGATGCAATCTAATATGAAATATGAATGGGAGATATATGGAAACACACCATCTCCAAAATTCATATGGTTTGTGGCTGAAAGCATGGAAATTGTATTTGCTACGGGGGGATGTAGGGGCAACACTAATGTACAAGCAAAGGAGCAAACATGAGAAGACATAGATCTACCGAGAGTACTCCACAGTGAAAGAGCGACGTGCGGATATTGAAAAGGCCGTGAGATGAATATCACTTTGTAAAAACTATATTGCACTTCTGATGAACCTCTATATTGGATCTTGGTTATTTTCTGGAACTACGTCTTCTTCTCTCTGCACCATTGTCGATACTTTTTCCACCAAGGATCAACCGTCCAAACCCTAATCCTCCTCCTTCGCTGCTCCTCCACCTGATTTCTACATTCTATGATTTGTGTCACGTTAAGAAAAACCTACTACAAATCAAGCAGTTTTTTGCAGGCCAGACCAAAGGCACACTGCTTGTTGGTCTAAATACTGTGGTACTACCATGGAATGTAAGAACAGTGGCATGGATGCTAAGTCGACATTCACACACCACCTAACACCTCATCCACACCCTCACAACTCTAAGTGACCACAAATCTAGCGACCACACGAGATCCTCCTTGATAGTTTACCCTAACCTTTGCCCCCATCTGGAATTCAAATTCTCCAAACCATCCACAACCAAAAACCCCGGGCATAAGAAACAAAACGAGACCAACCAAAAACCTAGGGGGAAAACCCACCACAGAAGAAAAACACCAAAAGAGCAAACAATTAGCCCGCACTAACACCCGCATAAAGCAAATGATAAATCCAGTATGATCACCCATTTGCCCACTAGTCAGGCTGCACTAAGCTAAGCCACATCACACTAGATAGTGATACTGTTCACTCGTCCACTAGCGAGTTAAGTCTCGAGTGCAAAGTAGGCTCCAAGACTTGGTCACAAAATTAATGGATGGATAGCTAATGCACTTACCAACCTTCCTTGGTGTAAGCATGACCGACCCGTATAAAAGGCACACTCCTCTCGGGTGTCTTACCTGTAGCCGCTAAGTAAGTTACCATGATAGTACTAGCATCCAAACAAACGCAATGGGGATCAAGGCGCTCGACCGAGAGAGCACTAGAGTTAAAACAATGGGGTTGAGTTCATCAATCCATTATGAAATAAGAATGAGAGGCATATGGGAACAGATCATGTTAAAAAAATCATGAGGCATAGCAGCAGGCAAAGGGCAAGTATTTGCCAGGAGGGAAGGCATGGGCGATACTAATGTACTTGTGAAGGAACTAAAATGAGAAGATGAAGATCTACCGAGAGTACTCCCGAGTGAAAGAGTGGCATGCGGAAATCGAAAAGGAGGTGAGATGCACTTCAATTTGTAAAAACAAAATTGCACTTTCGGTCAGATCTTGGTTCTTTTAAAAAAACTTCCTTCTTCTCCATGTGGCATTATCGATACTTCTTCACCAAATGGCCAATGGCATAAAGGCGAGCAACATTACCCATCCAAACCCCAGTCAACACTTGGAGGTACATGCCAGAAAGGCCAAAGCCTCGCTGCTCATCCCCCTCCTTCGCCCACCCTTCATCTAAATTCTAAATTCTATATTGGTTGCATGTTAAAAAAACGTAGAACAAATCAAGCGGTTATTCGTGGGCTAGACCAAAGGAGTACTGCGTCTTCGTCTAAATACTGTGGCACTACCATGGAATGCAAGAACATTGTCATGCACATTAAGTCGACAACCACACGCCACCTAACATCATCCACCCCTCACAGATCAAATGGCCACAAAATCCATTGACCACACGAGAGCCTCCTTCCTATTCCCCCACGCCTTTGCCCCCATCCGGAATTCAAATTCTCCAAACCATCCGCAACCAAAAACCAAGACGTGGCAGAAGAAACAAAACAGAACCAACTAGAACCAGGTGACAAAAGCCCACCATAGAAGAAAAGTACCAAAAGCACAGACAATTAGCTCGCTCTAACGCCGACGCAAAGCAAGTGATAATTCGATCCGATCAATCCCCTTTACCCACTAGTCACGCCCCACTAAGCTAACTGTACTAGTTGGAGGAGTAGTACCGTTCGCTCGTCCACCAGCGAGTAAAGTCGCTTGCCCCCCTCCTCAACCTCCGCTCCCCCTCCCACCAGCAGCATAGCCCGTGCTCTCCAATTCACCTTGATGAGGTTTACCGCTCACTTTCTCACACCTTCCTCGCCCACCACACCGCGCCACATTGTGTCCATCTTCTCTCCCTACCCGAGCACATGAGGAAGGAGGTCGGAGACCAGCATCATCCTCAGCTTTAAGCACCTTCAAGGCTATGGATCTCGATAGTGAGGTCTACATCATCATGAGCATGTAAATAGTTCTTGTCAATGCTAATTAATGTGGTTGACCTCCTCGTTGTCTTGGGCTATTGCCAAAGAAGGCGCTCGCCCGTCGAGATGAGGCTACTCGAGACCGGCACCTTGAACTGCTCCACCACCCGTGCCTGCAGCTGATTTCTCAGGTCCTTGCATGCCTTGACACGATTTAGGTTTCTAAGTGTGGGTTCTTGAAGATGTCTGGCTTAGAAATGACAAACGTAACAATAGTTTGGTGAAGTTGAGAAAATGCAACAACACATGTTTTTTCCTTGGACGCAAAAACCATTTAACTGGAGCACCGTGATGTTGGGAGTTTCTATTTTCTTAGATAGTATATTGACTTCAAACTAGAGTTAATTGACGCGGGCATAAAATTTGCAACCAAGCAAGGACCGAAAAAGAAAACAAAGGCTACAAAGAAGAAAGCCAACATTAGACTATTTTGTCAATGCAAACGGTCACGTCATGTCATTTCAATCTTGGAGGCCATCTTCAACTGCGAGGGCCGGGAGGTGTTGTCGCTGAAGATTTGAGCATTTTGCTGCTTCCACAAATTTCAGACAATATATGTGGCTATAACATTGAGCATGTCTCTGTAGTTTCTTACAGGCTGCGAACAGACACTCACCCACCAGCTCAGCAAATTAGTGTTGAGTGTAAAGGCTAGGGAAAGCCCAGACAATGGAGCAGAGCACACATGTGTAGCAAATCTCTTTGCAGAAAGAAAATCATGTCTCAAGTGCAAAGTAGGCTCCAAGACTTGGTCACAAAATTAGTGGATGGATAGCTAATGCACTTACCAACCTTCCTTGGTGTAAGCAAGATCAACCCTTATAAATGGCACACTACTCCGGGGCGTCTACTTGAAGCCTCTGACTATGTTACCAAGACAGTACAAACAACTAGACAAACATGGTGGAAGTCGAGGCTCCTGAGCCAGAAAGTATTGAAGACAAAACAATAGGGGTTTAGTCGGTCTATTCTTTATGGAATATAAGAATGAGAGGCATATGAGAATGCGTGATCTCCAGGAATCATACAAGACATAGCCAGAGCTATCAGATCCGTATTCGTTAGGAGGGAACGAGCACCACAAGATGAAGAACCCCCAAGAGTAGCATGTGGCGAGAGCGCGATACTGAGGCTTGTCGCACGGTCAGAAAACCGTGCGACAAATCGAGCCATTATTTGCGGGCTGGAGCAGGGGCTAGAACAAACTGCACTGCTTGCACTTGTCCAAGTACTGTGGTGCTACCGTGGAATGTAATAACAGTGGCATGCACGTCAAGTCGATAGCCACACGCCACCTAACATCTCAGCAACTCGAAGTGACCACAACTCCGGTGGCCACACGAGATCCATCCTCCTCCTCTACACCTTTGCCCCCTCCGGGATTCAAATTCTCCAAACCATCCGCAGCAGAAACCCACAAGAAACAAAACGAAACCAGCCAAAAAACCTAGGCGACAAAGCCCACCACAGAAGAAAAGCACCAAAAGCGCAAGAAAAGCAATTAACACGCACTCACGCCTGCGGTAATCCCATATTCCGATCTGATTGTCCCCTTTTTGAATGAAAACTATCTGAAATGTAATGAATGTGCTCCGGTTTGTATGAAAATCATCTGGGTTGTACGTAATTCGTCCAGTTTGTTTAAAGAGTGTTTGAAATGTATGCGGGTAGCGTTGGATGGCCAGTTTTCGTGTCCTCGAATGAATGCGGGCGAAAATTTAGGGGCCATCATTGGAGATGCCCTTTGATAGTATGTTGATTTCAAATTGGAGTTAATTGGCGCGGGCTAAGATTTGCAACCAAGCAAGGACCAAAAAAGAAAACAAAGGTTACAGAGAAGAAAGAAAACATTAGGCTATTTTGTCAAGCAAACGGGCATGGCATGTCATTTTAATCTTGGAGGCCATCTTCAATTGCGAGGGGCGGAGGTGTCGTCGCAGAAGATTTGAGCATTTTGCCGCTTCCACAAATTTCAGACAATATATGTGGCTATAACATTGAGCATGGCTCTGCCGTTTCGTACAAGTTGCGAACGCAACCTCTCCCACCAGCTTGGCAAATTAGTGTTGAGTGTAAAGGCTAGAGAAAGCCCGGACAATGAAGCAGAGCACACATGTGTAGCCAAATCTCTTTGTAGAAAGAAAATTATGTCTCATGTGCGAAGTAGGCTCCAAACTTGGTCAAAGAATTAATGGATGGATAGGTAATGCACTTACCAACCTTCCTTGGTGTAGACAAGATCGGCCCTTATAAACGGCACATTCCTCTGGGTCGTCTACTTGTAGCCTTTGATTATGTTACCAAGATAGTCAAACAACCAAACAAACATGGTGAGAATCGAGGTGCCCGAGTCAGAGAGCACCGAAGACAAAACAATGTGGTTGAGTCAATCAATCCTTTACAGAAATAAGAATGGAAGGCATATGGGAACCCATGATCTCCGTAAATCATACGAGACATAGCAAGAGCCATCAGGTCCGTATTTGTTAGGAGGGAATGAAGACCAGAAGAAGCAGAACCGCCGAGAGCGGTAAGTAGCGAGAGAGCTCCATTCCAATTCGTGGCACGGCAGAAAGACCGTGCGTGTAATCAACCGGTTACTCGCTGGCTATAACGAACCGCATTGCTTATACTTGTCCAAGTACTATGGTGCTACCATCGAGTGTAAGAACAGTGGCATGCACGTTAAGTGGATAGCCACCCACTACCTAACAACATCTCATCCGCCCCCCACAACCCCAAGTGACCAGACCAGAAATCCAAGACCACACGAGATCCGCATCCTCCCTACACCTTCCATACCTTTGCCCCCTCCCGGATCAAATTCTCCAAACCATCCGTAGCAGAAATGCAGAAGAAACAAAACGGAACCAACCAAAATAGACCCTGGGGACAAAGCCCACCACAGAAGAAAAGCACCAAAAGCCCAAACAAACCAATTAGCTCACTCACGCCGGGGCAAAGGAAATGATAATCCGATATTCCAATCCGATCACCCCCCTGTTTTCCCACTAGTCACACCCCACTAAGCTAACCGAGTACCGTACTAGCTTGGAGTAGTAGTGTTGGCTCGTCCACCAGCGAATCGAGTAAAGTCACTCGCCCCCTCCCAACCGCCGCTCCCCTCCCCCCACCAGCAGCTCGTGCTCTTCGATTCACCTCGCCTCGCCGCGGTTTACCTCTCACTTTCTCCCACCTTCCTCGCCAACCGCACCGCGTCCTCCCCGTCGCCCCCTCCTTAAGCAAGCCACCGACAGCAGCCGCGAAGCAGGGGACCTGGACCACCACCTAGCAGCAGCCCACCCACTGACCCGCTCGGTAGTAAGGCAATGTTCCTCCTCTCCTCGGAGAGGGTGGTGGCGGGCCGGGATGCGTGAGGTTCCTTTCTCCTTTATTGAAGGAAATTATCTATAGCGGGGGTTCAAAGAACGCGCTACTGCTACATTAGCTATAGCGCTTGTTCTGAAAGCACGCTACTGCTACGCTTGTCTCCTTTATTTTTATTTTTATTTTTATTTTATTTTCAATCACATTTTCTTTTTTCATTTCCCCTTTTTTATTTCTTTTCATTTTCATTTACTTTTCTATATGTTTTTCATTTTATTCTATTTTCATTAGCAGTAGCGCTTTTCCCAGAAAACGCGCTGCTACAACCAACTTAGCAGCAGCGCGCTTTACCTAAGCTCGCTACTACTATTCCTAGCCTGCCGAGAATAGTGTGGGAATTGTAGTAGTACCGCTTCTTCCTGCAGACGCGCTACTGCTATGACCTTAGCTGTAGCGCGTTTTGTGACTAGGCGCTACCGGTAAATAGCAGTAGCACCTTTTTTTGACCGGCACTACCGGTAAGCTGCTGTGTGTAAGGTTTTCCCTAGTAGTGATGAGGTTGAGTTGATGCATGCCGTTATGAAATAAGAATGGGAGGCATACAGAAACACATCATCTCCCGAAATCATATGGGGCATAACGGGGATCGACAACCATGTATTAACTCATAGCGAAGGTAGGGGCAACACAAATGCACAAGCAAAGGAACAAACATAAGAAGGTGGAGATCCACCGAGAGTACTCATGAGGAAGAGAGCGACATGCATACATTGAAAAAGGAGGGGGCGAGATGAATTTCTCTTTCTAAAACTGGATTTCATCTGTGAACACCATTTATAATAGATGTTTTTCTTAAATGTGTTCTTCTCTTTGTACCTTTGTCGGCACTTTTTCACCAATGACCGAGGACATAAGGACTCAAGGTCGTCTATCTTGGAATCCCCGAACATGATGAACTTTGATGAGTGTGGGCTTTTGAAGACGTTTTGCTTGAAGACAAGAAATATATCCTACGAGTGTGTGGCAAAGTTGAGAAAAATGCAACAACACACATGTTTTTCCCCTTGGATGCATAAACCATTTGGATAGAAGCACCGTGATGTCGACATTTTCTATTTTATTAGATGGTATACTAATTTCAAATTGGATTTAATTAATGCAGGGATAAGATTTACAACCTAGTAGGGATCCAAAAGGAAAACATATGCTATAAAGAAGAAAGATGGTAGTAGGGTATCTTGTCAGTGCAAACATGCATGACATGTAATTTTCAATCTTGAGGGCCATCTAAAACTGCGAGGGTCGGGAGGTGACACTTCTAGAGAAAAGCCTAGAAGCAGCGCGGGTTTTAGGCCTACAGCTTACGTGTAGCAGTAGCGCCTGTCGTCCCACGCTACTGCTATACATGGATAGCTGTAGCGCGCTTCAGTGAAGAGCGCTGCTGATATTATCTGCAACGCTTTTTACAGGGAAGCGCTACTGGTAAGGCGGCGCTACTGCTAACTTTCTTCCCTCGCTACTACTAGTTTTATTAGTTTTTTTCCTGTATATTTGTTTTGTATTTGAATAGGCTTTATACAATAATCTTTAGCATATCATACACATACAAATGTAATTGTAGCATATACATACAACTAGTCTCATCAAATCATGTCATCATTATAATCTTCATCCAACACAAAGTGGTCTCTCGTCATCATCTCGAAAATAGCGATAAACCGACTCCGCTCCCCGAGGCAGCGTCGGTCTCAGTCTCAGCGTCGGTCTCGATGCCGGTCTGAGTCTCAGCGCCGGTCTCAGTCTCAGCACCGGTCTGCATGTCGGTCTCAGTCCCCGATGCCACCGGTGGGCCCAGCAACAACATCGGTTGATCGTCGGCAAGGCTCAAAAATATTTCTGCCGCCCGGTAGACGTCGCCGCAATCACCAGAACCCTGTCCTTCATCGTTGCTAGCCATGTTACTCTAAACTAAACCCTACTGCCCTAATAAAGATCTAGTTGAACAAAATCAATTCAAAAACTAAACCCTACTGAACTAATTAACATCAACATTATCTACTACTTAACATCTATTATTACCCTAACTAAAAAACATCTACTATTAACCATACTGCCCTAGTAAACTAGTACCATCACTACTACTAATTAACATCTACTACTACTACTAAAAATCATTATGTATGAACCCAAGTACTAATTAACATCTACTACTACTGCTAATTAACAGGGCAGAGGAAGAAAAAGCTGAGATAGAGGGGGTGGGGGAGGGGTGGGGGGCTTACAGAGAGGGGAGAGACAGTGCGGGGAGGTGCTCGGCGACAGAGGTAGGGGCGGCGAGGGTGGGCTCAGGATCGAGAGGCGGCGCTCCTGGGCGGGCTCGGGGGCGGTGAGATCGAGTGCGGCGGCGAAGAGGTCGAGGGCGGCGACGGTGAGGTCGAGGGCGGCCCGAGAGGCGGCGGCGGTGAAGCTGGGCGGCCTCGGGCGGCGGCGGTGAGGATGAGCACGGCGTCAACGCCGGCAGGAGACGGCGGCGAAGTGGGGGAGACGGCGGTGAAGAGTGGGGCGAGGGATTTGGGGGAGAAGTGGTGGCCGGGGGGAAACCGTTTTTTGGGTTAAGTCAAAAATAATGGTAGCGCGTTAGGGAAAATGCGCTATAGCTAAGTTAGCTACAGCGCGTTTCCGCAAACGCGCTACTGCTATCCCTTCATCCTTTTTTTTTCTCTTTTTAGTTTATTTTTATTTACATTTTATATTTTTTTCCTTTCTCCTTTTTCTATTTCTTTCATTTTCATTTACTTTTCTATTTGTTTTTTATTTTATTTTATTTTCATTAGCAGTAGCGCTCTACACGTAAACGCGCTGCTATAAGAATATTAGCGGCAACGTGGTTTCGGAAAGATCGCTACTACTATGTGTAGCCCATCGGCTTAGTGGTCGAAATTTTAGTAGTAGCGAGTTTTCGGCGAGACGCGCTACTGCTATATATGCATCTGCAGCGCGCTTATTTGGCACGCGCTACTGCTCTCTAGGAGTAGCGAGCTTTTTTAACAAGCGTTAATGCTAAAGTTCTGTGTATAACGTTTTCCCTAGTAATGTGATGTTGTCAAAGATTAGATCATTTTGCTCCTTCTACAAATTTCAAATGATGTATAAGGCTATAATATTGAGCATGTATTTGCCTTTTCATACAGGATCCCGAACGCACCCTATCCCACCAGCTCGTCAAATCAGTGTTTAGTGTAAAGGCTATGGCTAGCCCAGAGAATGGAGCAAAACACACACGTGTACCAAACCTCTTTGTAGAAAGGTATATTAAGGCTCGGGCGCGAAGCAGGCTCCAGGACTTGGTCAAAAAATTAATCGCTGGATAGGTAATGCACTCACTAACCTTGCTTGTTGTAATGATGATTGGCCCTTATAAAAGACACACTCCTCTCAATGGTCTCTTTGTAGCCTCTAAACGCGTTATCACGATAGTAATGGAAGCCAAACAAACACAGCGGGGTCAAGGCTCCCGAGCCAGAGAGCACCGAAGATAAACAATGGGGTTTGGTCAATGCAATCCGATATGAAATACGAATGGGATGGGAGATATATGGAAACACATCATCTCCAAAAATCATATGGTCGATGGCTGGAAGCAAGGAAATTGTATTTTCTAGGGGGGGGGGGATGTAAGGGCAACACTAATGTACATGCAAAGGAGCAAACATGAGAAGACCGAGATCCGCCGAGAGTACTCCAAAGTGAAAGAGCAACATGCGGATATTGAAAAGGGACTGAGATGAATATCACTTTGTAAAAACCGCATTGCACTTCCGGTGAACCTTTATATTGGATCTTGGTTCTTTTTTAGAACTACATCTTCTTCTCTCGTCACCATTGTCGATACTTTTTCCACCAACGGTCAACCATCAAAACCCTAATCCTCCTCGTTCGCTGCTCCTCCACCCGATTTCTACATTTTGTGATTGTGTCACGTTCAGAAAAAACCTACAACAAATCAAGTAGTTTTTCGCAGGCCGCACCAAAGGCACACTGGTTCTTGGTCTAAATACTGTGGTGCTACCATGGAATGTAAAAACAATGGCATGCATGCCAAGTCGACATTCACACACCACCAAACATCTCATCCACCCCCTCACAACTCTAAGTGACCACAAATCCATCGACCACACGAGATCCTCCTTCATAGTCTCCCCTACACCTTGGCCCCCATCCGAAATTCAAATTCTCCAAACCATGTGCACCCCAAAACCCATATCAATCGGAAGAAACAAAACGAGACCAACCAAAACCCTAGGTGGCAAACCCACCGCAGAAGAAAAACACAAAAAGAGCAAACAATTAGCCCACACTAACGCCCATGCAAAGCAAATGATAATCTGATCCAATCACCCATTTGCCCACTAGTCGGGCCTCACTAACCTAAGCCACATCACACTAGAGAGTAGTACCGTTCACTTGTTCACCAGCGAGTAAAGTCTTAAGTGCGGAGTAGGCTCAGGACATGGTCACAAAATTAATGGATGGATAGCTAATGAACTTACCAACCTTCCTTGGTGTAAGCATGACCGATTCATATGAAAGGCACACTCCTCTCGGGTGTCTTAACCTGTAGCATGTAAGTAAGTTACCAAGATAGTATAGCAGCCAAACAAATGCAATGAGGATCGAGGCGCTCAAGTCAGAGAACACTAGAGTTTAAAAAATGGGGTTGAGTCAATCAACCCGTTATGAAATAAGAATGAGAGGCATATGGGAACACATCAAGTTCAAAAATCATGTGAGGCATATTAGCAGGCAAAGGAAAAGTATTTGCCAGGAGGGAAAGCATGGGCGATACTAATGTACTTGCGAAGGAACTGAAATGAGAAAATGGAGATCTACCAAGAGAACTCCTGAGCGAAAGAGTGGCATGCAAAAATTTAAAAGGAGGTGAGATGCACTTCAATTTGTAAAAACGAAATTGCACTTTCGGTCGAATCTTGGTTCCTTTTTTAAAAAAAAATCGCCTTCTTCTCCATGTGGCATTATCGATACTTTTTCACCAAATGGCTAATGGCATAAAGGCGAGCAACATTACCTGTCTGAACCCCAGTCAACCCTTGGATGTACATGCCAGAAAAGCCAAAGCCTCGCCGCTCATCCCCCTCCTTCACCGACCCTTCATCTAAATTCTAAATTATATGTTGGTCGCATGTTAAAAAACACAGAACAAATCAAGAGATTATTCGCGGGTTAGACCAAAGGAGTACTGCTTCTTTGTCTAAATACTACGGTGCTACCATGGAATGCCAGAACATTAGCATGCACATTAAGTCGACAACCACACGCCACCTAACATCATCCACCCCTACACCTTTGCCTCCATTAAGAATTCAAATTCTCCAATCCATCCGCAACCAAAAACCCAGATGAGGTAGAAGAAACAAAACAGAACCAACCAGAACCAGGTGACAAAAGCCCACCATGGAAGAAAAACACCAATAGCCCAAACAAAAATCTCGCACTAATGCCGGCGAAAAGCAAGTGATAATCCGATCCTCGCTCCCCTTTACCCACTAGTCACGCCCCACTAAGCTAACTGTACTAGCAGGAGGAGTAGTACCATTCACTCGTCCACCAGCGAGTAAAGTCCCTCGCCCCCCTCCCCGACCGCCGCTCCCCTCCCACCACCAGCATAGTCGTGTTCTTCTATTCACCTCGCTGAGGTTTACCTCTCACTTTCTCTCAGCTTCCTCGCCCACCGCATCGCACCACATTGTGTCTTCCCTCTCTCCGTGCCCAAGCACACGAGGAAGAAGGACGGAGACCAGCATCATCCTCAACTTTGAGCGCCTTCAAGGCTATGGATCTCGACAGTGAGGCCTACATCATCATGAGCACATAATAGTTCTTGTCAATGCTAATGTGGTTGACCCCTCATTGTCTTGGGCTATTGTCAAAGAAGGCTTGCCCTTCGAGATGAGGCTACTCGAGCCTCGCGCCTTGAAATACTCCACCACCTATGCTGCAGCTGATTGCTCAGGTCCTCGCATCCCTTGACATGATGTAGGTTTCTAAGTGTGTGCTCTTGAAGACGTCTGGCTTGGAGATGACAAACATAACAATAGTGTTGTGAAGTTGAGGAAATGCAACAACACATGTTTTTTCCTTGCACACAAAAATCACTGAACTGGAACACCGTGATGCTGGGAGTTTTTATTTTCTTAAATAGTGTATTGATTTCAAATTGGAGTTAATTGACGCGGGCATAAGATCTGCAACAAAGCAAGGATCTAAAAAGAAATCAAAGGCTACAAAGAAGAAAGACAACATTAGGCTATTTTGTCTTTGCAAACGGTCACGTCATGTCATTTCAATCTTGGCGGCCATCTTCAACTGCGAGGGTCGGGAGGTGTTGTCGCAGAAGATTTGAGCATTTTGCTGCTTCCACAAATTTCAGACAATATATGTGGCTATAACATTGAGCATGTCTATGCCGTTTCGTATAGGCTGTGAATGCACCCTCTCCCACCAGCTCGGCAAATTAGTGTTGAGTGTAAAGGCTATGGAAAGCCCAGACAATAGAGCAGAGCACATATGTGTAGAATTTATGTGTCAAGTGCGAAGTAGGCTACAGACCTGGTCACATAATTAATGGATGGATAGCGAATGCACTTACCATCCTTCCACGCTGTAAGCACGATGGGCCCTTATAAACGGCACACTCATCCGCGACATCTACTTGTAGCCTCTGACTACATTACTGTTAGAAGGGAGAGAGGGGGATTGGTGGAATAGTTTGTTGTATTGTTTGAGCCTCGTGGGCATATATATATAGGAGTACATGATCTACTAGGAGTACAAGGCAAGCCAGAATATTTCCTAATCTAACCTATATTTCCTAATACAATCACATTACTCAACATCTCGCGCAGTCACAATAGTGGCGACGCAGACGATGAGACTGGAGAAGAATCCGAAGGCAAACCGAGGGACACCGCCCCCCCACAGTCGTAACGATCGACGCATCACGAAGTCGTGGCTGGAGTGGAAACCAACGAGGTTCCTCAAGCAGACGGTAGCCCTTTGTGCCGTTTGTCGATGTAGCCGAGAGCGTGGGTGGTGGAGCCGTGGTCGAGGTAGTCGTGCGAAGAATGCCGTGGTCGATGTCTAGTCGGGGTAGCCGGTGTCGAGGAAGTCGCCGTGGAGCTGCGGGCGCAAGGAGGCGCTGAGTTAGCATGGGCGCAGTGCTGTCGAAGTTGTGCACCGGGGAGAAGACATTGTTGACAACGCGTCGCGCCGGGTTTGCCAAGCGCGGGGACACATCGTAGACGAAGGCACGCACCGGTGTTGCCAGCACCGGGCATGCGTAGATGGATGAAGACGAAGTTGACGAAGCGCCGCACCAGGCTTGCCAGGCCCGGGGACATGTCGTGGACGAAGGCACGCGGCGGTGTTGCCAGCATCGGGCATGCGTAGACTGGGACCTGCACGAGCTGTACGCCATGTCGAAGGAGTCTGAGAGGCCAGCAGAGAAGGACTCGACGACAGTTGCGGTGCCAATCAGTGCGGGGCCAATGTCGCCCGCGGTTGTCGGAGTAGATGAAGCGGTTGGGATAGATGTCGTCGACGCTGGCGACGGGCTGGTGCTGGACGAAGACGAAGGAGGTGAACGGGCGGCGGCTACGGGGGTAGCGGCGGCAGCGGCTAAAGTAGAGCGGCGGCGGCGGCCTGACGGCAACGACTAGATTAGGAGCGCGGCGGTGGTGCTTGAAGTAGGCGAAGAACCCTGACAGTGTGACGAAGACCGGCGCGGACGGTGGCGTTCCCGCGCCAAAGGAGGTGGTGCGGCACATGCAATGGGAAGTCGACGCGCGGGGACGGCGGTGGATCGTGGGCCGCGGCACTACGGCCGGAAGGGGCGACGCAGCGGCGGCGGGCAGGTCGGGGCGACGGCAGGAAGACCTCGGGGCGGCGGCGAGGACCGCGGGCCGTGGCGCTACGGCCCTAAGGGACGGTGCAGCGGCGGAGCGCGGGTCGGTGCAACCATGGGGAAGGCCTCGGGGCGGCGGCTGGGTCCGCGTATCACGGCACTACGGGCCGTAGGGCCGACGCAGCGGCGATGCGCGAGTCGATGCAGCCGCGAGGAGAACCACAGGGCGGTGGCGCTGCGGCCCGATGGGGCGTCGCAACCGCAGCCCATTGCTCGATCGGTGGAGGGGCCCGCTTGAACTCGGGGACGATCTTCATGGGACCTGCGGAAGCGCGCGTAACCGACGGGCCAGGTCGGTCGCGCGGCGTAGATGGGGCGGATCGCGGTGGCGAGCGGGTGATCAAGCTAATCGCGCGCGAGGTCGGGGACGCCGCTCGGTGGAGGCGGGTGGCGGCGGATTCCGAGATGTGGCCGGCGACGAAGGACGGCGTGGGACGTCGTGCGGACGAGCTTGTCAGCACCGGCACCCGGGCTGCCAAAGCAGCGCCGGCGCCCGGGCAGCGAGGCCCGAGCGACCAACGGAGCAGCAACGCCCGAGTTGAGGCAGCCGACGAGCCTGACATAGCCGTCTCACCGCAGCCGAGGACGAGGCCGACGAGGTAGATCGCCGGGCGCCGGGCAGACGCGGCGGAGGCGGGTGGCGTCGATCGATTGGTCGCCGGATGGCGCGAGGCCACCGGGTGTAGGCGATGCAGGTGTCTCGGTCGGAGCAGGGCGGTGACCGCCGGCGCAGGGCGACGGACGGGCCGGCGCGCGGACGACGGCCTTGAGGGCTGCCTGTTGCGCGAGGCCGCCGGCTCGGTGAAGTAGCCGGCTGGTCGCGCCGATGTCGGAGTAGAGGCGCGGGGTGTCGACGGCAGCTGTGGGCAACGCAAACCGATCCAGTGAATCGGAAAACCAAAAAGTAGATGCCGATCAAAGCGACTGACGAGAGAGAGAAAAACCCAGATCAAAGGATCGGGAAAAAGACTCTCTAGAGTAGCCGGTCAACACAACCGGCGGACGAACCCTAGGTACGGGCGGGGCAGCCCCCGGTGACGGTCATGGAGGCCAACCGCCCCGGGGGCGGCGCGTGGGTGCGGTAACGGCGGCGGCTAGCGTTTAGAACCCGGAAACTGATACCATGTTAGAAGGGAGAGACGGGGATTGGTGGAATAGTTCGTTGTATTGCTTGAGCCTTGTGGGCATATATATAGAAGTACATGATCTACTTGAGGTACAAGGCAAGCTAGAATATTTTCTAATCTAACCTATATTTCTTAATACAATCACATTACTCAACAGTTACCAAGATAGTACAAAAAGCCAAGCAAACACGGTGGGAGTCGAGGCTCCCGAGACATAGAGCACTGAAGAC
Organism: Triticum dicoccoides; assembly: GCF_002162155.2. Lineage (NCBI taxonomy): Eukaryota > Viridiplantae > Streptophyta > Magnoliopsida > Poales > Poaceae > Triticum > Triticum dicoccoides. Next base: position 789,900,934 of record NC_041385.1, on the reverse strand, counting down.
AAAACAATGGGGTTGAATCAATCAATCCTTTATCGAATAAGAATGGAAGGCATATGAGAACACACTATCTTCACAAACCATATAAGGCATAGAAAGAAGACACAGGTCCGTACTCGTTAGGAGGGATCGGACACCAGGAGAAGGAGAAATTCTAAGAGTATCCCGTAGCGAGAGAGCTGCACTGGGATTTGTGGCATGGTAGGAAGATCGTGCGAGTAATCAAACCGTTACTAAGAACAGTGGCATGCATGCCAAGTTGAGAGCCACACCCCACCTAAGGCCAACTCTAGGGCATGACCTCAAAGGGACGTTCATTTAGCTCGGATTAGGCATGTTTGGGTAGGGTAACGGGGTCGTGTCCGGGCCTTTCCTGGGATATGGTGGCCGTGCGCCCAACACGCGGATGCATCCTTTAGCCCCATCCTATCCGCCACGACAAAAAATGCCCATATATTCATATTTCAATGTTCAAAACTAGTTTGCACGTCCTAATATTTAATTGTCTGAAATAAAAATAGTTTTACAACCCAATCGAAATTATCTCTAATAAAATAGTTTTACAACTAAATTGAAATTGTCTTGAATGAACATAATGAACCAATACATCTATTGGTTCCCAATGTGATTCCACATGTGCTCAATCAAGTCATTTTGAAGATCGAAATGAGTGTGCCAATCATGCATTTCATGATGAAATTGAGCAAACTGTTCAAACGTGACCGGTTCTTATTGCAGGGGCTCAACATTTTCACCTTGAATATTAAATCCTTGGTCTTAGATACTATTATCATGCTCGTCCTCGACAATCATGTTGTGCATGATCATACAAGCAGTCATCACCTCCCAAAGCTTCCCTTCATCCCATGTCAATGCAGAGTTTCAAACGATACCCCATCGGGATTGAAAAACACCAAAAGCATGTTCCACAACCTTTCAAACGATACCCCATCGGGAAAATCTATGTCTCTTCTCACCTCGGTGGTTTGAGATTGTCTTGACAAAAGTTTACCACTAAGGATATATTTCATCAGCTAGGTAGTATCCTTTGTTGTACTGGTGGTCGTTGATCTCAAAGTTGATAGGTGAGGAGTGGCCTTCTGCAAGCCTTGCGAAGACTTGAGAACGCTGCAACACGTTGATATCATTGTGAGAACCTGCCATGCCGAAAAAAGAATGCCATATCCAAAGATCTTGCGAAGCCACCGCTTCTAATATGACATTGCACGCTTTAACATGCCTCTTGTACTGGCCCTGCCAAGCAAATGGATAGTTCTTCCACTCTCAGTGCATACAATCTATGAATGGTGGCTGATTACGATGCCGTCCTCCTCGCGGCCGCGGTGCCGGGCGGCGATCTCCTCGAGGGCGCGGTGCTGCCGCTCCATCTCCTGCCGGACGTAGTCGTCCCACGCCCATCCCAGGCAGGTCTCCTCGTCGGCCGCCATGTTGACGTGCTCCTTCTTCATGGTGAGGAGCCACGACTCGGTCTTCGGCTTGATGAGGCGGGAGGAGGAGGTCGGAGGAGAAGAGTGACCGGACTCGTTGATGACAAGGGCGCCGCAACGCATGCACCGCCCGAGCGGCATCTCCCGCGGCTCCGGCTTGACGGGAAGGAGAGCCGGCGACCCGGAGGACCAGGAGCCCGAGGAGGAGGAGGATACCGTCTCCATGCGCCTCGGCGTCCATGAACTACCACGGCGGCGGGAGAAGGAGGGTGACGACGGGTACTCCAGCTGCGGCGTGTTGCCGGCCTCGATATGCTTGAGGACGGCTTTGAGCATGCGGTCGGGGACGCCTCGCCATTGGCGCCACCCGTCGGAGATGAGGCGGCTGCGGTGCTCGACGTCGTTCATGGTGGCGAGCTGGTCGGCGTGGCGGCGGTCGAAGTACCCGACCATAGTGCGTTGTTGTCAGGGGTGTACCTCGGTAGGTTTGGCACGCTCTCCAGCAGCGACGACCCGATGCGCATAATCTCGGCACGTCGGTCAGCTCTAGAGGGCAGCGGTGGCACCGGGACTCCGTTGACGATCAGCCTCCACGAGCCTGGCACCCGCATGTTCGGTGATGCCGGGTAGTCCGCCTCGTAGAGGAGGCGGGCCTCGTCCTCGTGCAGGTGTCGGCAGCCGAAGCTGTTGGTCGCCGCTCCGTCGCCTGAGTAGAGCTCGGCCATGGTCATCGGCGGGGACAGAGGGTGGAGGGTCGTCGGCTTGAGAGGGCGAGAGAGGCGTCAGCGACGAGAGGCGAAGAGAGGGGAAGAGGGGCTGCGGCGAGGGAGGGTCGACTTTTATAGCTGCGGGTGGGCGGCGAGTGGGCGGACAACGTGTGTACGCGTGACGGGAGGGGGCGGGATGAGCATCGGCGCGCCTTCAGTGTGTCGCCCGTGAGGAATCAATGGAAGGCTTACCGGCAGCCTTGGCATTAATTCACCGTGAGGAACCGAGGTGATGAGGACGACGAGCGCGCCTGGTCACTGACTCGGCCCGTGGACTGTCTGACTCAAGGTTAAACTGATAGTATAAAAGATATTTTTTTAGTTCACCACAAATAAAAACCATAAAGATCTTCATACTATAAAGCGAATAGCTCTACATTTACTCCCTCCATTCCTAAATATAAGTTTTTCTAGTGATTCTACTAGATGGACTACATACAGAGCAAAATGAATGAATCTATACTTAAAATGTATCTATATACATCCGTATGTGGTTCGTAGTGAAATCTTTACAAAGATTTATATTTAGGAACGGAGGAAGTATATAATAATTTTCTGTACAAACGGTTATATAATACTCGGCACGAGCTCTTTCAAGATGCACCAACTTACGTCTAGGCTTTAGATAGGTAGGAGTTGGCTTGAATCATGGCCGTTGATCTTTCACTATTCATTTTGGATACCAAAATACAACCTGCTATTTTGTGTTAATGTTATCATTTCAAACTGTAATCGTACATGCCATTTTTAGAACATAGTTCGTGGTTGCACCTAATCCAATGTGCACCCTCTACTTCAACTAGATGATATACCCCACACATCGCCGCGGGAAATGGTTGCAATATATTTTAAATTAGATTTTATTGTGTAGAATATAAATATTTAAATTAATAACAAGTGAATCAATTAAAAATACGTATGAGTTATTATATTTGATTACGTATATTTGCAAAAATTATTGAATCTAAGTAGAATAATAAAATGAAAAATATTTTTCTATGCATGATTGCATGTTGAGGTAGGCCTTATTCCATCCATAATTGTACCAGATATGGCATGCTCGCATGTTGATATTAATAAGTTAATGAGGATGACTCTCTTAGGTATACACATACATTTTTTTCACAGTCCCTTGGCCTCCGATGTCTCTTCATCTTAATCGAAGTCCACCATATATCTTCTTATCATATGCCTCCACAATCCACCTTCTTCTCATGCAGTACAATAGAACAGCTTTAGCAAACCGATCTATTCCTTCCTCTCCTGTGGTAGCAGCTAGGGCGAAGCTTCATGCCCTCTAGGCTCCACGCAATCCGGTGCACTCGCCTCCCCTCTGTCCGCAGATTTGACGGGTGGTGATAGAGAGGGAAGATTCAATACATTGGTCTGGCCACTTGGACTGAAGCACCATGATGTTGAGATATTCTATTTTGTTAGATGGTATACTAATTTCAAATTGGTGTTAATTAATGTAGGGATAAGATTTACAATCTAGCAGGGATCAAAAAAAGAGAAGAAAACACAGGCCATAAAGAAGAAAGATGGCAGTAGGCTATATTGTAAGTGCAAACATGTATGACATCTAAGTTACAATCTTGAAGGCCATCTACAACTGCGAGGGTCAGGCGGTGATGTCGTCAAAGATTAGAGCATTTTGCTCCTTCCATAAATTTCAGACGACATATGAGGCTATAATGTCGAGCGTGTATTTGCCTTTTCATACAGCCTTCAGACACACCCTCTCCCACTAGCTCGGCAAATCAGTGTTGAGTGTAAAGGCTAGGGCGAGTCCAAAGAATGGCGCAAAGCACACATGTGTAGCTAAACCTCATTGTAGAAAGGAAAAATTAAGGCTCTAGTGCGAAGCTGGCTCCAGGACCTGCTCACAAAATTAGTCGATGGATACATAATGTGCTCACCAACCTTTCTTGGTGTAATGGTGATCGACCCTTATAAAAGACATACTCCTCTTGATGATCCCCTTGTAGCCTCTAAATGTCCACGATAGTAATAACAGCCAAATAAACATGATGCGGGTCGAAGCTCCCGAGCCAGAGACAACCAAAGATAAACAATGGGGTTAGATCGATGCAATGCGGAATGGAATAAGAATGGGTGGTATATGGAAACACATCATCTCTGAAAATCACATGGTCCGTAGATCAAAGCAAGGGCCTTGTATCTGCTATGAGGGGATGCAGGGGCAACACTAATGTACACGCAAAGGAGCGAACATGAGAAGATGGAGAGTCACTACAGGAATCAGCTACTTTGCCGTCTGCCACGGCGGACGGCAAAGGCATGAACGGCGAACGGCAAAGGCCTTTGCCGTCAGCCGCGGACGGCAAAAGGCTCCGGCAAAGTAGGCTACGGTAAACAGCTACTTTGTCGTCTGCTTTCTGGCGGCTGATGGCAAAGGCCCTTTGCCGTCCGCGGCGGACGGCAAAGAGAGCGGACGGCAATAATTGCGCTGTCAGTCCGTTAAGTGGCTAACGGCAGGCCTTTGCCGTCCGCCGCTGACGGCAAAATTTCTAGTGTCTTTGCCGTCCGCCGTATGATGTCATCTACACGTCAGTACATGGCAGGTTCTTTGCCGTCTGCCACTGAAGGCAAAGTCTTTGCCGTCTGCCACTGTAGGCAAACTGACCAAATGGGTCAGCTCCCAGGAAGCACAGCTAGATGCCACGTGTCTTCTTTGCCGTCCGCGGCAGACGGCAAAGAGCCCGTTGCCGTCGGTGGCAGACGGCAAAGAGCCTGCATATTGGCTCTTTTATCTGTTTTTTATTAAATCCAACAATTTTCATCACAAATATATATGACATATATAGATATATTTCAAAAGGCCATTATAGAGCAAACATATAAGATATCCAACACATAACTTCATCATCCAACCATATATATTACATGCATAGTTCCATCATACATAACAAGTTCAACATAGAGGCATCCAACCATATATATTACAACAGTTTCATCCAACGATACATGCATAGTTCAACGATACAAAAGAAACAGAGAAAGGGATAAGGAGCACTCCATCTATGCAAGCTTTCGTCAAGTGAATGAAATCTGCAAAATGAAAAATAAGAAAGTTAGAACAAGAAGAGTAGAACAAGAAGAAGAGTAGAACAAGAAGAAGACTAGAACAAGAAGAGTAGAACAAGAAGAAGACTAGAACAAGAAGAGTATATCATTTATGAGCTAACTTACGTGAAATGGATCATATATGAGCTAACTAAGTTGAAATGGGTCGTTTATGAGCTAGCTAAGGTGAAATGGATCATTTATGAGCTAAGTTAGTTGAAATGGGTCATTTATGAGCTAACTAAGGTCAAATGGATCGTTTTTGAGGTAACTAAGGTGAAATGGATCGTTCTTTAGCTAACATAGGTGAAATGGATCATTTATGAGCTAACTTAGTTGAAATGGATCGTTTTTGAGCTAACTTAGGTGAAATGGATCATTTATGAGCTAATTTAGTTGAAATGGATCTTTTTGAGCTAACTTAGATGAAATGGATCATTTAAGAGCTAATTTAGGTGAAATGGATCGTTTTTTCGCTAACTTGGTGAAATGGATCGTTTATGAGCTAAATTAGTTGAAATGGATCGTTTATGAGATAACCTAGGTAAGATGGGTCATTTTGGAGTTAACCTAGGTGAAATGGGTCATTTTAAAGCTAACGTAGGTAAAATGGATCATTTAGGAGCTAATCTAGGTAAAATGGGTCATTTTTGAGCTAACTTGGATGAACTGGATCATTTATAAGCTAACCTAGGTAAAATGGGTCATTTTAGAGCTAACTTAGGTAAAATGGATCGTCTATGAGCTAACTAAGCTAATTATGCAAATTTTGTCATAAGTAAGCTAAGTACATATCATTTTAGAGTTAACTTAGGTAAAATGGATGGTTTTGGAGGTCAGTAAGCTTATTAAGTCATTTTGGAGGAGAAGAAGCTAAGTCTAGGTCATTATGGTAAGCATTGGAGGAAATAGAGCTAAGTCTAGGTCTTTATGCATGTGTTAAGAAAAACACTAGATAAACTTACCAAGATCCAGGAGGTGTAGGAGCGGGGTGGCTCGTGTCGGTAGCTGGAGAAGGATCGTGCGATGCTTGTCTGGAGTTACGCTGCACCAAATTTCCAATGTCTTGTTAGCATGATGACACTCAAATGTTAAGACTAGCAAGTAATGTCCATTCAAATAAAACTCACCGTGGTTCCAGGAGCAATCACTGGCATCGGCGGAGCGGTCTGACCTGTCTTCTCGCACACAGACTGCACATTTGGTTTTGACGACTCAGTCATACTAGTTAGTAATGAGACAAACACTACATGAATGTTTTGGCTAATCTGCAGAAGAAACTTACCACAAGGAGCTCGTACATGGCCCTTGCCTGCATGTCATTCCGTGCCCTCTCCTCCTCCATCATCTTTGTCGTCCTCTCCTCCAACTCCTGCTGCCTCAATGCCGCCTCCGCCAGAAGTTTCTCCATTCTATCTCTCTCACTCTGTATAGTAGCCTGCAACACCACTCACATGACCATTTGTAATCATTGATGGAAGCGCACACAATGTAATGGAGAAAGATAACTGAGTACGTATCACTAACCTTGATGGCGAGTTGCACTGGCCGTTCATGAGACCTTATCTCAGGAGCGGAGCTCGACTGGCGCGCCTTGATCTCCGGGAGAGTGCTAGGACAATGGATAAGTCCATCTCCAATGGCTATGGAGCCATGGGACCTCCCGCCACCAGATATCATCAACAGCTCTGGATCAATGGGACCCTGTCTCGGGTTAAAGTCCTTCCCTTTCCTCGCCTTCCCCTCATCTCTATATCTCACGAGCTTGTTGTGGGAGGAGATGTTGGTGAAGTTGTTTGCATCATCGAGGTCAGACTGAGAGAAAACCTTGACTTTCTTGAAAGAGGCAGTGTGGGCCATGGCATACAGGTCGTACACCTCTGGCACCTTATCCGCCTTATTGTAGCGTGCCTGAAAGAGAGAAACAATGAAAATTAGTAATTAAAGGGCTCAAGCTAGCATGATGAATGAATTGCATGAATCATGAAGCAAACCACATACCCAGTTGCGCCCAAACTGATATAAGTTGGAGCTGCCTTGATGGTGTGGCACACCTTCCATTTGGGCACGTTTGTCCTTGGCCTCGTTGTGGAGGGCTAGCCATTGTTTTGAGCACCACTCATCGACCAACACCTCCCAACAATCCATCCGATCCGCACACCATCTCGGAGGCGCCTAAGTTAGCAAATAGAAACTTGAGTGCTACGGCTAAGAATTACTAAATGAAGGAACTTAAGTAGAGAAGGCCTTAAGAATTACCTTCATGTACTGCTCCTTACTCAGGAACTTATCGCGGCACGCCGGCTTGGTCTTCTTGATACCACGCAAGGCGTAGTAGTCTCGAACAACCTGCACCCGAGCCTCGTGCCGTAAGTTCTGGAGTAGGCGCTTGCAGACGTTCTCGATAACATGTGCCGCGTCCTCCTCGTATCCCCCCTCACACCTGTAGAATGTCTACAATCAAATGAGACAATATTGATTAGTACAATTAATAACTAGCTAGTTGAAGATTTTTAAATGTGTAAAGGAGAAATTACCCAGAACTTCTTGATCACCATGTCTGCCCTCGTGTCGCACACGACACCGTCGATAATCTCATCCGGCGGGGCCGGGGCAGCCACGTAGTGCTCCCAGCTCAATCCAAGCTCTGGAAGCCGACCCTCACCAGGCAACGTGACAAACCCCGGGAAGTTTTGCCGGCAAAGAACTCCAAGGATGGAGTTGGGCCGGCGGACACTATGATGGTGGTCCCAACCCCTGCAGCATGACAAGGCCAACGCATTAGTTATTTGAAAAAACATGAATGCACAAGGTACAAAAATATTAAATGCACTTACGTACCTCTCCCCATCAGGGAAAATCAACCACCTCTACTCGCGGGTCACCGGCACGGACGGGAGCCGTGTAGCACCACGCTGGTAGATGGTGCCCCCCTCCTCCTCAAGATCAGTCGGCTCCCCGCCATCATCAGCATGGCCACTCGGCTCCTCGGGCTGATCCGGCCAGGTACCCCATCCGGACGTGTGCTCCTCCGGGGTCACGTGGGCCGAACTCTCGTGGGCCGAAGGCCAGTCGACCCGAGGCTCGCGGGCCCAAGACCCGTGGACCGGAGGCTCGTGGACCGGAGTCTGTGTAGCCTCCTCCTCGGACGAGTCCACCCTAGCAGTCACGTGCTCGGGTGAAATAGCTGGGGGTGGCGGCGAGGAAGGCGCCGTAGCAGTCACCCTACCTCCTCTCCCACGACCACGTGCCCCACCTCCTCTCTTCCTATCTCGTCCCCTGCTGGGCACTGCGGTCGACGAAGAAGGGCCCGGCGGTGTGGCCATACTGTCCAGCAACGCTCGGCGGAGAGGTGCGTCTGGAATGGAAGACCTCAGACCACGCTCCCGACCAGCGCCCACCATCTTTCAACACCTGCCATGACAAACAGTAAACGAAATTAGTACAACATAAAAAAAGACCGACATGAATAATAATATGTGTATCACTTAAGTGTATCATCATCAAGTACAACATAAAAAAATGTAATACCTGACACTACTAATAATCTCGATCAGTATCATCAATAAATGCATAATACCTGACACTACTAATGTAATACCTGACACTACTAATAATCTTGATGGTGTCGGGGTGTTGTTTCGGGGTCGGGGTGTGGTGTCGGGGTCAGGGTGTCGGGTCAGGCTCGGGGTCGGGGTGTCGGGTCAGGCTCGGGGGGTCGGGGTGTCGGGGT